>NC_082698.1:13237806-13537806 GCF_949987515.2 Delphinus delphis | reverse complement strand
CCCGGCCAGATGTTCCCCCGACCCTGTACCTTTCCACCAGTGAGATGGCTCCTTCCTCGTCTCAGAGCTAGACTTGGGTTTCCTCAAGAGAATCAGATTTCTGTTCCCATTTGCAGTGTCATCTCCAGTGAGGGGAAGCTCTCCTCTTAGGTGGGCCTTGCCACCTCGCGGCCCCCTCTCCTGAGCGCCTCAGGCCCCTCCGAGCCTGGGTGAGAAGGCCCCTGGGTGGGCCTGTCCCCAAGGCGAGGACCCAGCTCTAGGAGGTGGCACAGGGCTTCCCCGGAGGCCCGGGCAGCTCAGCCCCTCCCTGTGTGAGCTCTCTCCAGCCCAGTGTGGAAACGGAAGCCGTTCTACCTTTTGCTTCTCTGATTGTTTCTGGAGAAAGACTGTAAGATTTGAAGTAAAGCAAAACAGTCTTATGAGCTGCGTAGGGGACGCATGATTGTTCCTGTTGAACGCGGTGTTTTGGGCCGTCATTTTGGGGGAGGTAAAGACGCGGCCATCCCTACTCCAGAGGGCTCCCTTGCAAGCCCGTCCCTCAGACTCCCTGTGCTGCCACTGGGGCATGGCCCGGGGTTTGGGTTGGTGGAGAGAGAATCATCATGGCGTCTCTTTACCTCAAGTCCTGGGTCAGATGACCTCTCCCTGACACCCTGTGACACCCTGAGGCTTAGGGAATCAAAAAGTTCATGTTCATGGTGAGGGCTGTGACCCCAAAAGGGAAGCATAGGCTCTGAGGGGCAGGCCCCAGACAAGGGTGCAAACAGACTTTTTCTTCTGGTTCTTTAACGAGGTGTGGTGGTGCAGTGTGGGATGGAGGGAAGGACACTGGCCTGCTGGTGGGGGACCACACTGCTCCCAGCCAGCTGTGACCCCAGGCATGCCCCGTGCCAGCCTAGCTGGGTGGCAAAGACAAGATGATGGCCAACCTCCTGTGGTTCTGGGATGTGACGACTTCAACCTCCCGAGCCTCCCTCTGGAGAGTCCAGATGGGACCACTGCCCCATTCTGGTTCCTAACTGAGCCCTTGGGGACGACAGGGATGGGTCACCTGGAGCTCGGAAGAAGCCCAAGGCTTCATCCTCGCGGTCACTTTGGGGCTGCGTGTCCAGGATCAGCTCTCTGTGGACTTTGTGATGGTCCAGGCCTCTCCCTCGTGTGCAGGTCAAGCCTGTGGTCAAAGCCAGGCTTTCCATAAAGGCACCAGGGGCAGGTGGGTGGTCCCTCTTGGTTAAACGTTCTTGTATGAGCAGAGGCGAGTGAGCAGGCACCGGCACCCCAGGGGAAGAGAAGGGGTCGCGCGTGGCCCAGCCCCAGTCAACACTTCTCATGCGGCTGGGGAAAGGCCTAGAGGGAAGTCTTGTTGTGTTTGCCGGTGATACAAATTTGGGAAGGATAAAGATGTCCAATTAGTCGCAGATTCAAAAAAATCTCCACAGGCACAAATGAAGGCCTGAAAGGAACCTGGGGGGATCCTCTGGTGAGAGTGTGAAGCCCTGCTGAAGGCTGGAAAGCACCCCAGGAAGGCGAGGTCGGGGCCCTGGAGGAAGCGCAGGTCTCTGCGCGGCAAGCCCGGTGAGCGCATGCGCCGCTGGGGCTCCACAGACTCCCGCTGCGCGGCTGCCGCAGAGGGGCGCGGCCGAGGGGCCAGACCTCGGAAGAGGCTTGTAGGATTCCTTCAGCCCTTCTTTTTTTCCTCAGATGCTAGTGGTCCTGTGCTGTGTGCCCATCGTGGGCTGGGGCAGTTCTGGGAACCAGGTTTCAAGGTCGAAAATAACGTAAACTTGTACAGAGGGGGCCGCAGTAGGCGCCCTGCTGCTGGGGAACAACCCAGGGCCTGAGGCCGTGTTTCCTCGAGAAAGCTGAGTGGCAAGAGGGATGCTTCTCACTCTTCCCACGTGCCGGCGGGGGGCTAGGGGAGGGGGTTGAGCCAGCTTCTCCTGGCTCTGGGATGTGAACCAGGGCCGGCAGGTGGAGGTGGTGGGAGGCTTAGGGCTTGGTGTTAGGATGCTGCCCTGTAGTAGGAGGCGCCCCTGAAGCGCCGTCTGGAAGAGTACTGGGCTCCCGGCCCCAGGTTTCCCAGCAGAGCTAGACGGCCCCCTCCTGGGGCCCCGTTCCTCCCCGAGGCACACTGAGGTTTCTTTGAGGTCCGAGAGGCAGGTTCTGTAGATTGTGTGAGGTGGTGGAGGTCCTGGCGAGGCAGACGATGCTGAGGCTGTGTCAGAACAGGAAAAGGGAACTTGGAACCTGAGGTCCAAAGCGTGCCTGGCCCCGTCCGCAGCTTGAAAGTCAAGAAAGGAGGACTCTGGGCCCCCGACCACACCCTGCCTGTTGCCCCGTGGAGTAAGCCCATGCTGGACCAAAGGGCGTGCCTTCATGGGACGGCCTTGAGTACTTCCAGCTCTGTGAAGTGAACGTCCTCACGCAGGGTCTTTCCTCTAAATGGTCAGCGTGTTCTGGGCGCCTCCTGCGTGCCACCGTGGAGTTGGGCTGCCGGGAGACAGATGAAGGGGTCCCTTCCCGCGGGAGCTTACCGCAGTTTGGGGAAGGTCAGCAGGCTGGGGTGAATGGTGAGTGGGGGCTGTGTGGAGTGACAGGGCACAGGGTCAGGCTTGCGCACGTTGCCACGTGACCTTCAAAGCCTGCCCGTGAGGTGTGTGCAGTAGGAGCTGTCACCGTCTCTTGGGCTCTGAGGGGTTCAAGTGACCCACTTAATTAAGCCTTGGGTGGTAAATTTCCAGCTGAAATGAACACCTTGTTTCATGCCTCCTAATCCCATGCTTTGGGCTTGAGAATGGGGAAGTGGGTGTTTGCTGTCTGAGAGTACAGCTGACCCTTGAACAACTCGGGGGTTAGAGGCGCAGACCCTCTGCACGGATGAAAATCCGCTGTAATTTATAGTCGGCCCTCCGTGTCTGTGTTTCCTCTGTAGCTGCTGTTCCCCATCTGTGGATTCAACCAACCATGGAGCGTGTAATACTGTAGTATTTACTATTGAAAAAAAATCTGCGTACAAATGAACCTGTGCAGTTCAAACTCATGTTGTTCAAGGGTCAACTGTATCTGCTGTCCCTGGAAAATAACATACGCTGGCTTCCGAGTCACATGCGTGAGCTCAGCACCCCACTCGCTTCAGAAAGATGTAGCTTGTCTGGGGCTTGCCCTGAGCCGGCCTGCATCCCTGAGCCATGCTGGCCACAAAAGATGACCACGTAGACATTTACTTATTTATTTTTCTGGCATGGAAAGATGTTCATGAAGGTTATTGAGAAAAGCAGGATGTAGGACCATAGGTATCATCCCAGATTTTTTTGAAAAACAAAAAACCTAAATCCTGTGTACACACACTTATTTACGTATGTAAAACTTACAAGGGAAAACTGTGGCGATTATATGAGTGAAGGGGTGTGGGACAATTTTCATGTTTTTTTGCCCTCATCTTAATGTTCCTCGATTTTGTCAATGCCCATGTCTTTCTCCTGTCGTACAAATCATGAAGGGGGTGTGGGGAACAGAAGCAGATGCCACCACTGCCCAGGCCGGGAGCTGTCGGTGTCACCTCCGGGTAAAGTGCGCCAGCAGGCAGAGGTGGAGGCGAGATGAAGCTGATGATAGAGGGAAGAATCTCATTTCTGGAGCGTCTCGGGCAGCTTTGGGCGGCCGGATAAGCCGCGAGGGGCCCAGATGGGCTCTGGCAGCCGCCGGATATTAGCTGCTTGGGTGCAGGCCCCAGGGCTTCATTTCATCAGCTCTAATCTCTAATCACCAGCGCGGTGTCTCACAATGATTAGTTTTTCTCACATGTGACTGATATCAGTACCGATAAGGTGTCCTTTTCATACATTTGCAGGCGTTGCTTTCTTACCAGCTAGTATTTCTTATCTCATTGGAACCAATATTTTTGGGATCCTTGCGCACAAGATGGGGAGGTAAGATGAAATGAGACAACACTCACTCTGTTATAATAATGTAGTTCTTTAAAAAAAAATTCCAAGTGTTTCTGCCTTCACGATTACAACTTATTTTTCTGATTTCCATTGAAAACTTGGATGGGGGCGGAAATCACGTATTGATGGTGCTTTTTTGTTTTTTGACAGGTGGCTTTGTGCTCTTCTAGGAATGATAATTGTTGGATTCAGCATTTTATGTGTGAGTGAAAGATGACATTTGGCAAGTGGAAATAATCTGTGAATGAAACTTTTGCTTTGGGCAAGAATCACCAAGAAATATTTTATAGCAGTTTGAAGTTTGTTGACTGAGTTTTATTACATCTTCCATTTTCTTCTCATCATTTTTTGTTGTTGTTGTTTGTGATACGGGGGCCTCTCACTGTTGTGGCCTCTCCCATTGCGGAGCACAGGCTCCAGATGCGCAGGCTCAGTGGCCATGGCTCACGGGCCTAGCCGCTCTGCGACATGTGGGATCTTCCCGGACCGGGGCACGAACCCGTGTCCCCTGCATCGGCAGGCGGACTCTCAACCACTGCGCCACCAGGGAAGCCCTCTCATCATTTTTTATCATCTTAAAAATTTTGGACAAGACTCTCCAAAGGGTTTATTTTTACTTCATGTTGGTTGGAAATTATTTAGAATGTTTTATTACATAGTTTTTATTTCACTTTGTAGCCCGCTCCCCAACATCTTAAACATCGCTGTGTCTTAAACACTTTAGGGCAGCTAGCCAGAAACAATAGCAGGATGTTTTTCTAGAATAAAACATCTTCTCCTAAAGGCCAGTATCTATCCCAAATGAGACCTTATGGTTCTTTTCAAAAATGGTGTATGGACGAGGCTGAACTTTCACATATGGCAGTGAACGAGCTTTTCGTGGTGGTCACAAAACCCATTTCAACTCCAACTGTTAACGATTTGGAGCGTCTACTTCTGCCCAAACCTCATCCTGCTTCTCCTCCTACTTGCTCCAGGAGGGAACACGCATAACAGGCCAAAGAAATCATATCTTTAAGACTTTCCAAGATGATTTAGAGTTGGATAGCATGTTATTTTATTTATTTATTTTTTAATAAATTTATTTATTTTATTTATTTTTGGCTGTGTTGGGTCTTCGTTGCTGCGTGTGGGCTTTTCTCTAGTTGTGGAGAGTGGCGGCTACTCTTTGTTGCAGTGCTCAGGCATCTCATTGCAGTGGCTTCTCTTGTGATGGAGCACGGACTCTAGGCGCGTGGGCTTCAGTAGTTGTGGCATGCGGGCTCAGTAGTTGTGGCTTGCGGGCTCTAGAGCGCAGGCTCAGTACCTGTGGCGCACGGGCTTAGTTGTTTTGCAGCATGTGAGATGTTCCCGGACTAGGACTCAAACCCCTGTCTCCTGCATTGGCAGGCGGATTCTTAACCACTGTGCCACCAGGGAAGCCCCAGCATGTTATTTTAGCGTAACATTTATTTTCTCTTACAGATTCCTCTTGCAAAAAACATTTATGGACTCATAGCTCCCAACTTTGGAGTTGGTTTTGCAATTGGTAAGTCACACGAGTCTTTTACCTAAATTTAAAACTTTGTTTTCCCATTACTAAGACAGAGTTCCTCTTACTTGGGCAGACTATAGCTACTCAATCTAAAATATCTAGAAGTTTGACAGGAGGCTGTGGGCAGCTTAGCTCATGTACGGCTTGTAGATCGTCCATAGAAAGGTACTGGCTTCCGTGTACTAGTCATTTATTTCCTGAAAACCGGGCATATAAAAGCCTGCTATTTACAGAAGCAAAGCGACACTCCACTGCTGAGCTTGGGCAAACAGGAGAGCTGCTTCCTCAGAATCCATTTGTTTGGGCTCATATCTGTGCACAGACCTTCTCATATGAGGCTGGGGGACAAAGAGACTTCACATGTATTTTTTGTATAAGGTTTGGTACAGAAAAGGTAGACTGATGTATTGATGACCAGCTGTACTGCAGGAATTTTCACAGGCAAAGGGGTTGAGTCTTTGCAGTAATGTGAGGAACAGTAAGTAATACATTAGGGAAAAACCTTGTTAATATTTTGGATAAATAGCATATGCTTTTTGTTTCTCATTTATAATATACACATTGATCATGATAAAAGTAAAGGTAAATCTGTCACAGGGTAAAGGCAGGAGTTGACTCTTTGGTACAGTAGAAAGGGTGGAGCCTTTGTGGACCCCTTAGACCAGGTTCGGTTCTCCTAGCTTGTATGTATGCGTATACATAACCTCTCCCAGTGCCTTTATAGCCTCAATCACAGTCGTAATTTATTTTCCAACTCTTTGTTCCTTTTGTTCTCCCCTGTGTCCCAGCAACTTGCACATGTTAGGTGATCAGCAAATACTAGTTGAATGTAAGAAATGTCCCTTACCCTCCTGCCCCTGGTGGGTGTTCGGGCAAGGGGTCTGTCATTTGAACGCCCGGCTGGGCATGTTCACAGCCCTCACCTCATTCAGCCAGTCGTCATCATCTCCATTTTATCGATGGGGAGACTGATGTTCAGAGAGAGAAGGCATGACAGTGCTCACCCAGCCAGGGATTTGGGGCCAGAACTCTGAATATATGTGTGTTTCCTTTATGCTTCCTGTCCCCGACTATTCAAGAGACCAGAGATTCTAATACAGGTCTTGGAGGTGGCGGTGGTGGTTTTGGTTTTTTTAGGCAACTAAATGAGCAAAGCTCTTTCGATTTTAATTTCCTGGGTAGGGCAGGATGATTCCTCAGACTCCTTCCTGTTCTGGTTCCTTGTGATTCTCCTAATACTTTCCAACTTGAACTCTCATAATCTAAGTGTGAGGCCACAGTGTGGATGGGGAGGGAGCTGAGTGAGGCATGTAGGTTTGCCCACTCTTTGAGGGCAAAGGACGAGTGGACCAGAAAATAGTGAATCAGGAAAACACCCACAGGAAGCAGGCTTGGGGTCCACACAGCCAGTAACCAGCATCCCTCTGGATCTGAAGAACGGCAGGTGAGTCACCAGAGGACTGGGCGCTGTCCACCAGACAGCGGAGGGCAAGGGTGAGGCAAGGTGGAGAACAGCAGATGGTGATCTGGGTTCCAGTCTCAGCCTCAAGCGCCTTCAGTCTGTCTTCAGCCAAAGGTACGTTGCAGGGAGTTTGCCTCAAGACTTGCAGGTAGCAGTGAGAGATCTTGGCAGGGTCGTGAGTTTAGGACACAGTCCCTGACATTCAGCTCATTATTGGTTTCCATCAGTTTTCTATAGACTGTGTTCCCTGACTGTCCACAGGCATGGTGGATTCGTCAATGATGCCCATCATGGGCTACCTGGTTGACCTGCGGCACGTGTCCGTCTATGGGAGCGTGTATGCCATTGCCGATGTAGCATTTTGTATGGGATATGCTATAGGTAAGGACATTGGCTTTCAAAACAACCTTTTTTCTCAGTGCATGATTGATAATGCCTACTGAAAATTATTTAAACCTTTGCATCTTTCTGCCTACAAGACATTTAGAGAGAGCTTTATCTAATTCTCTGTTTCCTGAAAGGTCCTTCCGCTGGTGGGGCTATCGCAAAGTCAATTGGATTTCCATGGCTCATGACAATTATTGGAATAATTGATATTCTTTTTGCTCCTCTCTGCTTTTTTCTCCGAAGTCCACCTGCCAAGGAAGAAAAAATGGTAAGCAAATTTTAGGATGCAATGAAGTATTTCTGGATAATTTTAGCATGGTCTCCTGGATAGTGTCGTATGGCTTAGTTCTAAAATATATTTCTGCTCCTTTTGAACAGAACTCCCCAAATGTAAATGGTAAGAGTTCCTTTTTAGTTTATACCACATAGGGCAGCTACTTGTTTTACTGTATCGAGCATTATGTTTATATATTTTGAAGAATGAAACTATTTTTGTACATAGATTAGCAGTCAATATAGCTCTTTTCATCAACCAAATATAAACAGGGATTGTTCAATTTAATTTTCTAAGGTTCTTCAAAGTCTTGAAGATAACTTTTTTGCCTCTTGTGCTTCTAAGATCAGCCATTTTTGGTACTGTTTGCTTTCCTCCTAACCCTTACAGCTTTCAGTAATAGTGTCTTAGTCCTTACTGCATAAGATTCAGGAGATGGTTTTCATGTAGGTAACAGACGCTTATGGAAAAATATTGTTTATGCACCTTTGGGCGCATGTTAGCACGTATGTATAACGTTTAAGTTCGTAATTTCATGACCAGAATCGTAGCTATAGGCAAGATGTAGTATTGAGTGTTAAGTGTTCCTTTTCTGAATAAATTCAAACTTATTGATTCTAAATTTGAATCTTGAAATGCATGGGTCATTTGACCCTTTCTGATAAGCGTTCAGACCTGGTTTGGTGCTGCTGCTGCTTTTTTTAAAACATCAAATGGTGATAGACGCTCGTCTAGTTGAAAGATGAGGGCCTTAGGTTAAAGGTGAATGAGAGAAACAAGGCTGGGGGAGATGGTATTTGGCATTTAGGAATGGGTGTGAGGTTCCCTTGCTGCTGTTCTCTAGGGAGTACGTCAGAAGTTCTCTCTGATGTTTGACCTGAAATGGGCTTTAAGGCTTTGGCATTTCTTGACTGCCCTTTTACGTGATTATCCCTAAAGAGTGGATTTAAAGAGAGACACTGAAGACCCTGAAGTTAGGTTGTGTGCAGTCTTTGTTTTGGGCACTTTCTGTATTTATTAATATGTGCAGTATATTTAAAAAATATGTCCAGCACTGAGCACTGGTCTTGTGCCCTTTACTCGATAGGATTTAAGTAGGTGATTTTGAATTACTCTCGAGCCATTTGACTCTTCCTCTTTGCCTGTGCTTGCCAGCTCCGAACAGCCACAGCCGTAGCACTATGTCGTATCGCTCTCGGGGCACTTCCTGTTTTCCAGCCTGGTTGTCTAAGTTTCCTGTCTACCTTTGTTTGTCCGACCCCAACTCAGTACCTTGGCCTCAATCAGGGTCAGAAAATTCTCTGTGCAACCACAGAAAACAACGCTTGTCCTGTTGCCACTGTATCAATCTGATTAAGGCCGAATGAAGATTACTCCTAACCCTATTTGACGAAAAAAAAATCACCTACAAATGCTCCTGTCATCCAAGAGACTGTTTAAGACTCGGGAGACAGTGCAGGGCCAGCACGGGCAGCCCTGGAGCCGAGCTGTCTGTCCCATGGGAAGACATAGCCTCAACCTCACACAGTGGTTGTGGGGATTAAATGAAAGAATACCAGTGGAGTGCGACCCCGGAGTCTGCACACAGTAAATGCTCAATAAATTGTCACGCGTTCCCATCTCACTCCACTCTCCTTTCTTGCTCTCACCTAACCCTGACTTACTCTGTCAACCCAGCAGTACCCCAGTTTCCTCCCTCTCTTCCTCTCTGAGATGAGAGCCTCCTTTTGCTCTCAGAGCCCAGGGCTGCCCAGTGGACTTCCCTCGCCGAGCAGCAGACGTTAGTGGCCGTTGTGTTATCTGTTCGTCGGCAGCAGTGTGAGGGCTTATCTGAGGTCTTGGAGGAAGTGGATGAGGTCAGGGGACCAGGGAGGGTGAGCTTGCCCTGCCAGCCCCCACTCTGGGGTCCCCATGTGATGGGCGGAAGTCAGGCCTCAGTGCTTCTTCCCACATTTAAACTAAGGCTTTAGTTCATTTAAAAAGAAGCGTGCTGAAGGAAGTGGAAGACACGATTCTGAAAGGCAAAGCAACAAGAATGACAGGCTTCCAGAAGCCACTTCCACTGTAAAATGTCAAAATCCTTAATAAGTGCCCGGCAAGACGAATCATTACAAACTTGAGAGAATGCGCCATCTGCCTGCCCATAATTGATGCCCATAATTGAATGCATCGTGTCAGACGCCATTTGACTGTCATAATGGCAGCATGCGAAGGTGGCAGCTACTCACTATGCAGGCAGAGCAGGAAAGAACCAGGTGGAAACCAATAGCGCCGGATGATGAGGGGAGTGAGGGCAGGAAGCAGTGTGTGCCGTGGTGGAAGGACGATCGATTACTGCCCACTTGAGAAAATCCAATACACACAAGTGCTGGCATTCAGGATCAGCAGTTACCAAATGCAGGGGACCTGAGAGCCAGAAGAAGGTATACAAACCTTGGCCAATCATTCTTTCATTAGTAAGCATTCTGATTAAGTGGTGTTTGGACTTAAGCTAGAAATGGAAAATTCTAGTGCTATTTTATGGATCCTATAAGTTATCCAGTCATGAGCCAGTTTGTGAGCACTTGAGTTTTTCTTCCATTTGGTTTATTGGATTTCTGCTTTTTTTTCTTTTTTTAAATAATGAGTGTTATCAATGCAGAGAAAAAAGCCTGTTACTCCAGTTCCTCTGCAAGTATAAGAAACACCAACTCTGTCATTTAGGAAACTGTGTTCCAGTTATAAGACAATTGCTTACAGCCTCTAACTGTCAGAATTCCCAGTGAGGAGGAAAGCTGTGTTCTGGAATGGAGTTTTATCTTTTCAGGTTGAATTATTTTTAAAGATAGGGCACATTTCTTAGGTCTTACTCTTGAAGTTTCTAATTGTTGCCCAGACAGGAAAGTAGGTGGTTTGAGGACTGCAGCTTTCTTTTACTGGGTGACCCTGATGCAAAACCGTCACTTTTTTTTTAAAAGATGTGGTAAATAAATCTTTTTTTTTTTTTTTTTTTTTTTTGCGGTATGCAGGCCTCTCACTGTTGTGGCCTCTCCCGTTGCGGAGCACAGGCTCCGGAGGCGCAGGCTCAGCGGCCATGGCTCACGGGCCCAGCCGCTCCACGGCATGTGGGATCTCCCCAGACCGGGGCACGAACCCGTGTCCCCTGCATCGGCAGGCGGACTCTCAACCACTGCGCCACCAGGGAAGCCCCCAATAAATCTTTTTTTTTTTTTTCGCAGTACGTGGGCCTCTCACTGCTGCGGCCTCTCCCGTTGCGGAGCACAGGCTCCGGAGGCGCAGGCTTAGTGGCCATGGCTCACAGGTCCAGCCGCTCCGCGGCATGTGGGCTCTTCCCGGACCAGGGCACGAACCCGTGTCCCCTGCATCGGCAGGCGGACTCTCAACCACTGCACCACCAGGGAAGCCCTAATGCTTTTACTTTTTCACTGTCCCAACTTTGTATTTGTGTTATTTTTACACTTCACTTGGTCCAGCATGTTTTTACCAGTTTGGAAATTCTGACTCTCCTGTGTCTGATATGAAACCAGGCATTTGGTAGGACCAGGGCTCAACTCTCAGGAACCATGCATTGCCCTGAATTCAGATGAAAATGCCCTCCCCCTCCTTTTTTTTTTTTTTTTTTTTTTTTACTTTTTCTTCAGTCCAGAGTCAAACACACCTTTTTCCACACAGCAGTGCACGGAGCACCGCTCTGATTACCAGGCTGCTCCCCAGGCCACTCTGCACGCGTCCCCCATGCACTTGACTTACCCACTTGATCTTGTTCATGCCCCTCTTTTCGTGGCACTTTTGGGCTATTAGATGCCATCTGGCTTAATCATGTACAACTTAAAAAAACAACTATGGCACAATAAATCTTTCAAAAGAGGTTCAGAAGCCAGTAAGCTAGGTTTTAAAAGCAACAGATGATCTTTTAAGAAAGAAAACTTCTTAACCTGATATAGGTAGTATCAACAAATGCAGTTTGGTTAATTGATAAATTCTATTTAAGTCTATATGATGCCAGATAACTGGTCTGACTGAACTTCCCTTGCAATGCAGTTTTTTAATTGAGTCTGTATTACATACCCAGTGCTAGGTTCCAGAGGTCCTTACGTCTACATGTACATACCATTAGGTATAACGGTGGACAACCAAGGGACGGAAGGCAGTTGTGATAAGGTAGAATGATGGCCGTCCTTCCCAAGCCTGCTTCGCCGCCTGTGGGCCTGGGATCAAGGCCCCTGCCTGGCATCCGGGGCCCTGCAGTCTGGCCCCGGTTGGGCTTTGCCGTGAACATCTCCCTGTGCCTCATCATCAGATAGGGGGTGGGGGGGGTTGGTGGGGAGGCAGACTGTTTTACTTAATGTCTCGTTTGGTAAATAACCTCTGCCACGCTCATTCCCAACTCCCTCGCTGTGAAAATCCTTTCCATCATTCAAGCTTCAAGTCCACCCCCATCGCTTCCACATTGCTTTCCCTGAGCACTTAACCCACAGTGAGCACTCCGCCTGCAAACCCTATGGAACCTGTCACTGGTGTGCAGTGAGGTACCTAAGTTGCTGGTAGAGGACCTTAAGGGCACTGACACACACACCTGGTAGGTGCCCAGTAAGCTGCTGTCAGCCATGTGACCCTACTGTGCCCTAGAAAATGCCACGTAAGTCGGGCGGTGTTTCTCGCAGCGCGTTTCTCACCCTCATGTGAGGGTAGGGACGGGGGATTTCATTTTTAACCTGCCCCCTCAAGTGATTCTTAGGCACATTTCTTTGAGGATCACTAATCCAGAGAGGCAAGACATCGAGCTCTTTGGTGGCTAGACCTTTTGTGTTACGAGCACACACCCACGTGGGGAGAATGGTCCTGGTATACAGTGTCTGTTGCCTCAATTACTTATTTTTAGAAATTGAGCTCTTTATGAAGTCCATGTATCAATTCACTTGGCAAGAAGCACAATCAAAAAAATAGAGTTAAATTTGCAGCTGACAATTTGAGCTGGCAGCCTAACTCAGAGGGTCCTGGAAGGCCTTATTTATTTATTTATTTTTTGCGGTACGCGGGCCTCTCACCGTTGTGGCCTCTCCCGTTGCAGAGCACAGGCTCCGGACGCACAGGCACAGCGGCCATGGCTCACGGGCCCAGCCGCTCCGCGGCATGTGGGGTCCTCCCGGACTGGGGCATGAACCCGTGTCCCCTGCACCGGCAGGGGGACTCCCAACCACTGGGCCACCAGGGAAGCCCCGGAAGTCCTTATCTTAACATGCCACACAGCAGACCATTTTAGCATTTCTTGGGAAATGATAAATGGGTTAAGCACTTGAGTGGAGACATAGCAGCTTATCAGATCTGTGGGACAAGAACTGGGTGTAGCTAACAAGTGCCAAGATAGGTTGCAATAGGCCAACAGAAGATAAATTTTAATCCAGATAACTGTTGCCATTTAGATTTTCAAACTGCACAGAAAGGCACTGGAGGGAATAGTTTACGTGGAGGAAGACTCTGAAAGACGTTCTTGATGAGAGAATTCATTTCAGTTGCAGCTGATGTTGTGCTCTACACTCCTGCTGTCCTGTGGGGCATCGCCAGAGCTGACTTTGGCATAGGCTGCCTGGGCTCGTATCTGCCCCATTTAGCTGTACATCCCTTGGTCAAGTTCTTTAACCTTTGCGCCTACACGGAGGGTTATCAAGCTACCACATAGGGTTATTGTGAAGTTGAGGTATTGCATTGAAAATGCTTAGCACAGTCCTGGCATGATAAACCCCAGCTGTACACTCAGACTACGTGCTTGGTCTGTACACTTTCGTGAGGAATGATGACTACAGTGCGCATCAACTGAGGATGTTTATCAGTTGAGGATCAGTTGACCTTTAAGAAAGTTTTCAGTAACAATAAGGGAGTGCACAAGATTTTTATGTACATCAGAGGAATGTATTTTTTTCTTTTTTTTTTGCGGTATGCGGGCCTCTCACTGTTGTGGCCTCTCCCGTTGCGGAGCACAGGCTCCGGACGCGCAGGCTCAGCGGCCATGGCTCACGGGTCCAGCCGCTCCGCGGCATGTGGGCTCTTCCCGGACTGGGGTACGAACCCGTGTACCCTGTATCGGCAGGCGGACTCTCAACCACTGCGCCACCAGGGAAGCCCAGGAATGTATTTTTTAAAATACACTTGAGCAAAAGGAGGCCAGCCAGGATTTGGGGAGAGGTCCTTCTGAAATGCCATTTTTAAAAAGATAAGGGCCCTGTGACGCTTAGTCTAGGGAAATCTAAGGGCATGGCCGTGGTCTCAAAATATTGTAAGGGCAGGCTGTGAAGACGGCTGGAATCAGAACTTGATCCACAAATAGAAACATGGAGACAGGTTTTAGTCTAGCCTCAGGGATGTTTTTAACACGGGAGCTTGCCTCATTAAGGAGGGAGGACCTCCTTATTAAGTGTTACCACTGTGAAGTTGCATTGGGTGACCTCCAGGATCCCCCCACCCTAATTCAAAGATTCTAAGTATAACCTAAACCTAACCTGCATATCTCTTTCTTCATAGCTTACAGTTTCCTCCAAATCGACTTACAGCTCCTGGCAGGTATAATGGGAATACTGCAGACTGCTGCTGCTGCTTCCTATTGCCTGGAATTTTCAGTTTAGAACGCCAGGCCTTCTAGGGAAGGCACCTGGCAGTTGCACCAAATTACTGGTTGGTTGATAGTGGGTGGTACTATATGTAGTTTTCAAACTACTAATCCTTAGAAACAGGGTAAGACTATCTTCTCTTTATGAAACAGTAAGTTAATATCTGCACTTTGCTCTCTTTTAGGCTATCCTCATGGATCACAACTGCCCCATTAAAACAAAAATGTATACTCAGAATAATATCCAGTCGTATCCGATAGGTGAGGATGAAGAATCTGAAAGTGACTGAGACCCTCAGAAGTCATCCAAGTATCTAATTGTATAAAACAGTGTTTCCAGTGAAATGACTCATCCAGAACTGTCTTAGTGATACCACTCATCCCTGGTGAAAGAGTAAAACAACCAAAGGTTTTCTTTTCCATGGTTATGATCGATTGCCAACAGCCTTATAAAGAAAAAGCAGCTTTTCTAGGGGTTTGTATAAATAGTGTTGAAAACTTTATTTTATGTATTTGATTTTATTAAATATTATACAATATATTTTGACGAAATAGTGTAAATCTATAAATATTTGAATCCAAATCCAATATAATTTTTTAACTTACATTCACGAACACCTGGGCAAAAAAGTCTTATATATTTTCTGAATATTGGTAATGAGTGTTTAAAGCACGCATTATCTCCGAGACACTTCCAATAATGAGGAACTAGAAGGAAGTCTGAAAAAACAGAATCAAGTAAGATGGCATATATTATATAGTGACACTGAATGTTGAGATACTGAACTTGTAATTACAGTTGACCTTGAACAACACAGGGTTTGGGGGTGCCGACAACCCATGCAGTCGAAAACCTGCATACAACTTTACAGCCAGCCCTTCGTATCCATGGTTTCACATCTCTGGATTCAATCAACCACAGACCATGTAGTACTGCAGTCTGTATTTATTGAAAAAATTCTGCATATAAGTGGACCCGTGCAGTTCAAACCGTGTTGTTCAAGGGTCAACTGTACTGTCAATATATTCATGAGTTAAAAGCTAGTTTTCTCAGATGCAGAAGACAAGAACTTGAGCCAGTCATCTTTCGGATTTATCCATGAATCTCAGCAGGCATTAGTTTTCTATGTAATCACCTACCTGGAAACAGATGGTTGTAAATTATATGTTTACATGTCATGTGGTTGGCAACAAACATAAAAGCCAATAAGGGTAAAATAGTAAATGTTCTGAAAGTAGAGAAAAGCACCCAAAAGTATAGTTATAAACAACTAGAAGCTTTCCCTTTCAGATATATACTTGTCTTACCAGATGACAGAAAATTGAGGATAGATATACCTTACTTATACTGTCAGGGTTGTTTAAGCATGATGAGATATATCAACACCTAGCTCAGGTTTTAGAAAAGAAATTTAAAAGGCTAATAGCTGCTGTGATGTGAAAAAATCAGACTATAATTATCTTTGAGCTGGAAGTCATCCAAGTGTTTTCTAGGGATCTACTAATTTTGAGTTGTTTGAAACTATTATTTTTTTAGACTTCTGAACGTTGTTCACATCAATGTGAAAACAAATTTTACATGAAGATGAAGAAGGAATGAAATTGTCTTGAATCGTGTTAGGAAAACAGGTAAAAATAATGGGGTGGTCAGGGTACACCCCCTTTCACAGGCAGGAAAAAACCCAAACATCTAAAAATGTCTATGTAATACTGTATCACCTAGTGCTGTGTGATGTAGTTTTTCTAAGCATGATGACATTGATGTGCCTTTTCGATGTGATAGCAAGTACTGTGTTAGTGAACATTGTTAGTTTACATCGAGTTTTGTATGAGATATGAAGATAGTGTGGAATGTCTCAAATAACACTTGTTCATTCTGTAGTTCTGTAATCGTAAACAAAAACTACTTAATGTCAGTTCTTTGTTAAGCTAAAATTGTGCTCCTGTTAACTTGGAAGGACCCCTCAACCTTATAATTCTCTAAGAAAGTAGCTAATACTTCCCATTTTCTTTATGAAGCTTTTTTTGTGGGGCTTTGATCTGAAGTCTGGTTTTCAAGTGCATGTGTTGGAAGCAAACAAGCGTCCTACTCGTGTTTGCGTTGGGCGACTTACACAAGGACTCTGCTTTGCTGGAGGCGCTTCTGTGGCTAAAGTAAAAAGGCAGGACTGCTCTCTACTTCTGGAGGGGAGAGCCTTAAAAAAGAACGTGCTGCAAATCAATTCTCTGGCGGGGTTTGTGGTTCTCCTCACTCCCAATACCATGTAACTTATCCCTCTTTTATTTTTGCCTGCAAGGTTTCAGTCTCTTCAAGAATGACTGGCAGCCATGTCTGCTGGTGATCCCAAGAGATCATATAAAAGATACATATTTTTCAGAACTGTTTTGAGAGCAAAAGGTATCAGTTGTATCTGAAGGAGAAAAAAATTGTAAGGTCTTTTATATGACCAGTATTCTGGGATTGGCAAGACTATGGAAAGAAAAGCTTTTTTTTTTTTTTTTTTATGTGTGTATCAGAACAAAGAACACACAGCTCTCTGAACATTTATTTTTTGAGCAGAGGTGTTTTTTATGTTTGTACCTGGCAAAACAGATACAAAAAGCTTAATGAGGTAGTGATGAATATTCAATTCTTTCTTTTGACTGCTAAGTGTATCCACCTACGTCATGTTTTAGCTAGTTTACTTAATAAATCTTCTGAACACTACTGTGCCTGTTGTATTCCTTTGTTAACCAGATATTATCATTGGAATAAAATATGTAAGAAGGTACTGTTTTAACTGTGGGTATTCAATTAAAAACTATTCTTCTTTGCTTGCAGGCATCAGGTAAAATCTACTCCAGACTAGTTTGAACCATACTTTTTGGCTTTGCAAAATTTGTTTTAATTTGAAGTATGTAACTAGCCACATGGTGTCAGTGTGGAACCAACCAGTAAGTTATCCTTGCATCTCTAAAGTTATATTGTTTTCCTGATGGCTACGAACAGATAACTATATCTGATGAAAATAACTATGATATGCAGCCACTTGACACAGTAGGTCCACGGCCCCTGGAAGTTCCATAAAACTTAGGGTGCGCATGTGTGCACCTTTCAGGGGTGAGAATCCATGGTTTTAAACAGATCTTAAAATGGATTCATGGCTTAAAAAGGCTTAAGGGAACCTCCCCCAACCCTGTTTTTAAAGGAAAGCTGTTATGTCTCAATTTAGAAATAAACTCAATACATTTCAAAATTAAAGTGATTTTAAATTTATTCACTTTTAGGGGACTTGAGATTTTATTATCTTACTATTAGTAAGAGCCAAATACCTTCAAACTGCCTTTCAAAAAATTCAACAATACTTAAATTTAGAATTGACAGTACCTTCAAATTTTTAGCATGTGTTTTCTCCTCTTAAATTCATAAAATGGCCACATAGTATTTTAACTAGTTCTGATACTGAAGAATGTAAGGTCTGATATTAAGAAATGTAGCCTATGAATTGATTCTAAATGCTAAAATATTGCTCAGCTTGACTGTCTAACCTAATAATTCATCTAAATACCAATGTAGCAAATATACTTTAGTCCAATTACTATTAGATAGCAGAGGCAAATCCATAAGTCTGATTGTCACAGCATAAAAAAATAGTAAAACCAAAGTTTAATGCTTTTAGACAATTTTCAGAATAGCAATTTTGTTTAGCAAAAGCGGACTTTGTTAAACTTATCTTCATGGCCCAATTATACCAGGCAATAATTCCATAGAGATGCAGCAGTCACCTTTTTTAGATGACATCAAATGAAGATATTCTTGTTTTCTGTGGTAGTTTTTATTTAATATTATTTTTTAGCTATTGATAACATAGCATGGCAGAAAGATTACATCAGGAATGTGATATAATACAACTGTTTTCACTGAAGCCTTATACCTTACTATTCCTTAGGCTATTGGCGTGTCCCACCGCCCGCCCCCCTTGCACGAAACTACAACTGTGATGCCTCTACTGCCTCTCCCAGTAAATAGAAAAATATTGCACTACATTGAAGGTACATTTTACAAATATTAGCAGCATTACTGAGCTTTCCATAATTGTGGTTCTACAGAGTTAAATACTTTTAAAACATGAGTAGATTTTTATGAAACCAAAGTTTTGCATTATTTCTACAGCTCTTTCAAATGCATCAGTTTCAGCAGCATGCTTGGATGTCACTAAAACTTCATGGTATAATCCAAAACCACCAGCCACTTACTCTGCCTTCCAGGTTGTCAGTGGTAAGTGATTTTTTATGATAAGATGACAGTTGGTTATTACATTGGGAAGATTGTTTCAAGCTACTGTTACAGAACAACATTTTAGCTTTCAGTGATTTTGGTGTATAAAGACTTCTACAGCAGTGTTGAAATGCAAGCATGTTTAAACAAAAATGGGGGGTATACACAGATATATTTTTGTTATAAACTTGGCCAAGAAAGGTATTTAGTTTCCTAATATTTTACTTAATAATAAAATAGCAAGAATGAGAACTGTTGATTTTAAAAGTGGAATGGCTTTTCTACCCATAAAAATGTTTTTATCATCCATATAACCCTTTTATTTCAATAGCTTGTTACTGTTCAGAAAACTTTTGCAGTTATGCTGTTGTTTTCCTCACAACAATCCTGTGAGGTAGAATAAATTTTGTTTATTCCTACTTTACAGCTGGGGAGCCTGCAGCATGGAGCCCTTTCGTGGCTTGCCTATGGTTACACAGTTCACTAATGGCTAACAGAAGAGCTTGAACTTAAACTCTTGTATGGAGTCCTGGGTTATAGACCTGGGCCAGAATCCTTACTATTATACTATGCCTTTTCCTGCCAGCCATAAAAACTGCCACCATCTAGTTTTAAATTCATGTCAGTTTCACTATATAGCAATTATCATAGTAGTTACCTACAAAAGGGAAAAACATGTACATATCTATTTTATAGACATATAAAAGGCCAAAACATTTATGGTATACCAACAGAGGTCACGCTCACATGTTTTCCCTCAGTCGTGTGTTACTGGGATCCACACGATGGCCTGAGTATCAGACTAGACCTTCATTTTAAGAGAAATGGTTCCAATTCCTATGTATTGACGCTGTGTAATTTTCTTTTTTTAATAAGACAGTCTGAACTACAGAAGCATTCAGAATGCTCAGCCTGTAGGATGATACATAGGATAAGCCTGTAGGATGTCAGACAAAGCAATAAATCTATTCTGCATGATTCCTCTCCCTTACAGCATTCTCATGCATGACTATTTTTCTAAAACAAAACAGCCAAACCAGATATCAACAGGGGCATTTTAAGAACAGTCCTCTGAAACTTCAAATATCTACATGCTTTATTTCCTATGGGAGAACTGAAGATGAAAAATAATCATAAATGTTTAGTACTTCCATTTGAAAGGCAAGTGTCAACATTTTGAAAGATTATATTTCAAAATCCTGCTGGTTACTGTTTTTTGTTTGTTTGTTTTAGTAATCTGGTCATCCTCTCAAAATTCTTGACCAACTGCATTCTGTATTTATTCCCTGTTGCATTTTGTTTTTCAATGCAAGCTCTTCAAATTAATCACTGTATTCTCACTATACTTAAACTGCACATAAGCTTTAGAAAAAAATTTCACAAAAGCATAAAAAACAAGCAATATATGTAAAACTTTTTTTTTTTTTTACTAAATCAGCATAACTAAAGCTGCGGCTTTCATGTTACATTTGGCAAAATCAAAACAAAAAGCACTCCCCCAAACGCCAAAATAACAAAAATCTCAAGCAAGTAGATATGACAAACTTCATAACACAAAGTACGATTCAAAACCTGTTCCCTCAATGATTGCTGTTGTCAATTTGGGCATGCAGCAAATTTGTTGTTATAACTGTGATGCAAATGAAAATATTTCAAGAATCTGGACAGTATCCTATTTAACACTAATTCAAAAACTAGGAAGAGGAAGGAAAAAAAACCACAATGAGACATCACACCTACATAAACACAAAAAGTCAGCTTACATAATTACATAATTAGAAAAAGTTAAAAATAAATTAGTAAAAATAAATTCCCAGTATAAACCCAAAAAGCATAGCTATAAATGCAATCTGAAACAACCAATTTAGTGAGCTGATCATGTTTTTGCTGGAAAACCACCTTTTCCACTCTAGTTCTTACACAAGCAAATAACTGTGAAGAAGCAGGCCAAAGTGCATAATAAGAGGGTTTAAATGTGGTTGTATCTGTGGTACTTTAGATGCAACTTTTCCTCAATCACTAGAAAGTTTAAACAGACTGTTACACAGACTCAGATGGGCCAAATAAGTCATCTGATATGCTACTGAATGGCTGAGAGTCTATTAGTTGGGTTATTTCACTATCAAGGTCTTCTTCTGTATCATCTGTGTACTTGCTTATTTTTTTGGAGTGCTGGTCTAAGGACAGACTTTCTAAAGATTCAATATCTTCAATGCCTGCTCTGTAGTGGATCATAAGAAGTGTTAGAGCTTGCAGTCTTTCACCTGATTTAGCCAAAGCAGCAGAAAGAAGTGATTTTTTCCTCGTATCGGTTGTCTCTTTTTCTTCTCTAACAAGGGAATTATTATGTTCCAACTCCTGATCAATTTCATTCTGCAGTTTATCTAGCATGAACTCTAGTTTCTGGATCCTCTCCTCTGTAGGCAACCCCCTGTACAGATCACGACCAATTTCTTTAACTGCAATGAAAACGCTGTCATCCAGACCACCCTCCTTTCTCACTAATTTTATTCCTGTGTTGTTGCCCTGTTTAGAAGGGCTGTTTGGGCCACAGATCTCTGTGTC
Organism: Delphinus delphis; assembly: GCF_949987515.2. Classification (NCBI taxonomy): domain Eukaryota; kingdom Metazoa; phylum Chordata; class Mammalia; order Artiodactyla; family Delphinidae; genus Delphinus; species Delphinus delphis. The sequence continues at coordinate 13,516,775 of NC_082698.1, read as the reverse complement.
ACTGCCTTCGTTGTCTGATGTGTTGGGTGTGTGTTTTGGTGAAGGTTCTACTAGATCAGTCCCTGGCTCAGAAAGGCGAGTTTTAGAGACTTGACGCAGATTTAACAAACGAGAGCTCGTATTGATAATATGTCTTGTCAAACCTGTCATTCTGTTGACTGACTTCCCAGCTTCAGCATCAACACGAGGGGGCAGGCCTAAGAGGGCTTCTTGTCCTTCCAGCCTGAGATTTTTCAGGGCCCGGTCTATCCGTTGATCAGTTGCTCCACAAAGAGGAGTCTCGGCTAGACACTTTTCCTGACATTTTTTATGGCAAACATAAGCACAGAACATACACTGGGAAGCAGCTTTAGTCCAAACTTTTTTCTTACAGTAATCACACCAAGTTGGGTTCTGGAACTGAGTATCCTGGAAACTATGTTTATTTTCTGTTAAACCCATCTGTCCAACAAAGTGCTCCTCTTTAGGAAGGGCAGAAACCTCTTCGACCAAATGGAGTTCTTTTTCTTTCTCTAAGTTAGTAACTACATGGTGGTCTGGCTCTCCTTCTTTCAGATATTTGAAGTGAACAGTAATATCACCGAAACAAAATTTGTCATTGAACCCCTTCTGCATACTCAGATTACGTAGCGCGGTTCTCGTGACCATGGCCTTAGGTGATGGGGCTTCCAGTCTGAATTTGGAAAGGTATTCCATGTTCGATGTAGCTAAGCATCCTAAAGCCACCTCTTCAAGTTTTAAGCTGACATGCCCCAAACAGATGAGACCCCCTAATTTGAAAGGATCCCTGCACCACAGTGCGATGTTTAAGTACCTGTGGCAGGCTTCTATGTCAAAGAGACAGCTGGCTCTGGTTCTTGTCCATTTTCCGAGCTTGTTACGATAAAGAATTTCTGATGACTCCCATGTTTGATGGTCATCTGAACTGTCCTTAGGAGTGCAGGAACTTTCTGAAGTCAAATCTTTTGCCACTTCTTGCTTTGCTGGAAACTGCTTAGCTGTAGCTGCTTCTTCGACGTGATCCAGATTTTTCGCTTGCTTTTCAGCAGGTTTATCTGCAGCAGGCGGTGGCAGCACCTTCTCTGGCTTTTCAACGAGAATATCTGGTTCTGCCTGATTTGGGGCATCAGCAGAAGGTAAAGGAACTTTGACTTGTGGTCGTGGTGGCACAGGTGGTTTGAAAGTGGATCCTTGGGTGGGTTTTGACACTTGTGCTGGTTCTGTTATCTCAGAAGATTTTAGGGCCAAGGGCTTATTTTCTTCTTTGGATGGAAGTTTTGGGGGTGGTGGGTAACTTCCTACAACTAATTTACGGTTTAAAACTGGTGATATAGTTCCAAGGGGTTTAACAGAAAGTGTTGTTGGAGTACGTTTGGGACTGTGACTTAATGACTGTGCCTCATCTTTGACCTCAGTTTGTGCTCTCACATCACTTGCTAAGTCTTCAAATTCAGAATCCAGGTCTCTGTTTTCAGCATCTACTGCCAACCCACTTGTTTCCTCTTCATAGTTTGGTTGGCATGGGCCTATCAGAAAGTTGTCTTCCAACTGTCCAAAGTTATCTTGCAGCACTGCACCCTGGTTACTCTGGCCAACAGGCCTTTCATAATATACCAGGACTCGGTCACCAGCCTGCTTGATAAGCTTCAACACTTGCAGTGTAGATGTGATTTTCACACCTGTTTTAAGATATTAAATGGGAAACGTAAATTACTGCAGTAAAAATTACCTAAATTCACTAAGTGTAATTGCCATTAATTCACGATTACTTAACTAATGGAAAAGTAATAGTGAAACCTCTAAAGTATCTTACGGGTTTATGGATACATCAGTGTACTGATTCTTAAACCCTGACTGCTCCGATGTCCTGGAAATGTTTACCTTTTCAAACCAGATGATGACATGAAAATCCTGAGGAGGGTGTCAAGCTGCTAACTCCTAATTGTTTACCATTCCTTCCTAGGTTTAGAAGACATTATTCCTCAGTTTGAACTGAAGTGAGCAGAGTGAGACCTATTGAAAAGGATTTTATTAACGGTTAAATCAGGCTTAAAATGATGGGAAACTGTGATTATATTAAGGGAAATTGTAAAATGCATCAGGGATTACAAGTTGTAAGGTGAATGATTCAAATTAAGAGACCAATGCTTGAAATAAACTTAGCAAAATATTGGGCTGGCCAAAAAGTTTGTTCTGTTAGTGAATACACTGTTCAATAAAAGTCTTGGTGAAAATGAAAAATGTCTTTTATTTTCACTTAAAACTGAACAAACTTTTTGGCCACCCCAATACTATTATGAATAGTGGACTCTTACAGATTCTTTTCATTAGCCCTACCCATCAAACTAGTCTTTTTCAGGACCAGAAAGAATAAGGAAGGCATAATAGGAAGGCTTTAAAGTTAAACAAGTTGTTTACTATCTGTATCTATATCAACAGTATCTTAAGTTTTCATTTTATTTTCTAACAGGTGCTACATCAATTAGTTCAAAATTCAAAAAGTATAGAAAGATGTACAGTGAAAAATCTCCCTTCCACCTCTATCTCCCAGATGTGTTGTCCCTTTCCTGAGGCAATCAAAGCTTCTGATGTGTTCTTCTAGGGATAGGTGTATCTTTTAAAGGCTCTATTTTTTCCCTACCCTCTCCAAAACAGTACTTACCTAAGCCAACCCTTTCTGTAGGAGTTACAGAAAGGTGAGAAGGGGTCTTTGCTTTCCAAAGGTCTTAAGGCCATCCTAAGTAAATCAAAGTAAATCAGCCTCATCTAATAACCTGACTTCAGAGTTCCTCAACCTCTATATTCTCCTACTTTGGCTGCCCAGGCAAGACCATGCTTTAGACCTGGTCATCACTTGGAAGTTTTCCACATCAAAGATCTTTTACTTGGAAATTAACCTCTGATCACAATCTCCTATTTCCACCTCTAACAATCCTGTCTGCTAACTGAATCTGTTTTGAGGTAGTTTCCATGTCCAGTCATTCCTCCTTTGCTCTCATGGTCCAGCTGGTCTCCTGACACCACTTGCTTTTCTCCCCAACCTCAGTTCAAGACTTCAGTGGTGTTCACATCAAGCTTTTTTATTCTTTTGCCCCAGCCCTTTCCTCTTCTACCATCTACCTGTCTTTCTGATCCCCAGCTTTGCTGGCCCCTTATCTCCCTTTCCTGCTCCTGAGCTTATCACCTGGATACAACTCCCGAGTTATACCATCTATCTGCAGCAAGGCTTTCAGTGCTGCTTTAGCATTCTTTTGATTGGTCTCTAAACAACTAAGTCTCCAAACACCAGCTTCAAACCTTTCTTATTCCCCTGAAACCCACCCTTCCTGCTCTCTTTTATTCTGTAGATGACATCACCTTATATACTGAAGATCAGTAAGAAGCCACCTCTCCTCCCTGCCAGTCATTTTCAGGATTAAGCCATCTTAGAGGAGGAAGTATCCCTTGTACTTTGGATCCTACTCCCTATCCCCTTCAGGACTCTGCTCTATCGATTATCCTTGCTAAAATCTTAATTCCCTTCCTTCTTCTCCTTTAAAACCTTGTTTTCCTTGGTTTTCACAACACTGTACTAATTTGGCTCTGATCATCTCTGCTTTCTTTTTTCCCCCACCTATATCTGTCCCTTGTATGCAAATGTTCCCATGTTTTTTTCTTTAGTTTCTCTGCCTTTTTGTTCTCTCCCTAGATTACACCCATTTCAGTAGTTTCAACTGTCAACTTTTTCTTTGGTTGGCGTCCCCTCTTCTTCACTCTAGTCGTACATTCCCAGCTACTTCTGGATATCACCACCTGGATGTTTCGTTGATACTACAAATTCAGTGAAGTTAAAACCTCTCTTTGACCTTCTCATCTTCCTGTTCTCACTACTATGTGAATCAATTTGCCACCCTCCCAGTTAACCCGATCTGAATCATGGAGATGGCTGACTCCCTAGATAGATTCAGTCTGCTGTCAATCCTGTTAGAGTTCCAGTCCATTTTCATTCCTCCTCCTTTCAGATCCTCCTGACCACTGGCTTCCACTATAGTAATAAACAGCTTTTTACTATGATCCCTCACTTAGATCTTCCCTATTTTAATCACCAAACATATATTGCTTCCCAGTTTTCCTAAAACATTGGCTCAAAAACCTTTAGCCTACAAACTCATACTGAAATTCAGAGCTTTCTAGTATGACTTCATGATTTATCCAGCCTTAATTTCTTCTGCTTCCCTTTAACCACACTATGAACCAGCAACTGTAGTTTGACATAAATAAAAATTAAGTCCATCTAATGATCTGAGGTAGGCAAAAAACTTCGGCTCAATCTAAACTCATTCTTTGTGACTTAACATCTGCCTCTTGGGACTGTTCAGCCAAATATGGATTATTTTTCTTTTGGAATATTTCAAATATACTCAAAAGCAGAGGAAATAGTAAAATGAACTCCATCACTGAGCTTAAATATAACAAACATTTTGCCAATCTTATTTCAATTATCACCAATCCTGTTACTAAATGTTTTTTTTTTTTTTTTGCGGTACGCGGGCCTCTGACTGTTGTGGCCTCTCCCGTTGCGCAGCACAGGCTCCGGACGCGCAGGCCCAGCGGCCATGGCTCACGGGCCCAGCCGCTCCGTGGCATGTGGGATCCTCCTGGACCGGGGCACGAACCCGTGTCCCCTGCATCGGCAGGCGGACTCTCAACCACTGCGCCACCAGGGAAGCCCACTAAATGTTTTTAAAATGTTGTATACCCATACAAATAAAGTATAGCTATAAAAAAAAGAATGTGTATCATACCCTCCCCATATCTCAATGAATATTATTATTTTTACAAATGTTAGACACAAAGAGATGACTTTTGCTTTTTCACCCTGCCTGTATTTATATTGCTTGGATTTATTTATTTATTTTTGATAACAGATATTTACTACTTGTATAATTGAAAACAAAAATCTTTCATAAAAGGATGTAAAAAAGAAAACAATTTTATGCTGTAGGTAAAACCAAACAGGGTATATGTATACATATAAAAAATTCATACTGAATTATGATCTTTAGCTGAGGGATAACTGTTATGTTTATGTTAAATAACTACGTCACAGATGAGGTTTATTTTATAGCCTTATTATCCTAAGTGTCCAGTATCATCATCTGGGAGCCTGTTAGAAATACAGAACCTGGAACACCACCCCAGGTCTACTGAATCAGAATCCACATTTTAACACCATGCCTGGGTGATTGGAATACACAAGAGAGTTTGAAAAGCACTGTTTATGACATAATCAGAGGGATTTCCATGTGAAATATTGACTTAGTGGGGCTTCCAGGTATGCAATTAAATAATTTTCATTATTTTATTGTCATGATGGATATGAATTAAAGGTAGAGTTTCTTCAACATGTAACCAAAGACAACTGCTCCTTAATTTAGGAACTAATTTACCTTGTTATTTATTGTTTTAGCTGTGAGAGAATATTCCATGTTGCCTTTAAAAGCTCAATTGTAACCAACCATGGGCTCAAGAAATCTCTTGACAAGCCTAGAATGGGTGGGCCACGTACTACAAAGGTCTGAAAAGGTTTGGACTTTTCCCCCACTGATGTCCACAGTGAGTCTTACTGCATATTTATAAACATGCAAGCAAATAATCTGCCTAACAATAGAGAGTTTTTGTTGTTATCAATCCAACTGATAGGAAGGCATGCAGGTGACACATTTTTCTGCCAGTGACAGTGATCTGGGCTGCACTCTGAATGACAATCTATTAACAAATGGCTGCCCAGTCAGGAACAATAAGGGGCAACCAATATGGGGCCACAGGCTAGTTCAGGTGTGCCCTTTTAGACAAGGACTCACTCTCCTGTTAATTATCTAGTCCTGAGTGATGGGGGCAGTAGTGCTAACATTGTCAGTTTTAGGCTCAGAGTAGTAATGGTGGTGGCCACACAGAAAGATAACTGTTGACCTGCCCTTTCTTTCACATTCAATAAAAAAAAAATAGAAGTAGGAGGAAAATGGTCTAAAGATGAAATATTTTCAAGATTTATAATTAGAACTAAAATGATGTGTTTCAAATTTTTTAAGTATTTATTTATAGTATAGTTATTACTTTCTTTCCATTGTAAAAGTAACGTGCTTATAGAAATAAAGAAGGAAGAGGGACTTCCCTGGTGGCGCAGTGGTTAAGAATCCACCTGCCATTGCAGGGGACATGCCCAGGTTCGAGCCCTGGCCTGGGAAGATCTCAGATGCCATGGAGCGACTAAGCCCATGTGCCACAACTACTGAACCTGTGCTTTAGAGCCCACGAGCCACAACTACTGAGCCCGCGTGCCTAGAGCCCATGCTCCACAACAAGAGAAGCCACTGCAATGAGAAGACCACGCACTGCAACGAAGAGTAGACCCTGCTTGCTGCAACTAGAGAAAGCCCGCACACAGCCATGGAGACCCAACACAGCCAAAAATAAAAAATAATAATAAAAAAAAGAAATAAAGAAGAGAGGAAAAACCCCCACATCTGTTCTCTGGTTTTCTTTGTAAATGTCAGGTATATTGCACATCAGCATAATTACCTCCAATAGCAATCAGTCGATCTCCCCGCTGAAGATCAGCAATTGCAGCAGGCGAGTTTGGGGCCACGGTCTCAATTATGACGTGCCCAGCATACCCGTCAGTTGACTGGACAAGACGAAGTGTAAGTCCGACACTTTGTAAATTCCCCTTTATTAATTCAACCTTTGATAAAGATAAAAAAATGAAAACAGATTCAATGGGTTCACAGTAGTGGAGTGAGAAAACACAACACATCGAGAGCACTACAGTTGACGCTGACTTTTATACCATGGTGGTTATTATTACAGACTAATAAAGGAGGGAGGAAATCTTTTATTGTGACAATATAAATTAAGATATGCTCAGACTGCACATTTGTGCCATCGAACCTTTTAAATGATAAGGTGAACATAAACAAATAGAAATCCTAAATCTGGTATAGCATGTGGCATGCACTCCCTAAACTCTGCCATCATTACCAAAGATGATTTGGTTTTTAAGGTTTTATTACAGAAAATTTTAAAAATATACAAAAGCACAAAGAATAATTAAAATGAACCCTGTGGTAGGTTATAAAATATAGTAACAAATTCTTCTTGACTTGAATGCATGTCCCTTTGCAATGAATACTTTACCAGACCTGCTATTAGAGGTAAACCTATTTCTCCATCCTTCTCTCAGCAACCAATATAACTAGAAAAAACAGACGAAGACACAGACGATCTGAACGTGATCAACCTTGACTTAAATGACATTTATAGAACACTATACCTAACAATGCCAGAATACACATTATTTTCAGGTACACATGGTAAGTCCACCAGGATGTGCTACGGTCATAAAACAAGCGTTGATACATTTAAAAAGACTGAAATCCGAGATACGTTCTTTGAATGGAATTAAATTAGCAATCAATTAACAGTAAGAAAACTAGAAAAACCCCAAACATTTGAAAAGTAAAACAACACACTTTAAGAAATTCATGGTCAAAGAAAAAATCAGAAGGGAAATTAAAAAATATTCTGGGGACTTCCCTGGTGGTGTGGTGGTTGAGAATCCACTTCCCAATGCAGGGGACACAGGTTTGAGCCCTGGTCCGGGAAGATTCCACATGCTGTGGAGCAACTAAGCCCATGTGCCACAACTACTGAGCTTGCGAGCCACAACTGCTGAGCCTGTGTGCTACAACTACTGAAGCCTGTGCGCCTAGAGCCTGTGCTCTGCAACAAGAGAAGCCACCACAATGAGAAGCCCCTGCACTGCAATGAAGAGTAGCCCCTGCTCGCCACAACTAGTGAAAGCCCGTGTGCAGCAACCAAGACCCAACACAGCCATAAAACAATAAATTTATATTAAAAAAATATTCTGAGCGGAATGATGAAAATACAATCTATCAAAACTTGTGGGATGCAACTAAAACAGTGTTTAGAGGAAATTTATAGCTTTAAATACTTGTATCAGGAAAAAAATTCTAAAATTAGTGATCTCAGTTCATTCCTTAAAAAACTAGAAACCCCAAAGTAGAAGGAAAGAAGAACAGAAATCAATGTAATAGAAACTAAAACAACAAAGAAATCATGAAAGCTGATTCAATGAAATAGTCAATAAAACTGATAAGCCTCTAGGATAAACTGATAAAGAAAAATGTGTACTACCAAAATCAAAATAAGAGGGGAATATCACTACAGAATCTAGAGACATTAAGAGAATAGGCAACATTATGCACAACTTTATGTCAATACATTTGACAACCTAGATGAAATGGAAAAATTTCCTTGAAAGATAACAAATGAGAAAAACTGACTAAAAAAATAGAAAATTTGAACACCCCTGTATCAATTAAAAACATCAAATTCATAAACCTTTGCACAAAAAAATTCCCTCCGGGTCTAGACTGCTTCATTATGAATTGTTGAAATAACAATCTTACTTGGAATCTTTTAGAAATAGAGAAGGAGGGTATGCTTCCTAAATCATGTGTTAAGGCCAATGTAACCCTAATTCCCAAACCCAGACAAGAAAGCAGAACTACAGACTAATATTTCTAATGTTCAAATATGGATGCAAAATTTCTTAACAAAATTTTAGGGAATTCAACCCAATAATATATGAAAAGGATAATAATCATAACCAAGTGGAGTTGATTCCAGGAATTCAAGGTTGATTCAAGCACCCAGGAGTCAATTAGTATAAGTCACCATATTAAGAAAAGAAAGGAGAAAACCATATAAATATTTTAATAGCCGCAAAAAAAAAATTAACATCCATTTATGATAAAAGCCCCCAACAAAATAGAACTACAAGGGAACATCCTAAATCTGATTATAGGCATCTACAGAAATCTATAAGTAACATAATACTCAAGGGTGAAAGACCTGTTCTCTACCCAAGATCAGGAACAAAGCAAGGATTTCTGTTCTTACCACTTCAATTCATTATTATACTGGGGGGGTATAGTTAGGGTCATGATGTAAGAAAAAGGGAAGACATAAAGAATGGAAAGGGAGAAGAAAAACGGTCTTTATTTGCATATAATATGACCCTATACATGGATAATCCCAAGACATCTACAAAACAACTTTTAGAACTAATAAGTGAAATTAGGTCACAGACTACAAGGTCAATATACAAAAGGCAAATATGTTTCTATATATTACCAACAAATAATTAGAAAATAAAGAAAGCAAATTAATTTGTAATAGCATAAAAATACTTAGGATTAAATTTTTAAAATTTATCTTTTATTGAGGTAACATTGGTTTATAACATTATATGTTTCACATGTACATTTCTGCTTCTGTATACACTACAGTGTGTACTCATCACCAAAACTTTAGTTTCCATCTATCACCATACAACTAATCCCCTTTCTCCATTTCACCACCACCTCTCCTCCCGGCCCCTTCCTCTCTGGTAACCACTACTTTGTTCTCTATTATCAACATGTTTGTTTTTTTTGGTTTGTTCATTTATTTTGTTTTTATTTGTTTATATTCTACAATATGAGTAAAATCATAAGGTCTTGTCTTTCTCTGACTTACTTCATTTAGCACAATGCCCTCCATCCATGTTGTCACAAATGGCAAGATTTCATCTTTTTTCTCTTTTTATGGATAAGTAGTATTCCATCGTGTGTGTGTGTGTGTGTGTGTGTGTGTGTGTGTGTGTGTGTATGTGTATATATATACATACCACATCTTCTTTTAGGATTAAATTTAATTGAAGATGTACAAAACCTGTATGCTGAAAACTTCTGCAAAGGGAAATTAAAGAAGACCTAAATAAATGAAGAATGACACCATGTTCATGGATTGGAAAACTCATTATTGTTAAGATGCCAATTCCTCCCAAATTTATCTACAGATTCAAAGTAATCCCAGTAAAAATCTTTGCAGGACTTTGGAAAGGTAAAAGACCTAGAACAATCAAAGCCATCCTTAAATAGAACAAGGCTGAAGGACTTATACTACCTAATTTCAAGCCTTACTATATAATGTTAGCGTAATTAAGACAGTGTGGTATTAGCCTAAGGACAGATATTAGTTGTAGAAATTAACATCATCATTTCTTAAGATATCAAATTTTGGACAACGTGTTGACTTCCTATTATAATAGATAAGGATGATAGTCCATTCTCCTGCCCCCAAATTACAGTAGAGTTACATCATTATTTTTAGTTCCTCTGCATAACCTCTTTATAACTTTAATTAATATACTTATACCCCTATATTTCTTATTTCATCAACTATCGACAATATCTCTCTTGATACTAGGACTTCTATCTTTCCCTTCACTTCTCCCCTTTATACCCCTTCTACCTTCTAAACTCTACCATGAAAGTTGATAACTATTATATTAATTTTTAAACTATTTTTAAGCTACCAAGGTTGACTGGAAGTCAGTCATGTTTATAATATTGTGACTATATAAATATGATTTACTGAGAACCTGGACATCTTTACATTTTCTGTCTTGTATAGCCTTTTGCTTTTCTTGGAGGTTTTTCTTTCAACAACATAGCTTTCACTTTAAATGTAGGATTTATGTAAGTACTGCTTCTGCAATTAGCTCTTAAATTCACCTATCCATTTGTTTACATATTAAATTATTTAGCACTCAGTCAAAGCGAAGTTTTTCTTTACCCCTCCACCCTACTCCTGCCTAAAAAGAAGCCAGTTAATAAATGTAGAAGGAATGAGCAGATTTGAAAAATCACCCAAAAGGAGACAAACATTTAGATTAAAAAAAAAGAGAGAGAGAGAGAGAGACAAAGAAAGACTAAAGAGCTGGAACAACCGAATGTAATGTCTGAATCTTGGTAAGATCCTGGTTCAGGGAAAAAAAATCTACAGAAACATTTATGGGACACTGGGAGCATTTTAATATAGACTGAAACTTTGGTGAAATTAAGGAATTATTAATTTTCTTATGTGTGATAATGGTTATTGTAGTTATGTAAAATGTTCTATTTTTAGAAGATTCATACTGAAATATTTAGAGGTAAAATATGACGTCTTCAACAATGTCTTTCTCAGATGCAGAGCTATGAAAAGTTTCAGCATCTATTATTATACTTATTAGTAAGACTCAGCACTACTAGTCAAAACAGGATACAAAAGGAAATTTAAAAGCCAATCTGCTGTGAATGAACTCAATATACAGCTGAGGAAACAAGGCAAACATATTATGAAACAAACATCAATTCAGGGCATTAGAATATTTAAACTATCTTATATCGTTCAAACCTTAATTTACTTTTACAGGATCAAGACTGAGAAGCTAATTTTATGATCATATGACTTTAAAAATTCTCCCATTAGAAAAGACAAAGACGGTGACTGATGTCGACATTCAGTAAGAGAACAGCAGCCAGTTCAAACCCACTAGGAGAAGAATGGGCTCAAGCATGGTCTTTACTTCCAAAGAACAGAAATCATACCAATGGTGGTAAATATCTACCTTTTCACAAAATTGTTTTCATCCTGCTAGAAGGTTTCCTCTATGTTGTAGACTAAAGACATATCAAATGAAAGGAAAAGGAAGGGGCTGAAAAAAGGAATAGCAGAAAGAAAAAATTGTATTTCTTATGGACAAACAAAAGCATAGTGAAGAAAAAGTGAACATGGAACAATATTATATTTTCCTTTGGATTGCTGATCATGAAATCTTTATAAAAAAAAGAAAAGCAGGATGAAAATGTCTGATAACAAATACAGGAATAGATTATGGATGGGAGACCTTCAGTCAATTCTAACCATCATGTAATAACTTTTCCTTTCTCATAAAAAGCCAATTAGATGTTTTTAAGCCCACCAAAATCTGGGTACTCCCCTATTCCAAAAGATAAGCTATGATTAAGGAAAAATTAACATCTACAGAACTCATTTTGTCTGCAAAGAGAGAGAGGCTGACAGTGATTTAGTTTCTAGTTCCAGTTTGTTGCTAAGGCCTTGCTGTACTCCTACTAAAAGCTATGCAGACCCTAGCCCACACAACCATGAACAGTGACCCTGACACCTGACTGTGGCATGAAATACCGGAATCCTCAAAATAAGCACACCTTTTTTACTTAAGTGAGTTTTAGTAGGTATCTGTTTCAAACGGGTTCTGGCTTACCAGGCACCGTGTTAGAGACCACCATATACAATATCTCATCAAACTCAAAGTGCTGTATTTATTAACTACAAAGCTACAAATACATTATAAATGTAGGATGGAATCTGCCTGAGCCTAGCCAGGGGCCTCTGCCGCCTGCCCTTGCAGGGACTTAGCGCCTGCAAGATGGGTAAGAGAAGGAGAGGAGCACCTGGGCCAGTGCTATACCAGCAGCTCCTCCTGACACCAGAGGCTGCCTCTTCTGCAGATAGGGGCCTGTCCAGGAGGTGATGGGGGCTTGGGGCTTCAGAAGTATGGTGCTATCCTCACCATTGTCCTACAGAGTAAAACCAAGTCCCCCTAAAACAGAGTTCCCTTACTGAGTTTACAGTTATTCTATCTAAAATTTTATTTCCTTTCTTTGTCACCTCTTACCCCAATCCTGTGCTAACTGAACATTAATCAACTAGAGTCAGATGGCTAAGATTACTATTGTTAACATCATTAATGTACCAAAATTGCTGCTGTAGATATCATCATTAACATACAAACTCAGGTTGTTTCTCCAGCACAAGACGAGCTAACAGACCCCTGAACCATGGACCACCTGGCCTGAGAATCATAAAATAGAGACATCCTGACTCCTTAAACTATGATAAAGAAATGTCACATAGGACTTCCCTGGTGGCACAGTGGTTAAGAATCCGCCTGCCAATGCAGGGGACACGGGTTTGAGCCATGGTCGGGGAAAATCCCACATGCCATGGAGCAGCTAAGCCCGTGTACCACAACCTGTGCTCTAGAGCCCGCGAGCCACAACTACTGAGCCTGTGTGCCACAACTACTGAAGCCTGCATGCCTAGAGCCCGTGCTCTGCAACAAGAGAAGCCACCGCAATGAGAAGCCCGCACACCGCAAGGAAGAGTAGCCCCCTGCTCACTGCAACTATAGAAAGCCCGTGCACAGCAATGAAGACCTAACAGAGCCAAAAATTAAAAAAAAAAAAAAAGAAATGTCACATACAGTATGGAATTAAGAGATACAAACTACTGTACACAAAATAGATAAGCAACAAAGATTTACTGTATAGCACAGGGAACTATATTCAATATCTTGCAATAACCTATAATGGAAAATAATCTGAAAAAATACATACATAAAACTGAATCACTGTGCTGTACACCTGAAACTAACACAATATTGTAAATCAACTATATTTCAATTACAAAAAAAGAAAAAAAAAGAAATGTCACATAGAGTAACCTAGTGGTTACCAGTGGGGAGAGGGAAGAGGGAAGGGGCAAGATAGGGGTAGGCAGTTAAAAGCAACAAACTACCATGTACAAAATAAATAAGCTACAAAGATATATTGTACAGCACAAGGAATATAGCCAATATTTTAGAATAACTATAAATGGAATATAACCTATAAAATTATGAATTACTATGTTGTTCACCTGAAACTTATATAATACTCTATATCAACTATCCCTCAATTAAAAAAAATCACATATTAATAAAAAAGAAATGGCACAAGTTGATGATTAATCCCAGCCTCTTTGTTCTTCCCCTTTAAAAAAGTCCCTCAATCAAGTCCAAATTGGAGTGGATCTGAGACTTGTTTCCCACTCTCTTGCTTGGCACCCTGCCCTTACTTTGATTCAAACACATGCTGTTAGTGTTGGGCTTTCACCTCCTTCTGCACCTTTACATTATGGACCAGGAATGGTTTTCCCATTATGGAATGGGAACGGTTATCTGCATCTAAAAGCCTACTGTTAAAAAGTTCAGCTTTATACACGTGTTGTGTACGTATGTGTACAGGTTACTGTGTCACTCTCCCTTTCCTGTCCCCCTGCTCTACTAAAAAAGCTAGGAAACAGTCCTCATAGTCCACATGAGCCCTTGCTCCACAACAAGAGGACCCCCCAGGCTGGCAGCTCCAGGTCCTGGCGTGTTAGCGACAGAGAAGGTCTCTGAAGGGTGTAGGCCCAGGCACCTCCAAACTCATAAGCTGCGTCCCCAGGCTTGAGCTGCTGTCCCTACTCCCAGGAGCAGTGCGGTGGGCTTCGGAGAGTCTGGGAGGAGTGGAGAACTGTTGGAGGCCATCCTTGCTGGGCCAGGAGCACATCCCTGCTCCCTGCCCTTGTAGCACCCTCCATGTGCTAAATAAAATGGGCTTTATTATCTGCAACTCATATTTTAGTAGTTGATTATACTCTGAACTGTTATGAAGAAATTCTTTAATATTGTTGTCAACATAGATAAATAAGCAATAAACCAATCTATCATAGGAATAGAAAAAAAATGTAGGATGTAAAGTGCTTTCTCTGTGGCTTAGCCTGTGTCAATTGGCCTGAATTTAGTTGAAACCAAAAGATAAACTTCTACTGGAAGAGAAATACTATTTCTAGTATTTTTTTGCATGACATACCAAAAAAAAGTTTATCAATTGTCAAGAATTGCTGACATACTAAACAGCAATTACATGAGCTTAATCACTAGTCAACACATACAAGATTGCAGACAGCCTGCATTTAACTTCACCAATCATGTTAGACACAGGTTAAAAAATTCTAGCTGCATGTGTACCTATCTGGTGCAGAGCAATTTAGTAAAAACAACAAGATAGCCTTTAAGAGCTCTCACACTCTGAAATCCTTTTAGCCTTCCCTGGACCCAGCTGGGATGCCTTATTTTCACCTTGGGGGGGGGGGGGCAGGGTGGGGAACAACACTGATTTTTTAATCCCTTCCTAACATGGACATAATTTTTTTTTTTAACATCTTTATTGGGGTATAATTGCTTTACAATGGTGTGTTAGTTTCTGCTTTATAACAAAGTGAATCAGTTATACATATACATATGTTCCCATATGTCTTCCCTCTTGCGTCTCCCTCCCTCCCACCCTCCCTATCCCACCCCTCCAGGCTGTCACAAAGCACCGAGCCAATATCCCTGTGCCATGCGGCTGCTTCCCACTAGCTATCTACCTTACGTTTGTTAGTGTGTATATGTCCATGACTGTCTCTCGTCCTGTCACAGCTCACCCCTCCCCCTCCCCATATCCTCAAGTCCGTTCTCCAGTAGGTCTGCGTCTTTATTCCTGTCTTACCCCTAGGTTCTTCATGACATTTTTTTTGGTTAAATTCCATATATATGTGTTAGCATACGGTATTTGTCTTTTTCTTTCTGACTTACTTCACTCTGTATAACAGACTCTAGGTCTATCCACCTCATTACAAATAGCTCAATTTCGTTTCTTTTTATGGCTGAGTAATATTCCATTGTATATATGTGCCACATCTTCTTTATCCATTCATCCGATGATGGGCACTTAGGTTGTTTCCATCTCCGGGCTATTGTAAATAGAGCTGCAATGAACATTTTGGTACATGACTCTTTTTGAATTTTGGTTTTCTCAGGGTATATGCCCAGTAGTGGGATTGTTGGGTCATATGGTAGTTCTATTTGTAGTTTTTTAAGGAACCTCCATACTGTTCTCCATAGTGGCTGAACCAATTCACATTCCCACCAGCAGTGCAAGAGTGTTCCCTTTTCTCCACACCTTCTCCAGCATTTATTGTTTCTAGATTTTTTGATGATGGCCATTCTGACTGGTGTGAGATGATATCTCATTGTAGTTTTGATTTGCATTTCTCTAATGATTAATGATGTTGAGCATTCTTTCATGTGTTTGTTGGCAGTCTGTATATCTTCTTTGGAGAAATGTCTATTTAGGTCTTCTGCCCATTTTTGGATTGGGTTGTTTGTTTTTTTGTTATTGAGCTGCATGAGCTGCTTGTAAATTTTGAAGATTAATCCTTTGTCAGTTGCTTCATTTGCAACTATTTTCTCCCATTTTGAGGGTTATCTTTTGGTCTTGTTTATGGTTTCCTTTGCTGTGCAAAAGCTTTGAAGTTTCATTAGGTCCCATTTGTTTATTTTTGTTTTTATTTCCATTACTCTAGTAGGTGGGTCAGAAAGGATCTTGCTGTGATTTATGTCATAGAGTGTTCTGCCTATGTTTTCCTCTAAGAGTTCGATAGTTTCTGGCCTTACGTTTAGGTCTTTAATCCATTTTGAGCTTATTTTTGTGTATGGTGTTAGGGAGTGATCTAATCTCATACTTTTACATGTACCTGTCCAGTTTTCCCAGCACCACTTATTGAAGAGGCTGTCCTTTCTCCACTGTACATTCCTGCCACCTTTATCAAAGATAAGGTGTCCATATGTGCGTGGGTTTATCTCTGGGCTTTCTATCCTGTTCCATTGATCTATCTTTCTGTTTTTGTGCCAGTACCATACTGTCTTGATTACTGTAGCTTTGTAGTATAGTCTGAAGTCAGGGAGCCTGATTCCTCCAGCTTCTTTTTTCATTCTCAAGATTGCTTTGGCTATTCGGCATCTTTTGTGTTTCCATACAAATTGTGAAATTTTTTGTTCTAGTTCTGTGAAAAATGCCAGTGGTAGTTTGATAGGGATTGCATTGAATCTATAGATTGCTTTGGGTAGTAGAGTCATTTTCACAATGTTGATTCTTCCAATCCAAGAACATGGTATATCTCTCCATCTATTTGTATCATCTTTAATTTCTTTCAGCAGTGTCTTATAATTTTCTGCATACAGGCCTTTTGTCTCCTTAGGTAGGTTTATTCCTAGATATTTTATTCTTTTTGTTGCAATGGTAAATGGCAGTGTTTTCTTGATTTCACTTTCAGATTTTTCATCATTAGTATATAGGAATGCCAGAGATTTCTGTGCATTAATTTTGTATCCTGCTACTTTACCAAATTCATTGATTAGCTCTAGTAGTTTTCTGGTAGCATCTTTAGGATTCTCTATGTATAGTATCATGTCATCTGCAAACAGTGACAGCTTTACTTCTTCTTTTCCGATTTGGATTCCTTTTATTTCCTTTTCTTCTCTGATTGCTGTGGCTAAAACTTCCAAAGCTATGTTGAATAAGAATGGTGAGAGTGGGCAACCTTGTCTTGTTCCTGATCTTAGTGGAAATGCTTTCAGTTTTTCACCACTGAGGATGATGTTTGCTGTGGGCTTGTCATATATGGCCTTTATTATGTTGAGGAAAGTTCCCTCTATGCCTACTTTCTGCAGGGTTTTTATCATAAATGGGTGTTGAATTTTGTCAAAAGCTTTCTCTGCATCTATTGAGATGATCATATGGTTTTTCTCCTTCAATTTGTTAATATGGTTTATCACATTGATAGATTTGCGTATACTGAAGAATCCTTGCATTCCTGGAATAAACCCCACTTGATCATGGTGTATGATCCTTTTAATGTGCTGTTGGATTCTGTTTGCTAGTATTTCGTTGAGGATTTTTGCATCTTTGTTCATCAGTGATATTGGCCTGTAGTTTTCGTTCTTTGTGACATCCTTGTCTGGTTTTGGTATCAAGGTGATGGTGGCCTCATAGAAGGAATTTGGGAGTGTTCCTCCCTCTGCTATATTTTGGAAGAGTTTGAGAAGGATAGGTGTTAGCTCTTCTCTAAATGTTTGATAGAATTCACCTGTGAAGCCATCTGGTCCTGGGCTTTTGTTTGTTGGAAGATTTTTAATCACAGTTTCAATTTCAGTGCTTGTGATTGGTCTGTTCATATTTTCTATTTCTTCCTGATTCAGTCTTGGCAGGTTGTGCATTTCTAAGAATTTGTCCATTTCTTCCAGGTTGTCCATTTTATTGGCATAGAGTTGCTTGTAGTAATCTCTCATGATCTTTTTTATTTCTGCAGTGTCAGTTGTTACTTCTCCTTTTTCATTTCTAATTCTATTGATTTGAGTCTTCTCCCTTTTTTTCTTGATGAGTCTGGCTAGTGGTTTATCTATTTTGTTTATCTTCTCGAAGAACCAGCTTTTAGTTTTATTGATCTTTGCTATTGTTTCCTTCATTTCTTTTTCATTTATTTCTGATCTGAATTTTATGATTTCTTTCCTTCTGCTAGCTCTGGGGTTTTTTTGTTCTTCTTTCTCTAATTGCTTGAGGTGCAAGGTTAGGTTGTTTATTCGAGATGTTTCCTGCTTCTTAAGGTGGGCTTATATTGCTATAGACTTCCCCCTTAGAACTGCTTTTGCTTCATCCCATAGGTATTGGGTCATTGTGTCTCCACTGTTATTTGTTTCTAGGTATTTTTTAATTTCCTCTTTGATTTCTTCAGTGATCACTTCATTATTAAGTAGTGTATTGTTTAGCCTCCATGTGTTTTTATTTTTTACAGCTCTTTTCCTGTAATTGATATCTAGTCTCATGGCGTTGTGGTCAGAAAAGATATTTGATACAATTTCAATTTTCTTAAATTTACCAAGGCTTGATTTGTGACCCAAGATATGATCTATTCTGGAGAATGTTCCATGAGCACTTGAGAAAAATGTGTATTCTGTTGTTTTTGGATGGAGTGTCCTATAAATATCAATTAAGTCCATCTTGTTTAATGTATCATTTAAAGCTTGTGTTTCCTTATTTATTTTCATTTTGGATGATCTGTCCATGGGTGAAAATGGGGTGTTAAAGTCCCCTACTATGATGTGTTACTGTCGATTTCCCCTTTTATGGCTGTTAGTATTTGCCTTATGTATTGAGGTGCTCCTATGTTGGGTGCATAAATATTTACAATTGTTATATCTTCTTGTTGGATCGATCCCTTGATCATTATGTAGTGTCCTTCTTTGTCTCTTTTAATAGTCCTTATTTTAAACTCTATTTTGTCTGATATGAGAATTGCTACTCCAGCTTTCTTTTGGTTTCCATTTGCATGGAATATCTTTTTCCATCCCCTTACTTTCAGTCTGTATGTGTCTCTAGGTCTGAAGTGGGTCTCTTGTAGACAGCACATATAAGGGTCTTGTTTTTGTATCCACTCAGCCAATCTGTGTCTTTTGGTGGGAGCATTTAGTCCATTTACATTTAAGGTAATTATCGATATGTATGTTCCTATTCCCATTTTCTAAATTGTTTTGGGTTCATTATTATAGGTCTTTTCCTTCTCTTGTGTTTCTTGTCTAGAGAAGATCCTTTAGCATTTGTTGTAAAGCTGGTTTGGTGGTGCTGAACTCTCTCAGCTTTTGCTTGTCTGTAAAGGTTTTAATTTCTCCATCAAATCTGAATGAGATCCTTGCTGGGTAGAGTAGTCTTGGTTGCAGGTTTTTCTCCTTCATTACTTTCAGTATGTCCTGCCACTCCCTTCTGGCTTGTAGGGTTTCTGCTGAGAGATCAGCTGTTAACCTTATGGGGATTCCCTTGTGTGTTATTTGTTGTTTTTCCCTTGCTGCTTTTAATATGCTTTCTTTGTATTTAATTTTTGACAGTTTGATTAATATGTGTCTTGGCGTATTTCTCCTTGTATTTATCCTGTATGGGACTCTCTGTGCTTCCTGGACTTGATTAACTATTTCCTTTCCCATATTAGGGAAGTTTTCAACTATAATCTCTTCAAATATTTTCTTAGTCCCTTTCTTTTTCTCTTCCTTTTCTGGAACCCCTATAATTCGAATGTTGGTGCGTTTAATGTTGTCCCAGAGGTCTCTGAGACTGTCCTCAGTTCTTTTCATTCTTTTTTCTTTATTCTGCTCTGCAGTAGTAATTTCCACTATTTTATCTTCCAGGTCACTTATCCGTTCTTCTGCCTCAGTTATTCTGCTATTGATCCCATCTAGAGTACTTTTAATTTCATTTATTGTGTTGTTCATCGTTGCTTGTTTCATCTTTAGTTCTTCTAGGTCCTTGTTAACTGTTTCTTGCATTTTGTCCATTCTATTTCCAAGATTTTGGATCATCTTAACTATCATTATTCTGAATTCTTTTTCAGGTAGACTGCCTATTTCCTCTTCATTTGTTAGGTCTGGTGCATTTTTATCTTGCTCCTTTATCTGCTGTGTGTTTTTCTGTCTTCTCATTTTGCTTATGTTACTGTGTTTGGGGTCTCCTGTTTGCAGGCTGCAGGTTCGTAGTTCCCGCTGTTTTTGACGTCTGTCTCCAGTGGCTAAGGTTGGTTCAGTGGGTTGTGTAGGCTTCCTGGTGGAGGGGACTAGTGCCTGTGTTGTGGTGGATGAGGCTGGATCTTGTCTCTCTAGTGGGCAGGTTCACGTCTGGTGGTTTGTTTTGGGGTGTCTGTGGCCTTATTATGATTTTAGGCAGCCTCTCTGCTAATGGATGGGGCTGTGTTCCTGTTTTGCTAGTTGTTTGGCATAGGATGTCCAGCACCGTAGCTTGCTGGTCGTTGAGTGAAGCTGGGTGCTGGTGTTAAGATGGAGGTCTCTGGGAGATTTTCGCCATTTGATATTATGTGGAGCTGGGAGGTCTCTTGTTGACCAGTGTCCTGAAGTTGGCTCTCCTACCTCAGAGGAAGAGCCCTGACTCCTGGCTGAAGCACCAAGAGCCTTTCATCCACACGGCTCAGAATAAAAGGGAGAAAAAGTGGAGAGAATTAGTAGAAGTATGAGGAAAGAAAGAAGGAAAGGAGGGAAGGAAGGAAGGAAGGAAGGAAGAAAGAAAGAAAGAAGCAAAGAATGAAAGAAGGCAAGAAGGAAAGGAAGGAGGGAGGGAGGAAGGAAGGAAGGAGGGAAAGGAGGAAAAAAGACAGAAAGAAGATACAGTACAAATAAAATAAAGTATAATAAAGTTATTGAATTAAAAAATACTTATTTAGAAAAAAAAAGGGACAGATAGAACCTTAGGACAAACGTTGGAAGCAAAGCTATACAGACAAAATCTTACACAGAAGCATACACATACACCCTCACAAAAAGAGGCAAAGGGGGAAAAATCATAAATCTTGCTCTCAGAGACCACCTCCTCAATTTGGGATGATTCGTAGTCTAAAGGAGGGAAGGAAGGAAGGAAGGAAAGAAAGAAAGAAAGAAAGAAAGAACGAAGGTAAAGTATAATAAAGTTATTAAAATTAAAATTATTAAGAAAATTTTTTAAAAAACATGGACGGATAGAACCCTAGGACAAATGGTGGAAGCAAGACTATACAGACAAGATCTCACACAGAAGCATATACATTCACAAAAAGAGGAAAAGGGGAAAAAAATCATAGATCTTGCTCTCGAAGTCCACCTCCTCAATTTGGGATGATTCGTTGTCTATTCATGTATTCCACAGATGCAGGGTACATCAAGTTGATTGTGGAGCTTTAATCCGCTGTTTCTGAGGCTGCTGGGAGAGATTTCCCTTTCTCTTCTTTGTTCTCACAGCTCACATGGGCTCAGCTTTGGATTTGGCCCTGCCTCTGTGTGGAGGTCGCTGGAGGGCGTCTGTTTTTTGCTCAGACAGGACGGGGTTAAAGGAGCCGCTGATTTGGGGGCTCTGGCGCACTCAGGCCGGGGGGGAGGGAGGGGCACGGAGTGCGGGGCGAGCCTGCGGTGGCAGAGGCCGGCGTGACGTTGCACCAGCCTGAGGCCCGCCATGCGTTCTCCCGGGGAAGTTGTCCCTGGATCCCGGGAACCTGGCAGTGGCGGGCTGCACAGGCTCCGCGGAAGAGGGGTGTGGAGAGTGACCTGTGCTCGCACACAGGCCCCTTGGTGGTGGCAGCAGCAGCCTTAGTGTCTCCCGCCCGTCTCTGGGGTCCGCAGTTTTAGCCGCGGCTCGCGCCCGTCTCTGGGGTTCGCGCTTTTAGCCGCGGCTCGCGCCCGTCTCTGGAGTTCCTTTAAGCAGCGCTCTTAAACCCCTCTCCTCGCGCACCAGGAAACAAAGAGGGAAGAAAAAGTCTCTTGCCTCTTCGGCAGGTGCAGACTTTTCCCTGGACTCCCTCCCGGCTAGCCATGGTGCACTAACCCCTTCAGGCTATGTTCAAGCCGCCAACCCCAGTTCTCTCCCTGCGCTCCGTTCGAAACCGAAACCCGAGCCTCAGCTCGCAGCCCTGCCCGCCCCGGCGGGTGAGCAGACAAGCCTCTCGGGCTGGTGAGTGCCGGTCGGCACCGATCCTCTGTGCGGGAATCTCGCCGCTTTGCCCTCCGCACCCGTTGCTGTGCACTCCTCCGCGGCACCGAAGCTCCCCCCTCCGCCTCCCGCAGTCTCCGCCCGCGAAGGGGCTTCCTAGTGTGTGGAAACTTTTCCTCCTTCACAGCTCCCTCCCACTGGTGCAGGTGCCGTCCCTATTCTTTTGTCTCTGTTTTTTCTTTTTTTCTTTTGCCCTACCCAGGTACGTGGGGAGTTTCTTGCCTTTTGGGAGGTCTGAGGTCTTCTGCCAGCCTTCAGTAGGTGTTCTGTAGGAGTTGTTCCACGTGTAGATGTATTTCTGGTGTATCTGTGGGGAGGAAGGTGATCTCCGCGTCTTACTCTTCCGCCATCTTCAAGGTCCCCCCCTGGACATAATTTTATACAATGGATAAGAAAAGGATATATTTTAATAACACATCAATATAACTCTTTTACAAACTGTTCTCTCTTACTTGAGATTGTAACATTGAGCAAAAACCCAAAAATGCAAGAGAGAGTAAAAGGTCACTAAGTGAAAAACCCTGAATAACTGTGACCACTTTTGAGTATTCCTTCATCAAAAAAGCTTCTGGGCTTCCCTGGTGGCGGAGTGGTTGAGCGTCTGCCTGCCGATGCAGGGGACGCGGGTTCGTGCCCCAGTCTGGGACGATCCCACATGCCGCGGAGCGGCTGGGCCCGTGAGCCATGGCCGCTGAGCCTGCACGTCCAGAGCCTGTGCTCCACAACAGGGGAGAGGCCACAACAGTGAGAGGCCCGCATACAGCAAAAAAAAAAAAAAAAAAAAAAAAAAAAAAAGCTGCTGAAAAAGACATCATGAGGACTATTTCCCAGCTTTTTTAGTAGAGTAGGGGGACAGGAAAGGGAAAAGTGACACAATAACCTGTACATGTATGTACACAACACCTATATAAAACTGAACTTTTTAACAGTAGGCTTTTAGATGCAGATAACCATTCCCATTCAATAATGGGATAACCATTCCTGGTCCATAATGTAAACCAATACCTATTCTACCAGAATTCTCATTATATTAAAATAAAAAAAGATGCCCATGATATTCAGGCATATTGGTGTATTCTCTACCTCCTTTCCCCAAAATGAAATGATGGTAATATTTCAGAAAACCAATACTGACCTAAAAAACCACATATTTAACATAACCTATTACAAAACTACTGAGGAAGAAAAGTAATGGAAAAAAAATGCATTAAGTGATTCACTCACTCATTCAAGTGCTTAGGCACTGTGAACAACTTAGATGAGCTTCCCTGGCCTCATAGTAGTAGAAAAGGTAGGTATGAACAAATAATTACTTGTGTGATTTGATAGGACTCACCTAACTAACATTTAGAGAGCAGGGAAGGCATTCCTAAAAAACAAATTTAATTTGACACTTGAAGGATTAGTAGTAGTTTGCTAGGCCAGGTCAGAAGTGGAGGCAATATATCTGAGAGCAGCAGGTTTGAAGGGAGGAGATGAGGGCTAGCATAACATATTTGAGGAAGTGAAAAAAGTTCAGTATTACAGCTCTTTGACAAGTTTCAGTCTATGTGAAGAGGGAGGGAATCTTGGTTCATTCAACTGAAAGATATCTTAAAAGAAAGCAGCATAACGTCAATTCCATTACCGATTTCATGCCCTAGACAGTCAAAGTTAATAAATGGTAAATGGTATAAAAAGCATTTGGATGTGCTAATTAATGCTATGATGTGGCTGAAAACTTGAAAGCAAATAATATTTAATCCACATGGATCCATCCAAGCCCTTTTAAAAATAATCCCAGTTTCATGAATATTAGCAGAAGACCAGGGTTTTTTCCCTAAAAAAAGAAAAACAAATTTAAAGTCAAATGTTTAAAAGTGAAGCAAGTTTCAAATTGCTTCAAAGTTTGATTGCTTGCTAAAAAACATACCATTTACAAGAAACTTCCATAAAGATACATGTATTTGTAAACCATTAAGTGCTTCTCCTTTCAAAGGATACTTCAACATTACCCATATTCCCCAAACTCAAGTACTCTCAAGGCCATAAAGTACAAAACTAGGGGGTCAGGAAATAGACCTCTCCCATGGATACATTTTATTTACCTAATCAAAATATGAATGTTGAGAAAGAGGCACTTCAGAATTTGGTAAATGAAGGCTGAGGCCCTGAAAATAAATCATAAAGTTCTCCCTGCTTTTCTCAGGGAAATCTGCTGTTGAGATGAGCGCACTTGTCACTTGGAGAGACTGCTTAGACTGACCCCTCACAGGTAATAATGAAAGACAGAATGCCCTAGTTCTGAAATCCTACACACAATGGCCAAAATGGTTAGAAGTACAGAAACAGGTCTGACTTGGGCAGCACACATGCAAGCTCTAAATTCCTGGGCTAGATCAGCCCAGCCTTGCTGCCTGCCTGGCCCCAGGACCAGCCAAGATTCAAGGGGAAAGGTCTCTGGACTAATACTTTCCCACCTATCTGGGAGAACTGAAACCTAAATCTCCTTTCTCCCTTCCTTCATTCTCCTGTGCAGTGGATAAGGCCCAGAGCCAGCCACCAAAGACCCAGGACAACAAGGTTAAACGAGGAAGGGAAAGTACACTTAACACAGCTCTTTTCAGATGGTTAGGGACAGTGATGGCCTGGAACAAAGAAGAGCCTTTTCTAGGAGCGTTTTTTTTTTTTCTTTTTGAGAAGAAAAAGATGCCAGACGGCTAGTGCCAAATAGCATCTGATTCCAAAAGGGGGGTGCCTTGAAGAAGGAGCCATCTACATAGTTTAATCCCTGTCGTTAAACATTTCTTGGAAGGGCATTTCCTATTCATTGTAGTAGTCAATTACTACTGCACTGATCTGCAGTGGTTATGTTGCCTATATTTTTAAAAAATTGAAAACATGTACTCTGTCAGCTATAACAGGGGCTTTTGTAGACTGGCTAAGGAACGTATATAGAACAGTTTATATGGGAAACTCCTGTTTCTGTCAAGTCAAACCTCTACCCTCTCCTCCTCCTCCAGGTCTCTTATCAGTACCAGGCCCAGTCTCTAGCTTTACCTACTTTCTCATAGGTTATAGAGATTTGACCTGCTTTTCCTTCCTTTTTAAAAGCTGACACCACCTAGCATCCTGGCTTCCTACCTCTATTACCCCAGAAAACTGTACTATTCCTCTGGCTGGGGAAACATCTTAAACATGGGTAGAATTAGAGTAACAAGTATAGAGAGCCTAAGAGCAATTAGCTTATAAACTCAAGCTTTCAAAAATTCATGCCTGAAAGTAGAACTGTTTGTTTATGCCAACCAAATACCCTGGATATTCTGAGATTATTCAAATTTTTAAAATGGTCTTCGGTGGGACAGGGAGGGTGGGAGGGAGATGCAAGAGGGAGGGGATATGGGGATATATGTATACGTATAGCTGATTCACTTTGTTATACAGCAGAAACTAACAAACCACTGTAAAGCAATTACACTTCAATGAAGATGTTAAAAAAAAAGTCATTCTATTATTGCAGCATCCAAATATTTCTGTCAGAAAGCCACTTGGGTTTACAAAATTTGGTTTCTGTGTGCATGAAATACAATACAGCTCCTTTGGTCAAAGTAACCAAAACTCTACATGCTAAGGACTTCCAGAAGGTGACTAAAAATCATCATTTTTGATGGGCCACTGTACAGATCACCTTTACTTGGCTTGCTTTGAGACGTAGCAACTGAATTCTGAATATCAGGGACCCAGGCAATTATGACTAGAGTATTAAAGATTTATCCCCAAACTCTGGTTTATATTTGAGAGGTCAAGATTTCTAAAACTAGAACAACTTTTATATTAAATAAGTTACTGAGCCGTTTGCAAGGGGAACTTCGATGTACAACAAACTCAGCACAGAGTGTGTTAGAGGTGTAACTTTCTGGTCATTTGCTTGAATACCAGATTTCAAACCAATTTGTTTACGGTTACAGGGCACAGATTACTGCTAGGCTAGGGACCAATAGCTTACTGTCCATCTCAATTAGAAGCAGCAATGAGGCTGTTGAAGATCTAGAGCCAGATTTCATATTTTACCATCCATCACCTTTAAAAATTACAACCATAATTGATGATTCCACTAACTTCATTAGTACCATGCTAAACACTCACAAGGGAAAGTGCATGTTCTTATTCATACTCATTGTCTCCCCTTCCCCTCCTCTCTTCTTCTCCCCAACACAAACACACTTGAGTGTAAAGTAACGCAAGTAACATTTGGCTTGGTTATGAAGTAACTGAGTTAGAACTAGAGTACTATTACTCAATTTCTGCTTTTAAAGCATATGTCAATAAATTATAATTCTGAGAATAAAACAATGTCTAGGTTCTAGAATGAAAAAGGAAACACGTAAGAAAGAGAAAATACTGAGTCTCTGAAGGGTCATTCTGTATCAATTTAATTTACTTTTACACTCAGGCAGTTTTAATAGCACAGAAGATTCAAACTGAAATTTTTTTTTTTCCCAAACTGAAATATTTCATGGGACTCTCAACTACTGGGTACCTATTTTGCTTCCAAGGATTCAACTGAATTCTCAATTGTCTTCCATTCATATTTATCACTCTAACAGAAAAAAGGAGATACTATGCTTATTAGCTGTCTTCTTTGAAACTGTCTCTTATCAGCAGAGGATTCACAATTGGGATGCATGTAATCATACCACCTTTTTCACATAAAGTATAACTCTTGAAACAGACATATGGCAAATGTCTTGTTTTTATCTCTTGGCATACAAATTACTATCAACTCCCATAAAACCTTTCAAAGACCCGTCATTAAAGTTTAACCACTTCATAAAGGTTTAAATCATAACAGATCTTAAACTCATAAGCCAAATAAAAAAGTGCCACTGCAGAATTTTCATGCCCCGTCCCAAATGATGACAAAAATTATTTTTAAAGGGGGGGGGGTTCTTAAAGGGGCATATTTGCATAGTACAGGGAATAAATCCTAAATTCTCTCACATGGATTTTACATGTAAACATTTTCTTTGTCAGTAGAATGCCTAAATTTTCAGTAATCACTTCTTAATGAATAGTTTAAAAACAAAACAAACAACAACAAAAATACTGAAATCAACTCCTCCTCAGTACTAGGACAGATTCAAAATTCTTTCTTGAAGTGTCTGGGATGGTCTGTATTCAGTTAGCTCTAATGTTTACTAGTTTTGTGGTCTCAGGCAAGTGAGTTAGCCTCTGTGAGTCTTATTTGTAAAAAGAGGATACTAATGTCTACCACACTGGGTTGTTGTCAAGATCAAATGAACTCCAGGAATAAATATCTAGCACAATCCAGGCACTTTTATTATCTCTCTTCAGGTGGATTAGGAAGACCTCTTTCTGGGGTGAAAATACAAGTGAGGCCCCTCAATCTCTAAAACGGAATGCCAGCTTGACCATCTGATAACCTTGTCTCTAAAGCAACTGAATGGTAAATTAGGACTGCATCCTTTCATTGCCTCATCTGAGAGCCAACAAAGATGTAGAAATATGCTGAGAAAATAAAGTTCATTATACAAATACAATTGACCTAAGAGATCCAAAGAATAAAACTGATCCTTTGCCCAGGTTCAAAGGCTGTTAGGAAAGTAATCATGTCCAAATGATTACCTTGCAATACAAAGGGTTTCTTCTCTCTCCCTTTTTAAATGTGATTGAAGTCTCCATTAATATTTTGATCTGAAACTATAATAATTTAAAATTTATACAACTATTCCAGTGAAATTAAAAACTCTGAAAAGTATGTAAAGTCTGAGTTGTTATGGGAAGAATGGAGTGGAACACTCTTGCCCTTTTTAATTCCTTTGTCAAATAGAAACAGCTCTGATTCTGAATCACCAAGTCAACCCTCAGCTTCCTATATTACCAATGTCCTTCTACAGGGTGATTTACACCTCACTAAGGAAGTATGAGAGCTTTAGGGCCAGACTGTTTTTTATTACTTTTTATCTTGAAATAATTCCAAACTTACAGAAAAGTTGCAAAATTAGTACTAAGGGTTTCCATTTATCCTAAATCGAGATTTACCAATTATTAACATTTTTTTCTCTCTCTGCACATTTTTTCCTGAACCATTTGAAAATAAGTTGCAAACATGATGCCCCCTCACCATTAAATATTTAAGTGTGTATTTCCTAACAAGGTCATTTTCTTATATAACCATAGTACAATTATCAAGGTCAGAAAATTAACATTGATACAAATACTATTATCTAATTTATAGACTTGATTCTAGCTGGGATGCAATTTTGAAATACATATTACTAGCCTTTTATTTTTGCATAATCTTTGATCAAGGAATCATAATCGGGGTCAGCAAACTATAGCTGTTTTAAGAAAGTTTTATTGGAAAACAGCCACACTCATTTGTTTATGTATTTGTCTCTGGCTGCTTTAGAGTTAAAACAGCAGAGTTGAGTAGTTGCAACAGTTACTATCTGGCCCACAAAGCCTAGAGTATTTCCTATCTGGCCCTTTATAGAAAAAGTGTGCCAAACCATGACTTAAATGTGCATGAATATATACACACTGCCATTATAGATTTCTCTACAACACCAAAAAAATAGGAAAAAGTCTAAATGTTTATCAATAAATGACTGGTTAAATAAATTATGGTACCCAGTGGAATATCATGCAGATATAAAAACAATAATACATGTACATGGAGATAAAAATATGCCCTCAGTATATTGCTAAGTTGGAAAAAAAGTAGGTTATAAAATACACAATCTCATTTTATTCTTATTTAAAGAACCATACTTAGGGGCGGGACAGGAATAAAGACAGATGTAGAGAATGGACCTGAGGACACAGGGGCGGGAGGCAGGGAGGGGAAGCTGGGACGAAGTCAGAGTAGTAGCATTGACATATATACACTACCAAATGTAAAACAGATAGCTAGTGGGAAGCAGCTGCATAGCACAGGGAGATCAGCTCTGTGCTTTGTGACCACCTAGAGGGGTGGGATAGGGAGGGTGGGAGGGAGGCACAAGAGGGAGGGGATATGGGGATATATGTATACATATAGCTGATTCACTTTGTTAGCAGAAACTAACACAACATTGTAAAGCAATTATACTCCAAAAAAGATGTAAAAGAAAAAAAAAAGAGAACCATAAACATACCTCATGAATAGTGTGTGTATACTTGAAAGTTCTTCTGAAAAGTTATTAGTGGTTTCTCTGGATAGTAGGATTATGGCTGACTTTTGCAGTTTTCTTTATAGCCTTCTGAATTTATTTTTAATATGGGCAAAAAAAGAAAGCTCATACCAATTTCCAAACATATATCACTTTTATCTTATAGAAATTACTGATTTTACTGTTAAAATATGCAAGTATCCTCCAATTTCACAAATGAATGTATCACCACAAAAACTAAAACTCTGCTTCATGATAGCTACTTCCTTATGCTCAATGGTTTCTTACTTAGACTTCTGACAACATTCTCAGTGTTGATCAATTTATGAAAGATAACTCACACATCATTTAGAAAACAAGCCATCTGTCTATACTCTAAGATAATCACTTGATAACCTTTAAAGAAATATAATGTTTGACCCAGAAGTAGTCTTTTTTTACAGTGATTAATAAAAACACTATCTCTTCCAGTATAGAGCATACTATTTATATATAAACAGCTTTCAAATATAACCACATATTTGCCTAGTACAATCCAGTATCAATGTAATCAACATGCTTACAAATGGGAAACGCAGCTGTCCCTAAACCCACTTTAAATGCTATTTATGGTCAATATTTATGTGGAGAAATACACAACACCTTATGGAAATACTCATTTAACAGGGCACATGTATTAAGCATTGTTGTTGCTGCCCTTTCCAGTTGGCTGTTTGAAGATGATAACACAAATTTCAACCTGGTTTTACTTTTGGCCTATGCATCTTAAAGTACCGTCAATAAGTAAATGATAAACTTCACATTTATACTAAAATGCAAAAGTGAGTGCTACTACTTCCTATATGTTCTAAAATTATATTATTATGGACATCTAGACTTTTTATACTGTGCTATGACATTAACGCTCTTTATTCCTAAGAAGTTCTTACTTGTCTTAAACCTTCCTGAAATTTAGAAGTTTGTCAATGCCCTCAGCTGAGATGGGCAACAGCTAGTTGATCTCTATCCTTCTTATAATAGCCTTTAATAAACTTGCTGAAGTTCTTAAAAGTCACCATTTGAAACTCTTGTCTTAAAACAACACTATCCTTTGAGGAAGCTATTTCCTTGTCCTCCTCCCCTTGTTATAGGAAGGTTTTAAAAGGGAGAGGGGGATTTATAAGGATATATAAAATATCAGATAGCACTAAAAACACTGGAGCAAAAGAGGCGGCATTTGGGTCAAGTTCAGTAATAATAGTTACTGTTACAGTTACCATGATACTGGGCTAAGTGTTTAACCATTACTACTATCTCTTTTTTAGAGATTATGAAATAACTTGTTCACAGGCATAGAACTTGAGTGGAAGAGCTGGACCTGAAGCCACCATTCATGGAGATGGTATAGTAATGAAGAATACCGGCTCTGGGTGTGCAGACTGCTTTTACCACCTGCTTAGCTGGATGATCTGGGTAGGTTACTTTCTCTCTGTGTCTCAGTTTCCTCGTACATAAAATGGAGATGATAATAGTGCCTATTCTCATGGAGTTGTTATAAGCATTAAATGGTTAATGCATATATCTTAAAATCCTGAGAGGCACACAGAAATCACTCACATCTTGTTATTGCTCCTAAATATCACTGGACTGAAAGCACGTGGGCAAGGAATTGTATACACTGCAGGATCTCTGACAAAACCTCTCTAACACTTTTCTAAATTGTTTAATTCCTAGTTCTGTATCCTGCATCTGAGTGTATGACTCAGAAAATGAGCTATGTGGCTAAATGGATTTCTACGGTAAGGTGCTACTGTGCCTTGAATAGGAATGTTTTAGTTCATGACAAAGTATGAACTTAGTGAATCAGTTTTACTTGGATTGCAGTGAACTGGAGGGTTCTAAGAAACAGAATGTTTAAGTTTCATTAAAACCAATGTTTAAATTTCATTAATATTATTTCCTTAACTTGTTCTCAAAAGCTCTTTCAAAAACAATATTTAGATTCTTATTATTCTTTTGTGAAACCATTCTGCTTCTCTTTATCCTACTTGAAAAAAGAAATCTAAAAACAGAGCATATACCCGAAATAAAGTGTTCAACTTACCAGATACTAAAACTTTCATCAACAGCACTGAAAATATTAAAAACAAACATGAAAATGAATAATCAAAGCAGCACATAAAAAAAAAAAATCCATCTCTGGACTTTTTTTTTTTTTTTTTTTTTTGTGGTACGCGGGCCTCTCACTGTTGTGGCCTCTCCCGTTGTGGAGCACAGGCTCCGGACACGCAGGCTCAGCAGCCATGGCTCACAGGCCCAGCCGCTCCACGGCATGTGGGATCTTCCTGGACCAGGGCACGAACTCGTGTTCCCTGCATCGGCAGGAGGACTCTCAACCACTGCGCCACCAGGGAAGCCCTCGACTGACTTTTGACCATCACTGTACCTCAACTTCAACACATCCAGAATGAGATCTCCTTCGTCTTCTTCCTTCTCCCTCCTCATGGCTCTCGTCTTTCTGGCTTCCTCTCTCATTCTCCAAAACCCCCTCCATTTCCAGTGGTATCCAAGCCACAATGATTCTATTTTCATTTTCACCACCATTCTGTTTCAGACCTTCATTACCCTTCACCTCTTCTATTTCAAGTCTTCCCCTTGTCAAATCACCCTTGACTTTACCCATTTGCTGCCAGATCTAGTAAACATCTTACTACCTACTATATGCCAGATATGTGCTGGACATTTTAATATACAGAGTCTCATTTATCCCTTATACAACCATGTGAAGCACTATCATTCCCATTTTATAGAGGAATAAAATACTTGTGGATGAGATAGTTTGGGGACTGTCAATAAATGAAATATCCTTCTGTCAATAAGTGAAATAGCTAAGTCTCAAAGTGAGAGCCAAGTCTGCCTAAAGCAAGATTGTGATGAGATTACTTTCATTTTAAAAGCCTCCATAACTGCTAACTGTCTGGGAGTAACAGCCAAACTTCTTAGGCTGGTATTTAAAGCACTTCTTTAATTGGACAACATGGTCCAATCCTTTTACTCTTGTTTTGCATGATCTTCCAGCATTACCATACTCTTCAGCCAACCTGGATGACTCAATGTACCCTAAACATACTCAAACATTCATACTCTTTATTTGGGTTTACCCCATGTTTTCCACCTTGAAATGCCCTCCTTACTACCATTTTAAAATCCTATATATACCGTGAGGCTTGGCTCAAATGTCACCTCAAAATATTTTTTCCTGGTTTTTCCAAAAGAATGCTATCTCCCCTTCAATGGAACCTCATAGTACTTTATTATGAAACTCTCTTAGAGTATTCATATGCTATAGTAATATTGATGCTCATCACACTGTTGATCTTATTTCCTCCTCCTTGAAGGAAGGGACCACATTCTCATTGCCTTGCACCTCATACTCAGTTTCTTCTTTCTCATACCCAGTGCCTTACACTGACTTGATTTGGAGACACTTCTATATTTTAACCTAAGTTTCTACTCTTTTCACAGAATTTCACAATTATATTAAACACACTTAGAAAATATGAGACAGAAAACTGCATCCCTCATTTCTAACCAAGATGAACTTTAAGAGTGGAAATGCTGAATAGGATTTACTACTAAAGCTCAAAGGCATTTAGTTTATTTAAGAAGCCAAATTATAGAACATTACATATGGCTAAAATTTCATTGGGTCCCTACTGTATTCGCAAATATTATCAAATGGAACTAAACCAGGGTTTTCATAAAAACTGACATTTTAAAAAAAGCTTTATTTGCTTTAATCTTTCTCTTCCTTTTGACAAGATTAAGACTGTAAATGGCAAATGGTTAAATAGGAGCACCAAATAATACTATCCGCAAGGCATCTGGCCTTAAACAAACACACCAAAATGCCAACTCTGAAGCATCTAGCCTAATGTATTTATAAATTTGTCTGTCTCTGATGTTCCTACTTGAAACCACATTTCTTTAGGGAGTTCTTTGAGACTCTTTGTATGTACACTCAATAATTCATGGACAAATATCATTCAGCAAAAACTTCTAAAACTCTCCAAAACTAAAAGGGAAGTAAGGCAAGTAAAATTTTAGATCCCACAGTCATTTTATTTAGGCTATGCTGAACTACACGCATTGGGTAAGAAGTTCTTTTGATATTTTAAATAATGCCATTATACCATTATGTACCATATTTGTAAACTCCTTACTCTAAAAACCAGGCTTTTTATACAGAAGGAATACTGAGCAGTAAATCTAATTTTGTGGACCTCCTCAACCTAAACATTTTTATTTGCTTAAACCATACAACAGAGACAGCCTTGAAGGAAGAAAACAGACAGAAATGTGACTACGTCACGCTGAAAGTTTGGAAGAAAAAAGGTTAAGGGTAAATGGAGGCTCATAGCTAAACAGACAGCTTCAGTGTTCCCAAAAACATTTACTGAGTACCCACTAAATGCCAAGTGCTGAAAGCAAAAACAATCATGGTATCTGCTGTAAAGGAAGATACTGGCAGAGATAACCCCAATCAAATTATCATACAAATATAAATGAAAACTCCCAACTGTGATAAATATTACCAAAGAGTTTCATGCTCATTAGGAAAAGTTTCCCAGAGAAATGATGATTGGTTGGTGAGTCAGTTAGGGACTGATAAGAAGGCAGACACACATCAATATCTGAAACAGAAGGACTTTAAATGGAGGAAATGGCTACTCAGTGATGGAAGAACTGAGAACCAAACAGGAGACAGTGAAGCAACTCTGTCTCAGATAGTCACTACCACCCTTCGGCTGGAAGGACAGAGGGAAGTAGTAGTATTAGGTGAGGCCAGGGGCTGGAGCATCAAGCAGAAGCTGGAAGCATGGTGAGCCTGTCCTGTGAGAAGTATGGAGCCATGAAGGCCACTTATCCTCCCCTCCCTCCTCCCAGGACATTCATTGAACAACTGCAACATGCCAGGAATTCTACTAGGTGCAGGACACATAGCATAAATAGAATATAGCATATTTGTGCTCCTGCAAAGTCTATCAGCAAGTACGTAGTATGCAGTATTACCAAAGACCTTTTAAGTGCCCTTCTTTTAGCATTTAGCATGTAATTATCATTAGCGCTATGAGATTTATCTTCATAGACCCAGAGACTTAGTTCCTTGCTCCGTAAATCTGTTGATCATTCTATTGTTTACTTTTTATATTTATATGCTTCTGTTAATCATTCACCCACCTTTGTCTTTTCAGCTGAAGAACATTAATTTTTTCCCATCCATTTATCTTTATATGGCTATCTCATTTCCATATAAAGTTCAGTTCTTTCTCCCCACCTTATCTAGCAATTATAAATTTCTTGTATTATAGAAACCAGAAATGTACAAATAATTTATTCTCTCTGAGAACTTCATAGTTTTAAAATAAGCATATTCATTTTGTGACACCCACTCTAATGAAAAGTTGTCTTGTTTTGGAGGTACAATGATATACTATTTCTTTAGGGACCCTAGATCTCACATATTTTAGGCAGTTTGGAATTCTTTCTTACATATTTGTCCTGAGAGAGCTTTCTCAATTTTGTACCTTTTAACTTGGCATGTTTTATCGACAGAAGTTTAATGACATGTGCAAATCTGAATATTACATTGTACGTTGCTCCTTCTACATCTGTGCTGTCTGATACAGTCACCACTAGCCACATGTGGCTGAGCACTTGAAGTGTGGCTAGGATGAATTGTGATGTGCTATAAGTGTAAAATACGCTCTAGATTTCAAAGACTATAAAAAAAATCTCCTTAATTTTTATGTTGATTACATGTGAAAATAACAATATTTTAGGTGTATGGGTCAAATAAAAGATTACTAAAATTGTTTACTTGTGAATTTCTACTTTAAAAAATGTGGCTGGAAGAAAACTTAAAATTACCTAAGTGGCATTTTATTTCTATTGGACAGTGCTGTTTTAGATCGTTTGTGAAAACTGATCAAAGTCCCGGACTCAATCATTCAGGATATCACACCTGGTCATTTTTACCCCGTTTCCCCTATCCTTAATGCAGATCTATCTGTGACAAAATATTCTCCTAGTAATTAGATGATTTGGGAACCTCTGGTATGGATCTTCATCAAAAGCTTTCTGAAAGTTAAGAATGCATTTACTGTTTCCATTTCTTCTATATGCTTGTTTAGCATCTTCATATTAGACAGGAAAGATTTCCCTATACATTGTATTTTCTCCAAAATGACTACTTTCCCTCTACCAAATGTTTCCTGTATTCAGTGGCCCTAACCTCTACTCTGGAAGTAAAGGGAGACTCACTGAACTCTATGATAAGGCATATTATCAGGCTCAATCTTTGGCATTTAAACATGGCTGATCTTATTATGAAGGCCTTTCCACTCAAATTCCATCTCCCCATAGTTTCAGAGCCTTCCTTGCCTCTGCTCTAAAATGATTCCACTAACACCATTCCCAAATTGTCTCCTAATTATCAGAATACCACACACAGTCTAGTTTTGTTCGAGGTAGTGGGATTTAAGGGAGCAAGTACAGATCCTATGGGCAAAAGACTCTGGCTCTTTGTATATGGTAAAAGTATCAATATTTCATAGACTCTTAAGTATTACATATGTGACATATTTGGTTCAAATGTCTCTTTCCCTACACTGACAGTTCTTAGAAAGTAGGCATCATCTCTTCAAATGTCTAATTGTAAGGTTATGTTTAAAAGAAAATGGAAGGGAACCTGATATAAATTATTTATTTCTCAGAATCAGATCCTTTCAAAAAATGCGGTTTTGGGACTTCCCTGGTGGCGCAGTGGTTAAGAATCCACCTGCTAATGCAGGGGACACGGGTTTGAGCCCTGGTCTGGGAAGATCTCACATGCTGTGGAGCAACTGGGCCTGTGAGCCACAACTACTGAGCCCACGTGCCACAACTACTGAAGCCCACGCACCTAGAGCCCGTGCTTTGCAACAAAGAGAAGCCACCTCAATGAGTAGCCCCCGCACTCTACAACTAGAGAAAGCCTGCATGCAGCAACAAAGACCCAACGCAGCCAAAAATAAATAAATAAATTTATATATATTAAACAAATGAGGCTTTGATAGGGAAGCAGCAGTACAGAGAAGGAAAAGTACCACTCAAATCAAACAAAAAGATAAAGTCTAGACTCTAGATAATGCTTCTGACTTCATAATTTTGGGTGCAGTAGACCCTATCTAAAGCCCTTCTTATAGCAGTGCCCAATTTCAAGTTGCCAGCTGACACCATACAACCCTCTGAAAGGAATACGTTCATTCTGATTAAGAGCTCCAAATTATTATTTATGGACTCTCCCCAAGTTGTTTGCTGAATGTTTTTCAGGAATTTATTACTTCTTATTTTTCAGACAGATCTGAAATATGACATTTCCTAATATCTTTAACCATAGTTCCCTCTGGTACCTGCATACTGGGCTACATAAGACATGAAGTGCTTCTACTTCTTTTTACAATGAACACATGACTGTTCCAGGATCTCTCTTTTGTCCACCTAATATATTCAGGGAAGATTCTTTTTTAATTCATCTCCACTTCAAAGGAAGAAATCGATATTCCTCCTTCCTCTTTGACAGTGACATATTTATGCCAATGGACTGACTTAACAAGTTAGATTTTTAGCTTTCTATCTCTAATTAGAGAAGGAAAGACTTGACCCTTACAAAGGACAATTGCTATCAAGTAAGTGTCTGAGTGCATACTGTGGTAGGGTGGAAGGAGAGGGAATAGGGTTAGTATCAAAAAATGTACATTAGGGCTTCCCTGGTGGCGCAGTGGTTGAGAGTCCGCCTGCCGATGCAGGGAGGGTGGGTTCGTGTCCCAGTCCGGGAAGATCCCACATGCTGTGGAGCGGCTAGGCCCGTGAGCCACGGCCGCTGAGCCTGCGTGTCCGGAGCCTGTGCTCCGCAACAGGACAGGCCACAACAGTGAGAGGCCCGCCTACCGCAAAAAAAAAAAAAAAGAGTACATTAAAAAGCTTGTTTTTAAAATTAAAACTCTTTTCATAACTCCTTTTATTCAGAATGGAGAACAAGGGGAAGAACTAGACTGAACAGCCGGGTGCCAAAAGGCCCCCAGTCCTTTTTCCTCTACTCCAGAACTCCCGGATTCGGAGGTTCCATAGTTCATATTCATGGTGCCTTCTTCTCTTCTCTCCAAATGGCCTCAAGAATTCCAGGTTGCATCAAGAATAAAACAATGTTTGAAGACTCCAGTGACAGTGGGGATAAATGATGCAAGAGAAGACATGGATGGTACAGGCAGGATAGTTGAGAGAGAGTAAAAGAAAAGAACATTTACTGATAACCTATTTTATGTCTGGGGCTAAGGGTAAAGCAAGTGGGTGGTCAAAGATGAGGGAACTCCAACTCTGGGAGGGTAAGACTCAGGATCTCTCGCTCTTAAAAACTATGTGTGTCTATGTGACATTTATGAGATCTGTTTGCTTTACCATGCATATAATAATGATTATATATACTCAATATGTTTAATATATGTCAGATTAATTTTATTGTGAATGTTATTTGATAAGTACTATAAATTGTAGAGTTATACAGTTGTTTTCATAGTTTCCTACTGAAATATCATGGCCTGAAACTTTTTTAAAATCTGAAAACTCCTTGAATTTTTTCCTTAGTGAAAGGGAAGCAAATTATCATCGCCAAACCTGCATAATGCAACAGACTGAAATAAATCATAAAGTGCCCTGTCTCTTTTGGTGTAGGTAAACATATTTTTAGTATTGGCCCTCTCATCTCTTGCAAGATGATCTTATAATTTTTGTTTAAGCCTAATTTCTAATTTATTTGCTATCAAATCTTATGGGATTATCATGAGGAATCTTCCTTATTTATTATTTTTAAGGAACAAACACTACCACAAAGTACCTCATTTACCCTATGAGCTCTTTCATTGTGCACATGAGCTAATAAGCAGGGCACTGACCTAAGTGTCTGATTTTGATCCAAACTTTCCTCAGATATCTAATAAATAGGAAGTAGGTTCTATGCAGGGTATTTATTAAATTCTTCTTTTCAACTATTCCCTGATATCCCAATTCAAGAAAAATTCCATTAAAAATAAAAAGTCATCAAATAAATTTGAATTTTTCTTGTGGCAAGACTGTGGACTGGCCTCCTAAAAGGCATTCGTAACTCTTTTTCCCTTGCCTTCTACCTCTACTAAGGCTGAAAAACTAAAATGATTCCCCATACTTCCTTACTGCTGGGGGAGGCCACGTGATTTAGTTCTAGCCAATGAGATATAAGTGGAACTTCTAGGAAAGCATTTAAAAAAACCAAAACCTGGCTGACATGTCTCTTTGGCATGCCTTACGCCTCACCCTTTTTCTTGAAAGATGAACCTAGCGGTACATTAGCCATCTTGCAACCGTGGAGACAAAAACCCTGTGCTATGGATGATGGAGGAGAAAGCCAATAAAAGCTATGCTCCTTGACTATAATACTGCTGAGCTGCCATACTAACCCAGGGCTTATCACACAAGACAGATAATTCCTTTTCCTGCTTAAGCCACTATTCATTAGATTTTGCTAGGACTCGCTGCTATTGCATTACAACTGTTCCATCTCCACACCTGCCCAACACATCTCCACCCCCACCCCATATTTGTGAAAATACTACAAATAAAACTTTCCATCTATTATTGATCTTCCCTAATTTAACAGCATGATAAGGTACATTATGCTTTAAAAAATGTCTGAAAAACTCAAAGGCATATTTAAAATACGTAATTAATTTTTCTTTCATTCTGCATATTCATTGAAATTGGTGGCTAACTTCACTTAATAAATTTCAAAATTAAAAAAATGGATTTAAACCTTAATTATTATTATTTAAATTTTATTTATTTTATTTAATTTATTTTATTTTTGGCTGCATTGGGTCTTCGTTGCTGCACGCTGGCTTTCTCTAGTTGCGGTGAGCAGGGGCTACTCTTCGTGGCAGTGCGCGGGCTTCTCATTGCGGCGGCTTCTCTTGTTGCGGAGCACAGGCTCTAGGCGTGCGGGCTTCAGTAGTTGCAGCACATGGGCTCAGCAGTTGTGGCTCACAGGCTCTAGAGTGCAGGCTCAGTAGTTGTGGCACACGGGCTTCCCAGAGCAGGGCTCAAACCTGTGTCCCCTGCATTGGCAGGCGGATTCTTAACCACTGCCCCATTAGGGCTTCAGGGAAGCCCTAAATCTGAATTATTTATTTATACAAAGATAGATTCTAAACTCAAATACTTTTTAGCATACTTATTTTTTTAATGATGTACTTTTTTCCTAGCCAAATTTGCAATGTATCTCAAATTATCAAATCCTATTCTGTAATGCTTTGTGTAATCTTGAGAAACACTCTAATTCTCCTCCCTAGAGTTATTAAATTCAGACATATGTAATTCAGTGCCTGGAGACACTTCAGTGCTGCTGACATTTTTGACACCAGATGTAATTAGTAACCTAGAATTCCTTCTCCAAAACTACCTATGACATATGCTGAGATCTAAAATTATGACTCCAGATTAAAGTCTTACTAACCTTTGCTACAAAATATTAAAGCTGTCTAATCTCATATTTTTGCAAGTATAATAAAGGAAACTGAAAATGCCAATAGCAATGGCAAGTTATGACCATTTCATACGTAGACAAAACAATACTGCTTTTTCATGTATTTATTTATTTCAGAACAAATTATAAAGCTGGTTATTTTCTCTGAGGAGTTGATCCAAACTGCTTGAGATGTAACTTAAAGGTGGCATGAACAACCATGAGAGAAAGGGGAGATATTCCGAAAAAAAACTATTTTGACCCTGTCATTCCCATGCCCCAAATCCTATTCTCCCAGCTACTGTCATACATTCAAACTCTGGGGGTCAGCCCATCCTCCCTTTCCAGCTTTACTTCTCACTACCTTCCCATACTCATTAAAATTACTCTATTTATTCCAAAAGAATTTCACACTGCTCAATTTTTTATATAAGAATGTTCACAATTATTACATGGAGAAATTGGAAACAATTTAAAAGTCAAAGCGGCATCCAAAAAAATACCACATAACCATTAAAAGTCATAATTTTTGAGAGCATGGCAATATGCTTATGTATCTATTTAAGAGAACTGTAACTATTTTTTTTTCTTTTTTTGTAACTATTTTTTAAAATGCTATGAAGAATAACAGACTATCCCAGAAATACCAAAAAGCACATTAATACTACTATAAAACAGCTAGGTAGTAAGTACAGTTCAAAAGTACCTATTCACCAGTATAATGAAGACATAATAGAGAGAGAGTTTTCCTAAATACTGGCTACAAATAATAATCATTAGGATTTGCTATACTGCCACTAAGAGTTAAATGTGATAGAAGCAGCTTAACATCTAACTTATTAAATAGAGCTTTAAAGAACACAACTATAATTTATTCCTGCAAAAAACTACTGACGTGCTAAATAGATCTTACCTTAAAACAGACTAAAAGCAACTCTGGAGAGGTCTGGGGGGTCCCAAAATCACTCTTGGAATTTTATTATTACCAAACCCTAAGATGGTGTGAAAAAAAACCTCGAACGAACTTTTTGGCCAGCCCAATATTTCAGTATATGTTTAATAAATTAAATAAATTTTCTTTAAAAAAAAGGCTGAGGATCCCTTTAGGACACTGATTTTTTTTTTCTTCCCTATTTCAGCCATAAAATTCTGGGATTCTATTTTCATTGTGAAACTTCATGGGCTTAATAAAGAAATTCTGCAGACAACATCTTGATAAATGCTCTAAAATCTTTAATAGACAACTAGATTTATGCAAATTCCAAGAAGCACAACATAACTGCTATTAAAATTGCTATGCAGAATATTAAGAAAACACCAACTCAACTTTGGTTGAGTTGTTTGGTTGTTGGTTATTAGCTCAACAAATTAGCTAATAACTAGTGACAATTTTTACTCATTTAGGAATCCAAAGAACCCAAACAAGTCCAATTAAAACACGTTGAGAGGGCCTTTCCTGGTGGTGCAGTGGTTAAGAATCCGCCTGCCAGCGCAGGAGGCATGGGTTCAAGCCCTGGTCTGGGAAGATCCCACATGCAGTGGAGCAACTAAGCCTGTGGGCCACAACTACTGAGCCTGCGCTCTAGAGCCCATGCGCCTAGAGCCCATGCTCCACAACAAGAGAAGCCACCGCAATGAGAAGCCCGTGGCGCAGCAATGAAGAGTAGCCCCCACTCGCTGCAACTAGAGAAAAGCCTGCATGCAGCAACGAAGACCCAACACTGCCAAAAATAAATAAATAAAATTTTAACAAAATGTTGAGAGTAAAGCACTGTTTTTGTGTATTTTTAATTATAGCACTTAAAATATTTTAAAAGCCTTTACATTTTTTTCAAAGTCTTGCAATTTAGGTGACAGTTTCTTTTGAGAGAGATCAAAAAAGAAACTGGAACTCTAAGTCCTTCACACACCAAAAGTATGTCCCAAATCCATTCTCTTCTTTCCATTTCTTTGGCTACCACCTAGTTAAAGTAGCCAACAACATCCCCCTAAATACCTCCTAACTGATCTGATCTCTCAGGTTTACCCCATCCTCCTATAATCCTTTCTCTCTACAGGCAGACAATTATCAAACCTCTTCCCTATGACAGCACTACAAAAACAGGGTCTCTTGTCTTGAACTGTTTCCCCAGCATCTAACACAGTGCCTGGTACAAAGTAAGTGCTCATGAAATATCTGATGAATGAATGAATGCTCTGAATTTACATGCTTTCTAAGGTGTTCAGAATCATTTCCTTCTGATTCCACAATTATGAAACAAGTTATAAAAGTTTTTTTTAAAGTTATAAAAGGAAAGTTATAAAGTTATAAAATTTAAAGTTATAAAGGAAAAGTTTTTAAAAAGTTACAAAAGGAAAAGTTATAAAAGGAAAATTAGTTAGACAAGGTTTCTTATGCAAGCAATTAATACTATAGTTTTACATGATTCATTTTATTATGGATATATTGCAACAAGACAAATAAGAGCTATTCATAATTATTTGCATATGACCAAAAATAACTCTAGGATACAGAAATATTAATAAAATAACACTTATAGAATATAAACTTTATACAGATGTAAAGCTATGCAAATCTATTTACCGTCTTAATAGAACTCCTTTGTTTTTCTTCCCAAAGGCCACTGCTCAGCTCAAGTGTGCAATGAATATTTGCCTCTCTGTCATAGGATCCAAAAATAAGTAACCTGCAGTATAAAATAAAACAAGGGGACTATTATACCAATTATATGTATTAAACTTTTTCTTTCTGATCGTTATACTAAAAAGTAATAAATTACTCTGTTAACAGAGGAAAAAATTTAATTAAACACTTTATATACCCTCTACTGGAAAAGTAAAGCTAAAAATTAGGTGAAATTCTAGGACAAGCTGTTATTCAGCAGCTAAATCAAAGAAATAGAAAGTAGTATCTATTCATGAGGTAAACAAATTGACCAGATATCTATACACAGTAGCAAAAGCTATAGATTTTCAAAGCAGCTATAGATTTGAATTTAAAAAATAAGTTGCAGAGTGATACATATATACAGTATGATACCATATCTGTAAAAATTAAACACAAAATAGTACAATATAGTTGCTATGAACACACACACATACACGTACATCTCTACCTACTAATGGGACCTTGGGCAAATTATTTAACTTCTCTAAACCCATCTC
Organism: Delphinus delphis; assembly: GCF_949987515.2. NCBI lineage: Eukaryota > Metazoa > Chordata > Mammalia > Artiodactyla > Delphinidae > Delphinus > Delphinus delphis. Next base: position 13,473,786 of record NC_082698.1, on the reverse strand, counting down.
TTCCTCTGGAAAATTCAGGCCAAAAATAAAACTTACCTCTTAGAGTTGTTGTGAGAATAAAAGACAATGCATATAAGGCATTTAGCATAGTGTCTAGCAAACAGTCAGTGCTCAATAAATGTTTATTATTTCTATTATCTTGAAAATAACTGTCAAGGAATAATTGTATCACTTAATTTTACTGTTTAATATTCAGATCTAAAAAGGAAATCTTGGGTCAAATCTTGAGATGACATAAAGCAGTTTTTCTTATTGAAGGAAAAAACTGTTACCCACATGCTCAACTTCTATATTATCTCTCTTCTAAGTCAGAATGTAAGTCTGCCAATGTTTTTAGGAGTAAGTTTTAGACTATCTTTAGCATTAATCAACATTTTGACTGCTACTCTATTACTTTATCTCTACACGAAGATCATAGGGATAGGAGTGAGATAATGAAAGAAAAGTGGTTAAAAGACCTTAGAGTAATAAGAGAAAATTGTGTCCTAAGGTTGGAGAACTCAAGCAAATCATGTCCATACCTCACAAACTGGTTTCATAACGTGAAAAGTCAGAATAAACTCATGGCAAAGAAAAGTTCATAAAATTAAATAATTTTTAATCTGAAAGGCAATTTAAACTTACTGCTCAACAATTTACTGCCAAGAGCATTAAGAAGATTCATAATTATAAAATTCTAAGTTTAGGAAAATGAGAATTTTCATTCATCAAAGCTCTGCTGCCACCATGTGTCCAAAAGAGCAAACTACCTAAAGGCCTTTACGGTCATGCAGAGAAGGCTATGCACCAGCTAGTACCCTCAAATTCTCAACAGATATTACAGGATTCAGGAATAAGAAAGCATAATACTTGGAATCTCCCCCTGAAATCATAAGTCATTGTATATTTTTCATAACACCTTTTTTTACATTTTAAAAACGCACAACAAAAATTAACCTAAAATAAGTCACAGACCTAAATGTCTAATAAGAAAACATAGAAGCCAATCTTTGTGACCTTGGATTAGGCAATGATTTAAGATAGGACACCAAAAGCACAAGTAACAAAAGAAAAAATAGGTGAATGGGACTTCACTGAAATTAAAATTTTTGTGCTTCAAAGGATACCACCAAGTAAGCAAAAAGACAATCCACAGAATGGAGAAAATATGTGCATATCATGTATCTCGTAAGGACCTAGCATAACCTAATTTAAAAATGGACAAAGAAAATGAATAGACATTTCTCCAGAGAAGATATGCAAAAAGCCAATAAGCACATGAAAATATGCTCAACACCGTTAGCCATCAGGAAATGCAAATCAAAACCACAATGAGCTACCACTTCAAACCCACTAGATAGCTAATTAAAAAAGAGACAATAACAAGTATGGGTGAGGATGTGGAGAACCTAGAATCTTCACACATTGCTGGAGGGGTTGTAAAATGATGCAGCCACTTTGAATATTATTTTGGCAGTTCCATAAAAAGTTAACATAGAGTTAACATATGACCTAGAAATTCCACTCCTAGGTAAATAACCAAGAAAAATGAAAGCATACATTCATACAAAATTTGACATGAATGTTCATAACAGCATCATTCATAATAGTCAAAAAGTGAATACAACCCTTATGTCCATCAGCTCATGAACAGGTAAATAAGACGTGGCATACACATACAATGGAATATTATTTGGCAACAAAAGGAAATGAAGTAATGATACCTGCTACAATATGGATGAACCCTGAAAACAAGCTAAGTGAAAAAAGCCAGTCACAAAAGACCACATACTGTATGAAATGTCTGGAAATGGGCAACTTTATAGAGGCAGAAAGTAGACTATTGGTTATATAAGGGCTGGGGGAGGAGGACTAGGGGGATTAGGAATTGACTGTTAATGAGTATGGAGTTTTTTTGAGAGGGACAAAAATGTTCTAAAATTAGATTGTGATGATGGCTGTAGAACCCTTTGAACATACTACAACACACTGAATCATATACTTTAAATGGATAGATTGTATGGTATGTGAATTATATCTCAATAAAGCTGTTTAAAGAGAAAAAGAATAATAAGCGTTCATTAGGGTTATATCAAAAGTCTCAGAGATTTGTTACAAAAAGATATAATAATAAATGCTTGTTTTATTGTTACTATGAATCAATACACTGCAATAAGATTATGTATTTCAATAAAATATAAAATGGATTTTTATCTGATGCTGACATTTGATAACAGAAAATATTAAAAGAAGGGTCCCTTAAAATAAATTCCAAATAAAAATCATTTAAAATATTGAAATACCACCAATATTTAACATTTAATAGTTATCATCCTTAACAATGAAATTTTAAAGTACATAAAACATTATCTACCCTATCAGATAGCCTTGATCTCTGTTTTGTGACAAATATTCCAGATACAGAAAACTTTCATTTTAAAAGCAACTGATCAACTATTAAAAGTACTTCCAAAAACACTTTTAGGTTGGGTTGTTAGGCTCTATGTTGCTTCAGATGTTTATTTCTTTTCTTAAGGATGAAAATATTTTGTCTGATTACCCTGAATTTAATTTTGCCATCAAAATAGATACTGCATTTATTAATTCTGATTTTAGATCAACTTCTGATTCTATGTCAGAGCACTCCACAATACTCACTTCTACTCTTTACATTTCTTCTGTTAAGGTAGTTACAAAGATCTGTAGCCAATGGTGAATATTCTGGAAAAACTGAGCAAACATTACTAGTACTCTAGAAAAGCTAACAACACTACACTAAAGCATGTGTCATAAATGCCAATTTAGTAAGGATCTATTTTGCTTAGAAAACTTATTTCTTTTAAAAAAGTATTATTTCTTAGGATCTGTATAAAGTATACTGTGTGTATAAACGTCTTAATACTTATTTTGTTTGCAAGAATGACCCACCATTAGCAACAGACAGGGAAAAAGAGATACCTGAGACTGACTGCTTAGATTGACTGTTTCTCTCCTACAAGCACCAGATCTGGTTCCCAGGACAAAATTCCTATGTTAGCGTTTTCTGAACCTGCTTTTGACTTGCAATCAGTGGATTCCTTCAACTACTAATGACTCTATGTTGATTAAGATTTAATCCTTTTAGAAGAAGAATAATAGTATCCCCCATTTTCCTGATTTCTTGACTGATATCTTGACTGATTTGGAAAAACATATAATTTTCTAGAGAAATGCCAGAAAGGAGTTTCCACTGTACTACTAGTACCAGCCAACTGGGTGAATTAAGAAGGCATTTGCTTTAGTTTACACAGAACATTTAAAACAAAAGTACCCACTTTCATTGTACATCTACAATTCAGTCTTGAGTTAAACAAAGGTTTACTATTCAAATTATATAATCACCAGAAACAAGTAGCAACAGTCACTGGTTAATACATATTTTGAGTAAAATGAACACTCAACATATATTGAATTAGCAAGAAATGAGTACAAATACATTTCTACTATTACTACTTCCTAAGGGAGTAGGAGTCTGTACTGCAAACAAAAAAGGCAAAGAAAATTGCCTTTAGACATCTGTCTCTGGAAAGAGCTATTAGCTCTATAAAAGTTCTTTCCAATTTCAAAATGTTTATTTTTTTTAAAGGCAAAGGTATATTGAAACCTCATGATGTTGAGCATAAGCACAAACATCACCTATCAAGAAACAAAGAGAGAATTTATATGACTCAAGACCAAACCACTGAGAAAAGGAAAGGAATTCCCTGTGCACTCTTCTATAAGACAGTCATTTTTATAATCAAAAGTGAAAACCAAAAATCTTTTTTTTTTTTTGGATGATTAAACTTAATTTGAAAGGAGAATCTCACACCTGAAGGGAGTCAAATATCAACTCAAGGGTTGTGAAAAGAATTAAACTTGGCTGACCTCCTATATATGCTTACCTCTGGTCTATACTCCTCCCCCTTGGAAATTATCCCCACCCAGGACTTAACTCTCCCTGTCTATGACGAAGACCTCCAAACCTAATCTCCAGTCCCTGTCTTTCTCCTTCTCCATGTCTAAACCATCAAGTTTGCAGAACACTTCTACAAGGAAATCTAACCATGCCCTACTACTTAAGACATATAAAGTCAAACTCATCTCCCTCTGAAACAAGCACCTCTATTTCCCCCACTAGTCCTGAAAGGGAGAAGCTTTGTCTTGATCTTTATATCTCTAATATTAGAAAATAATCAGTACTTGATGACCAAATCAAAGTCAATGAGACCATAATTCTCCTAGACTCAAATCCTTAACATTCCTTTGCCTCTTCCACCTATACACATCCACATATTCAGTCACTCACTAAACCCTATCCTACTTATACCAGTTATCCCTTCCTGTTTCTACTAATACACGTCTTTCAAGAACTTACTTCCTCACCTTTAACCTAAATACCTCTTGTCTCTGGGCCTTCAATTTCTCTTTCTATGCAATCCATATATAAACAGCAATTTCTGAAAACAGTGCATCTTAATATCACCTTCAGACATCTTCAATAAATTCATTAGAAGAACTAATTGACAGTCATGGAATAATGGTGCAAAGAGAGGGAAAATTCAGATAAAACACTATTTTGAATTCTTATTTTTCTGACCACGGTTCATTTTACAGTTCACTTTTGTTGAAAGTGTCACATATAAGTAATAGCATGCCAACACTGCACTTAAACATTTTGGAGTTTGGCATTTTAAAACCCAGTGTTGGCTTTATGTCATCTGGGTTCATACTTAATTTCTTAAATTCTTTTACAATTCAGACATCAGAAGAATTAAAACAGCTGTTTTACTGTATGAAATAGCAGGAGAGGTATACAGGCATACCCTCGTTTTATTGTGCCTCGCTTTGTTGCTCTTTGCTTTACTGATAGTTCGTAGATATTGCATTTTTTTTTACAAATTGAGGGTTTGTGACAACCCTGTATCGACCAAGTCTATCAGCACCATTTTTCCAAAAGCATTTGCTACTTCGTGTCTGTGTCACATTTTGTTAATTCTTGGAGTATTTCAAACTTTTTGATTATTATTATATTTGTTATGGTGATCTATGATCAGTGATCTTTGATGCTACTATTATAATTATTTTGGGGCACCACCAATCATTCCCATGTAAGACGGCAAACTCAACTGATTTTTGAAATGACAACAAAGGATTTAGACTATTACATAAACTTAGTTGATAAAGCAATGGCAGGATTTGAGAGGACTGACTCCAATTTTGAAAAAAGTTCTGCTGTGGGTAAAATGCTATCAAGCAGCACTGCAAGCTACAGAGAAATCATCTGTGAAAGGAAAAGTCAATCAATGCAGCAAACTTCTCTGTTGTCTTACTGTAAGAAATTACCACAGCCACCCCAACCTTCAGCAACCACCACCCTGATCAGTCACAGCAGCCATCAACATCGAGGCAAGATTATCCACAAGCAAAAAGATTTTATGACTCGCTGAAGGCTCAGATGATGGTTAGCATTTTTTAGCAATAAAGTAGTTTGCAATTAAGGTATGTACAGTTTTTTAGACATAATACTATCACACACTTAACAGACTACGGTATAGTGTAAATATAACTTTTATATGTACTGGGAAACCAAAAAATTCATGTCATTCGCTTTACTGTCATATTCACTTCATTGTGGTGTTCTGGAGCTATGCCTGTACAATTACAAAAGAAACAATACTATTTTCCAACACAGTAATCTTAGGAAAGAGGAGGTGGGGCAAGAATACCTATATAAACCCAGGACAAATGAACTCTAAATTTGGAATCTTCTGAAAAGTCTTCTTCTAGTCAAAAGCAGGCCTTTATGATTATAGATCTATATAGCCTTAAAAACCACTAGGAGTAATATTCAGCAACAGCTCCAAGTAATTCGTTCTGAGTGGAAATTTTCCCTTACACAAATTTAAATGTCTCATGTTTGAGCTAATTTCCTTTTATCTCTCCTCCATGAAGGTAACACTTCAGCCTTTATCTTTTTTTTTTTTTTTTTTGGCAGTATGCAGGTCTTTCACTGTTCTGACCTCTCCCGTTGCGGAGCACAGGCTCCGGACGCACAGGCTCAGCGGCTATGGCTCACGGGCCCAGCCGCTCCGTGGCATGTGGGATCTTCCCAGACCGGGGCACGAACCCATGTCCCCTGCATCGGCAGGCGGACTCTCAACCACTGCGCCACCAGGGAAGCCCCAGCCTTTATCTTAATGATGCTTCATTACTAATGCACATTTCTACATCCCAAGATCTTGAAAAGGTAATTTTTAAAAAAATATAATGACTTGCCTTCAAATAGGTAAAAAAAAATTCCAAAATTTATATACTTCTAACATAATATGAAAAATTTAAGAACCAAAATTTTTTTCTTCAACAAGTTTTAAAAAAAGGCTATGAAGATAGAATGAGTGAAGGATTTTGAAGTCAAACAAACCTAGATTCAAATTCCAGCTATGGGGTCTTGGGCAAGTAATTTATGGATCTCAGTTCTTCATCTATAAAATGGATATAATACTAATCTCATAAAGATGTTCTGAGGGCTGAAATAATGAATGCAAAGTACCTACCATATATTATATATTGCAGGTAATAAGTAAACGCTATTAGTAACAACAGAGGTATTTGTAGAGTCATGCCCCCAAATATATTCAAATTTAGCTAGATATTTTCTCTTTTTAAAAAAGATAAACTGTCAAACATTAAAATTAATGCAGAGTATAAGGCACACACATTTACCAACTACTTGGGGTGGCAGGGAGTTAATATTTAGCCTTATTTACTTCAGATAAAATTTTTAAAAAAACAGTTACCACTTGAGTCAAAAATAAACAAGTGAATATAATCAAACTCAATACTAAAATAAATGGAAGACCACAAACAAATGCAAGCTAGAAATATTTCCTTGGTTTTAATTTCTAAAACTGCTCATCTTATAAACGAATTTCAAAATTCCATGTTAACAGCCTTCTCTATAGAAGAACTAAACATTTCACTATATAATATGGATATAATGCTACTTAAAGTATTAATTCTTTCTACCAAATTTTTACCTTGAAGCTGCCTCACCTAATAAAAGAAACAGCTGATTTTATTTCAAAATAGTTTAATCACATGATTAAATCCTTTCCTTTGTCTTATAAAATCAAAGTAAAAATACGTATTTCTGGTTCTAAAAAGGATGGCAGTGGTGGTAGCATGGTTTTGAGTCTCCCCAAATCCTCCCATTAAAGCACAAAGAACAACCAGGAAAACAAAGGCAATACCTGTCAACAACATCTACAAGAAAACCAAGTGAACAGTACTTTTGGTAATAGTGGTGAAGTGGTCACACAAACTCTCCAACAGACTGCAGTTATAAAAACTGGATAAAAAGAATTTTAAAAACACATTTAAAGATAATGTAAACCTTCCCAAAGCACACAGAAGGCAGAGGACAGTCTAATTTCATAAAATTGCGACAAGGAGTATAAACTGCTAGCATGGGGTTTTCATAGCTCAGGGCTATGGCTGCAGGAAAACGGTGGCGTAGTTCAAGCAGCAGAAAGTTGAAGCTTTATGGGTTTCAAGAATCAGGATAGAGTGCAAAGCCAGCAGAGCCGGCAGAGCAGCTAGAAATTATGGGGAGACAAAGAAATCACTGAGCGGGTAAGTCCCATCTCTGCTCAAATCCTTGGCTGATTGCTAAATAAAGAAGGAAAAATTAGGGCACCAGTCTAAAAAGGCAGCAGTGGGAAGACAAAGAAGAAGAGAAATATATGCTGTTGCTGGGAAGATGGGGAGGGTGGGCAGAGTACGGAGACAAAGTTTGCAACTTGAAAACAGGCAAGTTAACTGCCCACTAGAAAAGAAAATCAATCATCCTCAGAACATAAGAGAATACAGAGTTGCTACAACTCATTATCTACAATGTCCAGTTTTCGATCAAAGAAAAGAGGAAAGTATGACCGATGGTCAACAGGACAGGCGGTCAATAAAAACTGACTCCTAATGGGCCCAGATGGTAAGACTTCAATGCAGCATTTGTATATTTTTTTCAAAGAAAAATATATATATATACTCAAAGAGCTGAAAGAACATCTCGTTCAAAGAATTAAAGAAAACACAATAATGAGTGAAAAGATAGGTATTCTCAACAGAGAAATGATAACTGTACAAAATTGAACTTCTAAAGCTGAACAGCATAATAAATGAAATTAAAAATTGGAGATAGCAGACTAGAGATAGCAGAAGACTCAGTGAACTTGAAGACAGATTAGTATTACTCAATCCAAAGAACACAGAGAAAAAAAGAAGAGTTTAAAGAAACAAACTGAACCTCAAGGACCTATGGGGAAAATGAAACAGCCCAACATATATGTAATTTGGAATCCCATAAGGAGAGGTGTAAAAGAAAGAAGCAGAAAAAATATCTGAAAAAATAATGCCCCTAAACTTCCCAAATTTGACTGAAAACATTAATGTACATATCCAAGAAGTTCACTGAAATAGAAGCATTAAAAACAAACAAATAAAGAAAACTACCTCTAGACATAGTCAAAGGACTGAAAACCAAAGTGAAAACTTGGAAAGCAGCTACAGAAAAATGACAGACTGCACGTGGAGAGGAGCCGTAAGATTGACTGCTGACTTCTCATCAGAATATAGGATTGAAATAATTAAAGTGTTGAAGGAAAATAATTGTCAACTTAGACGTCTATATCAGGAAAACTATCCTTCACAACTGCATGAAAAATAATTTTCCAGATAAACAAAAACAGAGAATTTGTTGCCAGCAAACCTAAATAACAAGAAATGCTAAAGGAAGTTCTTGAGGCTGGAGGGACGGGATACCAGATGGTAACTTTGATCTGAAGGAAGGAATGAAGGGCAATAGAAATGTTAAATATACAGTAGATGCAAAAAAAATTTGTTTCTTTTAATTTCTTTAAAAGACATATGACTGTTTAAAGCTAAAAATAACACTATTGATGGGTTAATAACATATATGAATGTAATATACAGGTTTCCCCCTGCTATCCAAAAGTAGAGCATTCTTATGAAACTTTTTGTAAGCAAAAATGGTGTAAAATGCAGAAGCAATTATCTTAGGACACATCTTGCTAATAGATGCACAAAATAAATCAAGATAAAGCACAGATGTTCACAGACACAGTTCAAAGCTACGGCGGCTTGATGCTGGGATGCTGAATGTAGTTCCCAGAGAAGGAGCTTGGTGGTGTCAGCTTGCTGCAAAACAAAGGTTGAATGACATTTTCTCTTTTCAATTTCTGTAAAAGTAAAAATCCTCTTCAAATTTCTTTCAGTTAGCAAAAACAGGTACTAAAGTAGGTCTTTCATAAAGGTGAAGTGGTGCAAAGTGAACTTTCAAAAAGCAGGGGATACCCGTATATGACCAACACTGATGATGTGGGCATAAATGGAAATAAACTATTATGAGGTTCTTGTAATTTACCTTCAGTAACAATATTCTAAGTATATGGGATACATTAAAGATGCATACTCCAATTCCTAGAGCAACCATATACACAGTATAAAACTATAGTTAGCAAGCCAATAAAGGAATTAAAATGGAATACTAAAAAATATTTGATTCACAAGACAGGAAGGATGAAAAGAAACAGAGGAGAGGAAAAAAAAAACAGATGAGACAAAAAACAAATGGCAAAATGCCAGATCTAAAAACACAACCTCATCAATAACTACATTAAGTATAAGGGAACTAAACACTCCAATGAAAAGGCAGAGATTGTTATACACATAAAAGCAAGAGCCAACTGTTTATGACATATGATACAACTTAAATATAAAGACACAAATAGATTGAAAGTAAAAGGTTGTTAAAAAAAGATATATATCTACACACACACACACACACACACACACACACCATGAAAATAAGAAATCTGTAGATGCTATATCAATATCAGATGAAATAAATATTAAGGCAAGAAATATTATAAGACAAAGAGGGACCCTTCATAATGATAAGAGAGTCCCCATGTCAAGAAGAAATATGAAAAAGAAACGAAACTGAGTTATTTGTAGTGAGGGGATGGACCTAGAGTCTGTCATACAGAGTGAAGTAAGTCAGAAAGAGAAAAACAAATACTGTATGCTAACACATATATATGGAATCTAAAAAAAAAGGTTCTGAAGAACCTAGGGACAGGACAGGAATAAAGATGCAGATGTAGAGAATGGACCTGAGGACATGGGGAGGGGGAAAGGTAAGTTGGGACGAAGTGAGAGAGTGGCATGGACTTATATATATACTACCAAATGTAAAACAGATAGCTAGTGGGAAGCAACCGCATAGCACAGGGAGACGGAGCTTGGTGCTTTGTGATCACCTAGAGGGGTGGGAGGGAGACGCAAGAGGGAGGAGATATGGGGATATATGTATATGTATAGCTGATTCACTTTGTTATACAGCAGAAACTAACACACCATTGTAAAGCAATTATACTTCAGTAAAGATGTTAAAAAAAAAAGAAGAAATATGCACCTAATAATCAAATTACAAAAGAAGAGAAAAATTAATAGTCATGGTTGAAGATTTAACACGCTTTATTCACTAATTGACCAAACTAGATAAAAATAAAAAACAGTAAAGAAGATCCAAATGATATTACTGGCAGTCCTCACTTTGTGTTAATTGCATAACAGAATTGTGTCCCTGCTTTGCACTGTTCTGACATGCAAGGTTTTGGTTAACACAGTGCCAGGCTGAGTAAGGGTTGTCTGTATATATTTTTGTATAGTTTTGTGTCATAGAAGCACATTAATGCTCTACATATGAAAAAATAGGAATCAATAAGGATAGAAAGGCAGGGGTGGGGGGAGACTGAAACTGAGAGCAAACTGAAACGAACCCAACTGCATTTCAAATGAACAACATAATCACACTAAAGGGGAAAAATTATTCTAATTTATGAATACAGTACATGACCACATGCCCTCAATGGGTAGGGTAGGGGAGAACTGCAAATAAATCCTGAATTCCTTTTAGTAAGTATGTTCTCTGTTCACGTAGGGACAAAGCAATTTCAGAACTATCTGAGATGTAGTATAGGATTGAGCAAATGAGTCAAAGTGCTGATGTTATTGGGAGTCAGGGCTCAAGGGACATAAAAATACAAAAGGGGGAACAACCAAGGCGGGGAAGAACCAAGGCAAGGAACAACCCTATGAGGATGAAATAGAACTGGAAGTATCAGGTGAACTCATGATTTCTAAATTGTGTATCTGTGTGTGTGTGTGGTATGTATGTATATGTTTACAAATGTCTTCACATATATGTATTTCCTAATCCTGCTCACTGAAGGGTCCTATGAATATATGAAGTAGCAATGAACATACCCAACACCCAGATCTTGATTCCTAATACCATTCTCTACTAAAAGGAACCAGGGCTTTTTGGAAAAATAGCCGATTCTAGGACTGTGATGGGGAAGATATAAAATGAACCTGGAACAGCTTGTTATATGTACCAGAAAGTAGTGAAGACCTAAAAAAAAGAAAAAAAGAAAAAAAGGAGAAAGAAAAGGAGGAGGAGGAGGGGGGTGAGGAGGAGGAGGGGGGTGGGGAGGAGGAGGGGGAGAAGAAGAAGAAAAGCAAAGGAAAAAAATACAGGGTTATTTGAAGAGGCTCCTAGTCGTCATATATGAGATAATTTAGGCACCAAAATAATTAAGGATGGTAAAGAATTATAGTGATTGAAAAAAATAGGAATCCATGAGTCCATGCTGATGACAGATAATTATGGAATAAGGGAGAACTCTTGGTAATGAAAGAAGAATGTCAAGTGCTATGGTTTTCCTGTATTTGTGTTAACATTTAAAAATTTTAAAAATGATGTATTTTTGGAACCCAGTAAAACAGCACTCTAAAAGGTGCTGAGAAAACAGAGGCTTTAGAACAGTGTGTGAGTCAGTGAAGAACTGACCTTAATTAGAACTTCTATCTATAATTAGGACAGACTATCCTAAATATACTGCTCTGGAGTACAGAACTCTCACACAACAGAACTTTATAGGCTTTGCTTTCACTACTATAATCTTAAGTTTGTTTTTTAAAAAATGTAAGTGGTTGCTAAAACCGGAAAAGAAAAGAGAGAAGAGAAGAGAAGAGAAGGGAAAAGAGACCCATTACATTGTACAACAAAGATGTAGGGGACAAATCCCTCCTAGAATCTGAGGTCAGAATTTCTTTTCCCCTGAAAAACATGCACAGTTTATCAAGAAATAAAAACTAGGAACTCCAGCAAGTTTCCTTTGCTGCCAGAAAACTGATCTTCTCTTCTCTACATGGTTGTTTTTGATCTAATTTATTTTCTATTTAACTGCATATAGGTATATCATTTTTGCAAAATACCTAAAATTCTTTTAGAAGACGGACTATAAATTATAAATTTAAAAATAATAATCTTAATATGATTGTAATACTAATGTGAAATAATTTAGTCTAATAACAATACTACAAATACAGCAATTGAGTTCTTCTGTGGTTAAAATCTAGCCTTAGGCAATGTGAAAAAAAAGCAACTATTCAGAATGACTTTGCTTTTTGGTAAATAGAACCAATTTTTACAAACAAAACTGTGTTTCCATTCTCAACCTTTATTTTGGAAATTCAAAACTGTTATTTCATGTAATTAGAAAAGAACTTCCCTTTACAGTGTGAGACCCTTTCAAATTAATAAAATTCAAATTCCAGTTCTCATAACCAAATATGCAAAAAAGAACACTTTTGTTTAAGGATTTGTTTTCTTCTTGATAAACAAGATAATGATTATATTAAGGCATAATAATAGAAGCCATATCTACTGAAGCCTTACTATGTGGTAGGGAACTGTGGTTTATTTACCTACCTCTGATCACAATTACCAGCAAGGCAGCACCCTTGTCCATTTTTATAGATGTGTAATTTCCCTGAGAACACATGACAGTAAGAGCACATAGCTAGGATGTGAACACAGCACTTTCTAACTCAAAAGCCAGTATTATTTCCACTTCATGTTGCCTTCTAAAGCATAAAGCTTCCAGCTGTACAACTCCAGTATTTTCAGTAAACAGTTTTCTATGAATACTTCTAACTTGTTTCCTCATTGGCAAAATTCACTCTCAAAGCCTTACAACAGATAAGTTTGATAAATCTTCAAACAGACTTCTGTAAGTCTGAGATTACTTCAAAATAAAGTTAAAAAAGAAAAAATCCTCACACAGAAACATTTTATTATTTCAAAATAAAGTTTAAAAAATAAAAAGAAATAAGTCCTTGAACAGAGCCATCATTGTCTGTGGATGATGAATATGATGTTCTATTTCATGGATTTTGGGAAAAAATTATTAAAGTTACATTCTTTTTACTTGATTCAAGGTCAAGCTCTAAAAAGCTTAGAGTGGGCGGAGTCAAGATGGCGGTGTGGGAAGATGCCGCGTTAGAGTCTCCCCACAACTAGGGTGCCTGCTGGCCACTGGTGGGAGACCCTGACACCCAAGGAGATGGGAGGAACCCCTAAGTGAACTGGTAGGATGTGGGGGGACTGAGGAGTAGAAGAAGTGGAGGTCAGACAGGATCAGTCCCCCTGAGGCCAGGGAGATCAGGAGAGGCAGGTGGGAGGGGCCCTCTGGGAGGAGCAGGAGAGGAGGGTGTTTGCCCTGCCCACTCGAGCCCAGGAAACCTGCTGGGCTCCCAGGTGAGGTCCCCTGCCCTCTGAGACCAGGGGAGGGGGGCACGTCTGGGCCCCTTCTGTTCTGTTGAGCCTAAGCCCAACCCCCCACAGCCTCCAGGGCCTTTTCCAGCCCTGTGGGTCCTAAGTATAGGCCCTGCCCACTGCCCAAACCTCGCCCTTGCTTAGGCCTCCCCCCCACCCTTTTCTCCTTTCCCCTCCTCCTCTTTTTTACTATTGTGGTACTGTTGTACCTTCCTGTTGTTGGTTCATCTATATTTTTATTTTTATATTCTTTCTTTTTTTTTTTTTTTGCGGTACACAGGCCTCTCACTGTTGTGGCCTCTCCCACTGCGGAGCACAGGCTCCGGACACGCAGGCTCAGTGGCCATGGCTCACGGGCCTAGCCGCTCCGCGGCATGTGGGATCTTCCCGGACGAGGGCACGAACCCGTGTCCCCTGCATCGGCAGGCGGACTCTCAACCACTGCGCCACCAGGGAAGCCCCTTACTTTTATATTCTTTCTAACACATCTGTTAGTTTCCTAGTCTAATTTTATTTTTTACTTTATAATTGTTCTTTTTTTTTGGCCGCCCCTCGTGTCTTGTGGGATCTTGGTTCACGAGCCGGGGGTCGGGCTGAAGCTTCTGCAGTGGGAGCTCTGAGTCTGAACCACTGGACTAACAGAGGCCCTCAGACCCCAGGGAACATTCATCGGAGTGAGGTCTCACTGAGGTCACCATCTCAGCACCAAGACCCAGCTCTACCCAACAGCCTACAAACTCCAATGTTGGAAGCCTGAGGCCAAACAACTAGTAAGATAGGAACACAATCCCACTTATAAAAAAAAAAAAGAGAGCAAAAAAATATGTCACAGATGAAGGAGCAAGGTAAAAACCTACAAGACCAAATAAATGAAGAGGAAATAGGCAATCTACCTGAAAAAGAATTCAGAGTAATGATAGTAAAGATGATCCAGAATCTCGGAGACAGAATGGAGGTTCAGACTGAGAAAATACAAGAAATGTTTAACAAAGATCTAGAAGAACTAAAGAACAAACAGAGATGAACAACACAATAACTGAAATTAAAAATACACTATAAGGAATCTATAACAGAATAACTGAGGCAGAAGAACAAATAAGTGAGCTGGAAGATAAAATGGTGGAAATAACTGCTAGGGAGCAGAATAAAGAAAAAAGAATGAAAAGAACTGAAGACAATCTCAGAGACCTCTGGGACAACACTAAGTGCACCAACATTCGAATTACAGGGGTCCCAGGAGAAGAAGAGAAAAAGAAGGGTCTGAGACAATATCTGAAGAGATTATAGTCGAAAACTTCCCTAACATGGGGAAGGAAACAGTCACCGAAGTCCAGGAAGCACAGAGAGTCCCATACAGGATAAACCCTATGAGAAACACACCAAGACACATATTAATCAAACTAACAAAATTTAAATTCACAGAAGAAATGTGAAAAGCAGCAAGGGAAAAACAAAAAATAACATGCAGAGGAATCCCCATAAGGTTATCAGCTGATTTTTCAGCAGAAACTATGCAGGCCAGAAGGGAGTGGCAGGATATAATTAAGGTGATGAAAGAGAAAAACCTACAACCAAGATTACCCAGCAAGAATCTCATTCAGATTCGACGGAGAAATCAAAAGCTTTTCAGACAAGCAAAAGCTAAGAGAATTCAACACCACCAAACCAGCTTTATAACAAATGCTAAAGAAACATCTCTAGGTGGGAAACACAAGAGAAGAAAAAGACCCACAAAAACAAACCCAAAACAATTAAGAAAATGGCAGTAGGAACATACATATCGATAATAACCTTGAATGTAAATGGATTAAATGTCCCAACCAAAAGACAGACTGGCTGAATGGATACAAAAACAAGACCCATGTATATGCTGTCTACAAGAGACGCACTTCAGACTTAGGGACACATACGGACTGAAAGTGAAGGGATGGAAAAAGATATTCCATGCAAATGGAAATCAAAAGAAAGCTGGAGTAGCAATACTCAGATAAAACAGACTTTAAAATAAAGACTGTTATAAGAGATAAGGAGGGACACTACATAATGATGAAAGGATCAATCCAAGAAGAAGATATAACAATTATAAATGTTTATGCACCCAACACAGGAGCACCTTGATACATAACACAAACGCTAACAACCATGAAAGGAGAAATCGACAGCAATACAATAATATGGGGGCATTAACATCCCACTTAAACCAATGGACAGATCATCCAAACAGAAAATAAATAAGGAAACACAAGCTTTAAATGATACAATGGACCAGACAGATTTAATTGATATTTACAGAACATTCCACCCAAAAGTGGCAGAATACACTTTCTTCTCAAGTGCACATGGAACATTCTCCAGGATAGATCACATCTTGGGTCACAAATCAAGCCTCAGAAAATTTAAGAAAATTGAAATCGTATCAAGCATCTTTTCTGACCACAATGCTATAAGACTGGAAATCAATTACAGGAAAAAAACTGTAAAAAACACAAATACATGGAGGCTAAACACTGCACTACTAACCAAGAGATCACTGAAGAAATCAGAGAATTAAAAAAATACATAGAAACAAATGACAACGAAAACACAACAACCCAAAACCTATGGGACGTGGCAAAAGCAGTTCTAAGAGGGAAGTTTATAGCAATTCAATCTCACCTCAAGAAGCAAGAAAAATCTCAAATAAACAATCTAACCCTACACTTAAAACAACAGAGAAAGAAGAACAATGAAAACCCAAAGTCAGTAGAAGGAAAGAAATCAAAAAGATCAGATCAGAAATAAATGAAAAAGAAATGAAGGAAACGATAGCAAAGATTAACAAAACTAAAAGCTGGTTCTTTGAGAAGATAAACAAAATTGATAAACCCTTAGCCAGACCCATCAAGAAAAAAAGGGAGAGGACACAAATCATTAAAATTAGAAATGAAAAAGGAGAAATCACAACTGACACTGAAGAAATACAAAGGATTATAAGAGACTACTACAAACAACTATATGCCAATAAAATGGAAAACCACAAAGAAATGGACAAATTCTTGGAAACATACAATTTTCCAAGACTGAACCAGGAAGAATTAGGAAATATAAACAGACCTATCACAAGTAATAAAATCGAAACGGTGATTAAAAATCTTCCAACAAACAAAAGTCCAGGACCAGATGGCCTCACAGGCGAATTCTATCAAACATTTAGAGAAGAGCTAACATCGATCCTTCTCAAACTCTTCCAAAAAATTGCAGAGGGAGAAACACTCCCAAATTCATTCTACGAAGCCACCATCACTCTGATACCAAAACCAGAAAAGGACATCACAAAAAAAGAAAATTATAGACCAATATCACTGATGAACATAGATGCAAAAATCCTGAACAAAATACTAGCAAACAGAATCCAACAACACATTAAAAGGACCAGACACCATGATCAAATGGGATTTATCCCAGGGATGCAAGGATTCTTCAGTATATGCAAACCAATCAATGTGATACACCACATTAACAAATTAAGGAATAAAAACCATATGATCATCTTAACAGATGCAGAAGAAGCTTTTGACAAAATTCAACACCCATTTATGATAAAAACTCTCCAGAAAATGGGCATAGAGGGAAACTACACCAACATAATAAAGGCCATATATGACAAACCCACAGCAATCATCATACTCAATGGTGAAAAACTGAAAGCATGTCCACTAAGATCAGGAACAAGACAAGGATGTCCACTCTCGCCACTCTCATTCAACATAGTTTTGGAAGTCACGGCAATCAGAGAAGAAAAAGAAATAAAAGGAATCCAAATTGGAAAAGAAGAAGTAAAACTGTTACTGTTTGCAGATGACATGATACTATACATAGAAAATCGTAAAAATGCTACCAGAAAACTACTAGAACTAACCAATGGATTTGGTAAGGTTGCAGGATACAAAATTAATGCACAGAATCTCTGGCATTCCTATACACCAAGCAACAAAAAATCAGAAAGAGAGGTTAAGGAAACAATCCCATTTACCATCGCAACAAAAAGAATAAAATACCTAGGAATAAACCTGCCTAAGGAGGTGAAAGACTTATACTCAGAAAACTATAAAACATTGATGAAAGAAATCAAAGATGATATGAACAGATGGAGAAATATACCATGTTCTTGGATTGGAAGAATCAATATTGTGAAAATGACTATACTACCCAAAGCAATCTACAGATTCAGTGCAATCCCTTTCAAACTACCAATAGCATTCTTCACAGAATTAGAACAAAAAATTTTACAATTCATATGGAAACACAAAAGACCCCGAATAGCCAAAGCAATCTTGAGAATGAAAAACGGAGTTGGAGGAATCAGGTTCCCCGACTTCAAACTATACCACAAAGCTACAGTAATCAAGACAGTATGGTACTGGCACAAAAACAGAAATATAGATCAATGGTACAGGATAGAATGCCCAGAGATAAACCCGTGCACATATGGTCACCTAATTTATGACAAAGGAGGCAAGAGCATACCATGGAGAAAAGTGAGCCTCTTCCATATGTGGTGCTGGGAAAACTGAACAGCTACATGTGAAAGAATGAAATTAGAACACACCCTAACACCATACACAAAAATAAACTCCAAATGGATTAAAGACCTAAATGAAAGACTAGACACTATAAAATTCTTAGAGGAAAACACAGGAAAAACACTCTTTGACATAAAATAACAGCAAGATCTTTTTTGACCCACCTTTCAGAGTAATGGAAACAAAAATAAACAAATGGGACTTAATTAAACTTAAAAGCTTTTGCACAGCAAAGGAAACCATAAACAAGACAAAAAGACAACCCTCAGAATGGGAAAAAATATTTGCAAATGAAACAACACACAAAGGATTAATCTCCAAAGTATACAAACAGCTTATGGAGCTCAATATCAAAAGAACAAACAATCCAATTAAAAAATGGGCAGAAGACCTAAATAGACATTTCTCCAAAGAAGATATACAGATTGCCAACAAACACATCAAAGAATGCTCAACATCATTAATCATTAGAGAAATGCAAATCAGAACTACAATGAGATATCATCTCACACCGGTCAGAATGGCCATCATCAAAAAATCTAGAAACAATAAATTCTGGAGAGGGTGTGGTGAAAAGGGAACCCTCCTGCACTGTTGGTGGGGATGCAAATTGATACAACCACTATGGAAAACAGTATGAAGCTTCCTTAAAAAACCACAAATAGAACTACCAAATGACCCAGCAATCCCACTACTGGGCATATACCCTGAGAAAACCATAATTCAAAAAGAGTCATGTACCACAATGTTCACTGCAGCACTATTTACAATAGCCAGGAAATGGAAGCAACCTAAGTGTCCACTGACAGATGAATGGAATAAGAAGATGTGGCACATATATACAATGGAATATTAGCCATGAAAAGAAACAAAATTGAGTTATTTGTAGTGAGGTGGATGGATCCAGAGTCTGTCATACAGAGTGAAGTAAGTCAGAAAGAGAAAAACTAATACCGTATGCTAACGCATATACATGGAATCTAAAAAAAAAAGGTACTGATGAACCTAGTTGCAGGGCAGGAAGAAAGATGTAGACACAGAGAATGGACCTGAGGACACGGGGTGGGAGGGGGAAGCTGGGGCAAAGTGAGAGTAGCATCGACATATATACACTACCGAATGTAAAATGGTTAGCTAGTGGGAAGCAGCAGCGAAGCACAGGGAGATCAGTTCGGTGCTCTGCAATGACCTAGAGGATTGGGATAGGGAGGATGGGAGGGAGGCTCAAGAGGGAGAGGATATGGGGACATATGTACGCATATGGCTAATTCACTCTGGTGTACAAGAGAAACTAACACAGTATTGTGAAGCAATTATACTCCAATAAAGATCTATTAAAAAAATAAAAAGCTTAAAAAATAAACATTTATAAGAATATTAAGCTAAAACTATAACAATGACATTATAACAACCTATGACATTATAACAACCTGGACATGTTTAAATAGTGCTCGCTCAAGCAGGAGAAATGTGAATATGTATGCCTAAAGGCTAAGAACTCAAGAAACTTCAACTCGTGACAGTAAGCTAATTCAAAACAACGTTATATATATACAAGTGGTCTACGGAAATGTTCTAATCTTAATTGGTTTATGTGCTCTTAAAAATTTGATCATTCTAAAACTTTCCTCTATTTGTTTCAAATCTTCTTATATCACTAAGTGAAGTTGTCACGGTAAAAATATCTCAAGAGGTCTTAAGCCTTAAATTTCCAAAATTGAAATAAATGATAAGCATTTTTTTGTCCTTCCTCCAAAAAAGGGGGCACTGTTATTTGTTCTTCCATTTTCTCTAGAGTGTCCCTTTCTTTCTGTTTTAGAGATTACAATAAACCCCACAAGATGAATTTATATTCAGAAGCAGGAAAAATGAAAATACTTAGATTACAGTAGTATCTCCTCTTTAGTTTGAATCTTACAAACTTGTAATCTATATGAATTGAGAGTTCTTTTTTTTCTACTAACAAAAATGCTCAGAAGAAAAACAACAATGTAAGAAAGATTTTAATAAGAATATGAGAAGAATAAAAAAGCAGGAATGAGTTAAAAGTAGTAATTAGTAATTTATTCTCTCCTTCATTAACAATTTTAAGTGATCCTTAAACTGTGTGAATAACACATAGCACCACAACACTAAGTAACTTTACATGGTTGGGTTTATAAAGATAGTGACTAAAACACTATTGAGATAGTGTGCTTGCTTGTTCCCAAGATTAAGCTGTCACCTGGGAAAGGTGCTGGCCTACAAGGACTAACATAAGAACATGAACTACTGTCCATGCTTTCTCCTTCAACTCTCCAGAAATACTGGTCTTTATTTTTATATTTTTTGACAAGGTGATACAGTCACAAAAATCAAACAGTATAAAAAAGGTTATAGTGAAAAGTTTGGCTCTCACCTTCACCCCTGTCCATCATCATTAACTCAGTTCCTTCAACCTTTTCCCCATAAAAATTTTTATTGGTTTCTTGTATATTCTTTCAGAGATTCATTATACACTTCCTTATTAAAATAAAATAGGATACATATACTTCATAAATTGTAATGTTTTTCTTTGTATTATTTATCTCAATTCAATATGACCTAAATAATGCCTGACTACACTCTCTCAATGCCTTCATGCAGTCTTGGGTTCAAGGCTGACCCAAGGTTTTAAGTGAGCAGTATCTCAAATAAAGCAAGAGAATGGTGAGCAAAGGAGACAGCAATAGCAAGTGGTTAAAAAGCCGCAAACAGGGGGCTTCCTGGTGGCGCAGTGGTTGAGAGTCCGCCTGCCGATGCAGGGGACGCGGGTTCGTGCCCCGGTCCGGGAAGATCCCACATGCCGCGGAGCGGCTAGGCCCGTGAGCCATGGCCACTGAGCCTGCGGGTCCGGAGCCTGTGCCCCGCAACGGGAGAGGCCACAACAGTGAGAGGCCCGCGTACCGCCAAAAAAAAAAAAAAAAAAAAAGCCGCAAACAACAGACATATAATTAATCCATAATCTCATCAGCAACACCAAGACAAAAGAACTAGTTTTTTAAAGTTCCTAGCACAGTACCGATTACACATCATATACACTGCATTAAATATCTGTTCAATGAATCAATCAATGAATCTTCTTCAAGGCTATCTTTGCAAGTTTGGGGATAGGCGGGTGAATAGGTAGGTAGGAATTAACAACAGGAGAGTCAAGAAATTTTTTACAAAGCTGCCTTTCAAATGTTTAGAAGTTGCTATGATTATTTTGGAAAAGGTAATCCAATGGTATGATTTTGATGCCTGTGAATCTATAAGAAAATTCACTGAAAGAAAGTATCAGTCCAAAATTTCTTCAGACACAGGCCACTTGATAAACATCCTTCCAAATGATAATATAAGCCCAAATTATAATTAGATATTTATAATTATAATTAGATATTTATATAATTTATATAATTGTAAATTATAATTAGATTTTAGACAGGAGAGATTTAATACTTATGCTTACCATAGCATATTGGATTAGCTACTTCAAATTCAGACTTACGTAGAGCCGTATTTTTATTGTATATATCATTTTACTGTACATTGCAGTCCCTTTTACAAAATTTACAGCATATTCAGTCTTTCTTTGATAAAAGAATTCCCTTTAAACTAGACTTTCTGACATAATCGTACACAATATTGATTCACTCCAAGACTTAAAAAAATATTTAGCATATTACTAGTATACTCAAAATTAACCTATTAGCAAGGATACAGGTATATTTGGTATAAAATAAAACCTCTGGATTCAAGCACTTATTTTTTATTATGGGCTGAAAATAAAAATAGAGTGATTAAGCAACAAATAAGTGGTCACAGAAATGTAGCAATAAGGATAGTGTATTTGTAGTTGGAATGATCAGGAGACACAGTAAGGAGGCAGTTTTTAAGGTGAAGCAAGAAAGGCTAGTCTCAAGGAACAGAAGATGGGGTAGGGCCTTCAGCCAGGAGAATAGTGGAGAGTCAACACAGGAGCTTGGTACGTTAAAATATCTAAGGCAGGGAATGGCAAACTACAGTCCATGGGCCAAATCCAGTCCACTGCTTGTTTTTATAAGGCTTGTGGGCTACCAAAGGTTTTCACATTTTTAAATGGCTGAAAAAAACAAATCAAAAGAACTTTATGACACATAAAAATTATAAAATTCATATAATAAAGTTTTACGGGCACACAGCCATGCCATGCCCATTCATTTACCTGTTGTCTATCTATGACTGCTTTCACACTACAAGGCAGAGTTGAGTAGTTGCAACAGAAACCATGTGAATCACAAAGCCTAAAATATTTACTATCTGGCCCTTCAGAGAAAAAGTTTGCCAACCTCTTCTCTTAGGAAGGCCTATGTGGCTGAAGCACTGTGAGTGAGGGGCTGGGTGGAGAAAGAAACTAGAGAGGTAAAGAGGGGCATGCAAGCCATGAAAAAGATTTGGGTCTATATTCTAAGAGGAATGGGGAAGCCATTAGAGAATTTTAAGTGGAAAGTGACAATCAGATATGCATTTTGAAAAGCTCATTCTGGTTGTCACAATGGTAACCCGTGTCAGGAGATAAGTAAGGAGGCTAATGTATTAAGTAGTTCAAGCAAAGTATGAACACAGCTTAGACTATGGGGCTGGAAAAATAAAGAGGCTGGGCAAGATTACTTCTGAGATTCCCTTCCAGCTCTAAAATTTTAAGAATCACAGGAGTTTACAAGTCTGATTTTGCAACTTTCCAGGGTATTTCCAATTATCAAAAAGAGTTCTCAAAACTGTTATGCTATGAACAGCTTTCTAATAGGTAGTAAGAAATATGCCAACAGAGCATTATGTATCTAAAAAGTTTGGAAATTACTGCAGGATAAATGATCACCCCCACCATTAGAATGCTTTCTAAAATATAGTTTGTATTTTTTATAAGTTGGAAAGCACTACTTTTATGAAATTTACAGTTAAAGAATTTACAGATAATACAATATAAATTAACACAGCGGGGAATAAACACAAATACTGCTCAAGTACATTTTCAGTGTACTTTCTTTCCTATAATGTAGTAATGACAAAACAAAGAACATACCTGCTACATTCTAACAATGTAACTTTAAGGCGGCCTTCCGTAAGTGCCCATTGTTGTATATGGATATGCTCTTCATCATCTTCTTCGAATCCTTGCAAGGTTTGGAATGGGAAAAACGGCTTAAACCTGACAAAAGTAAAGATAAGTCTAAATTTCTGAATAATAAACACCACACTTTAAAGCGTAATAACAAAACCTACCTGTAGGAAAACAACACAAAACAAACATCTAATGCTGCATGTGCCCTATAAAACCAGAGCTTACCACACTCCCCCATAACTGGCAGCAAACAGTGCCTTCTTGGTGGGACCCAGACTTCCTGTTTTTTTGGCATGCCCTCATTGACAAGGCAGGACACCCAGAACAAAGGAAAAGAAAATCTAGAAGCCACCAGTGGGCCCTGAAACTTGGGTGGCACAGGAGAGAGGTTCTTTCTGGACCAGATGGGAAAAGTGTTCCTACTTTAAAAGATCAAAATTCAGAATGCAGTCTTCCATGGAAACAATAAAATTGGATAGCGATTAGTACTAGATAATGATAAATAATAATAATAAAAACAACAATTAACAGCAGCAAAGGTATTTATCAGAGATGTTTACTATCTGCCAGGCAGTGTGCTAAGAGCTTTACATGCTTTATATCTTATTCAATGCTCAAAATCCTGAGTGGGCAATATGATTAGCTTCCCACTCCAGATGAAAGGAGTGAGGGTTAGAAAGGTTAAAGAATTTGTTCAACATTACACAGTGAGTGGCATAACCAGAATTCAAGCTAGTTTGACTAGTTGACTACGTAACACTTCAGATACCTATGAATTATTCAGGTCTTTATGTGCTCATTGTTAATACTCTTGGGTTTTATGTAGAAGCTTGTGGTGAGTTATAAACTGTAAGCTTTAAAAACTTTAATTTGAAACATAATTCATACTCCTCCATTAAAGTAAAGGACAAAGAAAATGAGAAAATTGGGCTTGAGGGCCTATAGTTTTCAACTAACCCTACACGCTGTCACTAGACATGACATTTGTCTGCTCAAAAGCTTTAATGCCTTCTCACTAACCACACACAGTATAAACGATAGTCAAAAGTTCTTGGTTTCATATTCAAGGTCTACCACAATTAATCTTTCCAATGGTATTTTTCCTTATTAGAAACCTTCCAATCTAGGAAGTGTAGTCACCTCATGTACCCAGAAGATGCCATGCATATTCCTGCTTCCAAGCCTTTTGTACCAACTGTAGGTTTTCCCTATTCCTCAAAGCCTACCCAAACCCTAAATACTTTCTATAATCAGCTTTAGGTCCTACATCACAGCAGACCACACGCACTGCTTTCACTCTTCTTTACCTTGCAGTCATTTAAACTGCTGGGCACTTATGCCTTGAAATCTCAAATGTGACCTGGTTTCACAATTATCTTTACCCCTCACACACTATCGGGACTGAAGTATGTATTGATCTGATTTATAAAAATCCAACATAAAAAAATGAAACAAACATTTAGAAAATATGAATAGCCCACAACAATTTATACTGAAAGATAGTGATAGAGAGGGAGAAATACTATTTTACAGTTTCCCAATGAACAGGATTAAAGAAAAAATTCTTAGGGAAAGATAAGGAGGTATACAGACAATGCTCAGTGCTTTTCTCTTGCTTCTGAAAACAGATGGAAAACAGAAAGCCCCTTTAGCTTCCTAATTTCCATTGAAATCATTTGATTCAGACAGACTGGCACCAAATTTTTGAGAGAAAAAAAGAAACTACATTTATCATGTTAATACGATGTTGTAGCTGAGTGTTTTTAATAAACAACCCTTATGGCTCCTGAAGAACATATAACTGTCACTCTATTAAAAAAAAATCACAAAAAGCACTACATACACTAGCAACCTTGAATATAATAATCCAAGTTTGCTAAATCACAGCTGCTCTATGAATCAAATTTTCTTGTCAAGTATAAAGTTAAAATTTGATTAAAAAATTTCTCACAGGTGTGTGACTTCAATGTTGTAAGTAGTAAAGTCTAATTTGGGTTTATTAATGCTTCTAGGGGGGTTGCTAAAAGGATTTAGGCATAAAAATAAACTAGAA
Source organism: Delphinus delphis (assembly GCF_949987515.2). Taxonomy (NCBI): domain Eukaryota; kingdom Metazoa; phylum Chordata; class Mammalia; order Artiodactyla; family Delphinidae; genus Delphinus; species Delphinus delphis. The sequence continues at coordinate 13,448,368 of NC_082698.1, read as the reverse complement.
TCAGAAAAAATGTATTCCATTTTAAAATAACACACTAAACAGTGGGATAGAGCTACTTGTTCAACACCCTCTCACCATACACAAAAGTAAACTCAAAATGGCTTAAAGACTTAAACATAAGACATGATACCATAAAACTCCTAGAAGAGAACATAGGCAAAACATTCTCCGACATAAATCGTACCAATGTTTTCATAGGTCAGTCTTCCAAGGCAATAGAAATAAAAGTGAAAATAAACAAATGGGACCTAACCAAACTTACAAGCTTTTGCACAGCAAAGGAAACCATAAACAAAACAAAAAAACAACCTATAGAATGGAAGAAAACATTTGCAAACGATGCGACCCACAAGGGCTTAATTTCCAAAATTTACAAACAGCTCATACAACTCAACAACAACAATGAAAACAGCCCAATCGAAAAATGGGCAAAAGTTCTAAAGAGACATTTCTCCAAAGAAGAAATACAGATGGCCAATAGGCATATGAAAAGATGCTCAACATCGCTAATTATTAGAGAAATGCAAATCAAAATTACAATTAGGTACCACCTCACACTGGTCAGAATGACCATCATTAAAAAGTCTACAAGTAACAAATGCTGGGGAGGTTATGGAGAAAAGGGAACCCTCCCACCCTGTTGATGGGAATGTAAGTTGGTGCACAGTCACTGTGGGAAACAGTATGGAGGTTCCTCAGAAAACTAAAAATAGAATTACCATATGATCCAGCAATCCCACTCTTGGGCATATATCCAGACAAAACTATAATTCAAAAAAATACATGCACCCTTATGTTCATAGTAGCACTATTCACAATAGCCAAGACATGGAAACAACCTAAATGTCCACTGACAGACGAATGGATGGATAAAGAAGATGTGCTAAATATATATAATGGAATACTACTCAGCCATAAAAAAGCCATAGAAAAGAACAAAATAATGCCATTTGCAGCAATGGCAACTAGAGGGATGCAACTAGAAATTATCATACTAACTGAAGTATGTCAGAAAGAGAAAGACAGATACCATATGATATAACTTATATGTGGAATCTAAAATATGACACAAATGAACCTATCTATGAAACAGAACCAGAACCATAACCATGGACATAGAGAACAGACTGGTGGTTGTCAAGGGGGAGAGGGTTGGGGGAGGTATGGAGTTGGAGGTTGGGGTTAGCAGATGTAAGTTTTTATATATAGAATGGATAAACAACAAGGTCTTACTGTATAGCACAGGGAACTATATTCAGTATCCTGTGATAAACCATAATGGAAAAGAATGTTTATGCGTATAACTGAGTCACTCTGCTGTACAGCAGTAATTAACACAACATTGTAAATCAACTATATGTCAATAAAACAAAACAAAAGTTATTTGTTCAGCAAGCTACTAAACAGAAACCACACATTCACCAAGAACACTTGGTTTTCAAAACTTTTAGTCCAAGTCTTTAAATAGCCCAAACTCATAAAGGAATCCAAACAATGAAGTAGGCTACTTCTATCCCTTCCTTTTATATTCCCATCATACCACAAAATCCTTCCTTCATTAGCCTATATCTCCTGTGAACCTATCAACTTAAAAATGTCACTGTTTTCGCACTCAAGTTCCCTTTCTTTTCCCCTCACTCAAACCTTCTTTTACAAGCTATCTGTACTTCCTCTTGTAGAAAACTTTAAAAACCAACCTGGGAAGATGGACTTTTATAATGACAGCATGAGACACTCCACTGACCTGTTCCCAGTGAAGCTGGTGAAATTATTAAAACAAATATTAAAGCCTCTGGAAATGGTCCTAAGGGCAAACAAGAAACTTCCATTCAAGAAAACCTACAGAAATATGGTAAGAAAGGTGAGAGTCTGTGGTGTTGGAGCCAAGATTGCTCAGCAGGGAAGAGATTCCACTCTGGACTGCTGAAGCGAAGAACACAGGCTGCCTCACTTCCCCAGCACCCTGTCAGAGGGCCTTCTTCCTGGTTAAGTGCAGGGCATCAATGTTTCTCATCTGGCCCTCGACCACCTATTATTAGGCTAAGTTCTGGGAGAGAATGGTCAAGAAGTTGGGAGCTCCTTTCTTTGACCGAGTTCCCACTTGAGAAACAGAGACTACCTTGGGCATAGCACACTAAGAATACTGAGGCCTTGATAGTCCTTGCCCTGGCTCATGAAACAGTGGTTCTACGCCAAGAGAGGCAAGCCAAGAGAACCTCAGGCTGCTACCACCCCTCATCCCACCTCCATCTAGGGTCCAACAGCTAGAGTGGGGGTGTCACTCACAGAGAAGCTTGCCATTGTCCCCAACCCTAGCTCCAGAGCCCTGGCTCAAAGATTTTGCTGAGGGAGAAGGAGAGGGAAAGGCAGGACATAAAACAGCTCCTAAACTGTTCCCACACTTTGATTGGATTTGTGTGTAGAACAATGTCCCAGGGCGTTGTTGAAAACAAAAGGCACAATGTCAGAGATTTAACACTCCACTAAAATAATCCAGGCAAATCACTAAAACACAAATAAATAAATAATAAATCCTGGGAGAGGGGGACCAGTATCCAGAGTTACTACAATATATTATCTAAAGTATTTGGTTTCCAACAAAAATTATGAGGCATATAAAGAAACAGGAAAGCATGATCCCTAAAGCAGAAAGAAAGCAGTCAACACAAACTGCCAGTTAAAGTGACCAGGTATTGGACTTAACAGAAAAAGACTTCAAAATAAGCCCTTACAAACATGTTCACAAAAAAATTTTTAAAGCATGATTAAAGGAGTAAAGGGCGGTATTATGACAATGTCACATCAAATATATAATATCAATAGATATAAGAATAATTTTTTAAAAAAGCAAGTGGAAATTCTGGAGTTGAAAAATACAATAGGGACTTCCCTGGGGCACAGTGGTTAAGAATCCACCTGCCAACGCAGGGGACACAGGTTCGATCCCTGATCCGGGAAGATCCCACATGCTAAGGAGCAACTAAGCCCGTGCACCACAACTACTGAGCCCGTGCACCACAACTACTGAAGCCTGCGCGCCTAGAGCCCGTGCTCTGCAACAAGAGAAGCCACCGCAATGAGAAGTCTGCGCACCACAACGAAAAGTAGCACCCGCTCACCGCAACTAGAGAAAGCCCGCGTGCAGCAACAAAGACCCAAAGTGGCCAAAAAATAAATAAAATTTTAAAAAAAGTACAATGCAATTTTGAAGTTCACAAAAAGGGTTCTGAATAGTAGATACGAACTGTCAAAAGAAAAAAAAAGTAGTGAATTCAAAGACAGGGCAACAGAGGTTATGTAAGCCAAAGAACAGAGGAAAAAAATGAAGAAAAATAAACTGAGCCTTAGAGAAATGATACCATTAAGTATACCAACATACACATAAAGGGAGTGCCAGCAGGAGGGGAGGGGAGAAGACAGAGAAGAGCAGAAAAAATATCCAAATAGAGGTAGGTAGCTAGTAAGCCCCCAAGCCACAAATTATGTGATTTCATTCATATGAAAATCCAGAATAGAGAAATCTATAGAGACAGAAAGTAATCAGTGGTTGCTTAGGGTTGGGGGTGGTAGATGGGCTAGGAGGTTGATGGGTGGAGGGTATGGGGTTTTGTTTTTGAGGTGATAAAAATGTTCTAAAATGACTGTGGTGATAGTTGTAATATATCTGTGAATGTACTAAAAACCACTGAATTGTAGGTTTAAATAGGTGAATCATATGGAGTATGAATTATATCTCAATAAAGCTACTTTAAAAAAAACTTAACCCAGTTACCCAGAGATAATTGCTCTTGTCATTGCTTTGGTATGTAAATGTTTAGTTAGAATTATCTGATTAAAGAAACAAAACCATAAATGACACAGCTCCATTAAAATAACTTAAAGCCCCTTTTAAGGCTTATGAAAAACAAAGATTTGCTGAATGGCTACCATACCAGGTACTGACTGTATAAAGCATTTATTTGCTCACTTAATCCCCCCAAACCAGGCATTAGCACACCGTACAAAACGAAACAGTCCTAGAGGTCTAACAAACGCTATACACTGGAGCCAAAATTGGAACCTAGTTTCCTAGCACTGCCACAACAGAATACCACAGACTGGGTGGCTTAAAAAACAGAAACTTATTTTCTCACAGTGGAAGTCTAAGATCAAGGTGCCAAGAGGGCTGGTTTCTGGTAAAACCTCTCTCCTTGCTTACAGACAACCACCTTCTTGCTGTATCCTCTCATGACTTTTTTCTCTGCACACATACTCCTGGTATCTCTTCCTTTTCTTTTAAGGGCACCAGCCCTACTGGATTAGAGCTCCATCCTTACGACCTCATTTAACTTAAGTTACCTCCTTAAAGGTCCTATAACCTCAAATACAGTTACATGGAGGGTTAGGGCTTCAACATTTTGGGGGATACAATTTGCCCATAAAAGAACTCATAACTCTGCCCATAACTCTGGAGCCGGTTCCTGAGGCTGATTTGATTACCGACCTGTTTTCTGCTGGAATACATGCTCTAAAGCTGGTCTGAAGTTATCTGACAAGGATGGTCATGGTTTCACGTATATTACTGTGCTTGATCCTCACTCACAATAACATGGTGAGGCACATTGCAAATCATTTCCCCATTTCACACAACAGGTTCAGAGAGAGCAAAGAGCCTTGCTGCAGACTGCATACTTTACTAAAAAGTTACATGAAGATATATGCCAGCAAAATGAGGGCCTAAAGCAAGAAAGAAGAAAGTGATCCAGAAAATACTGGATCCAAGTCAAGAAGGCAATGATGTCCTAAACCCAGATGACAGAGGTCTGGCAAACCAAGAGAGAAGTCCAATTTGGGGAAGGTGATGAAAACTCCAAGAAGGAGATCTCCAGGAAATAGGGAATGAATTGAAGAGGCAGAAGACATGAGAAGAGGTTCATTTTTCAATTAAATCTTGAAGATTTGGTTAAGGCAACTTGGTAAGAGAATAAAAAAGAATTCAAACTTGACTCTAGGACCATAGTGCTTTAATGGCACAAAGATTCTGAAACTGGAATATAGAAAAGGAAGCATAAACTTGCATATTAGGCAGCTCTGCAATAAAAAAAAATTGTATAGACCTAACAATAACATAAATATTTCAATAAAGGAAGATTTAAGTCTGAACAGAACATAAATGTTATTACATATAAATAAGGATGTAGTTCAATGAATGAATTGAAAATAGTGACATAACTAGATTGGGAAAAGACAGAAGGGAAGGTGAGAGAGGATATCACTTAGCTAAATCTTCATCTATCTTAGCAGGAAGTCAATCAATAGAAAATATCTAAAGTCGCTGAATCAAGACAGCTGTATGACTTTGTTGAGCAAAATATAGGTAACATCATAATTAATTACTATAGCTAACATTTACTGAGTACTTACCACATAATGAAAGTCATTATATTTATTAATTCTCACAATTCTATGGGATAGGTACTATAATTAATCTCTATTTTGTAGATGAGGAAATTGAGACACAGGTTAAATAACTTGCTCAAGGTTACACAGTTAGTAAGTAGTGAAGCCAAGGAAAGAATCTAAGCAGTCTGGCTTCAAAACCTGTGTTATTAATCACTGCCTCTTAAAAGTTGTTAAAAATAGAAATAGTACTTATGGCTGCTTCTGAAGAGTGTGACCTAGGGGAGGAAAGTAGAGGCTTTAGCGAAGTAATTGTTGATTTTAATTCTAAGTCCTTCTGTTATATTTGATTTTTAAATTATGTACATTAACTCAAATGAAAAGACAGATAATATCAAATGTTGAAAAGGATGTGAAACTGCTAGTGTGCCATAACTACTTTGAAAACTGTGTGGCAATTATCTGCTACACAGGGATAGATGCTTAACCTATGACCCAGCAACCCTAGATATCCAATAGAAATATGCATAAATGTACACCAAAAAACACGTATAAGAATATTCATAACAGCAATATCCAACTGTCCATCAACAATAGAAGGGATAAATTGAGGTACATGTGGAAGACGCCACAGCAAATAAACAAACTACATCAATACACAATAACATGGATTAATCTCACAAACATACTGTTGAGTCAAAGAAGCTAGAAAAACGATGAGTGTAAACACTATGGCTCAATTTATGTACAGTTAAGAAACAGGCACCTCCCTGCCCCGCACCCAGAGCAATGGTGGTAGAAGTCAGGATAGTAGTTACTCTTAGGCAGAGCAGGGAAGGTAGTGTAGCATATGAGGGACTTTCTGGATGCTGGTAATAATTCTATTCCTTGTTCTGAATGCTGTTTTGTTCATTTTGTAAAAATTCATTGAACTATATTTTTACAGTTAGTGTACTTTTTAAGCAGTGAGTTACACTTCAGTAAAAGTTTAAAAGAAAAAACATGTTTAATTTAAAAATATGTGTTACTCTGATAACATTTTTAAAATACATATTTAAAATTTTACACCTACAAGAGACGCCAAGCCTTCTTCTCATATGTGGATCTGAGATACTCTTTTTTAACATCTAAAATATGTTTTTGCTCCAAGATGTTTCTTCAAGACTGTTCTATAAGCACCCTGAATGCCAGCTGGTGACATCTCCATCACATGGCAGCAGTAAAACCGTTTGCAAACACTGATCTTTAGAGAAAAAGGGTTTACTACAAACCCAATATAAAAATATTCTGCAGTCTAAATCTACTCTTAACTTCAGCATGGGTTCTTGTGTCCTTGCCAAAATAATAAATCTGCTAGAGTTTTCAACTCAATAAAAGGGAAAACTTTCTAACAATTAGAGCCAGTCAAAAAGGACACAACTGTCTCAATGCACTGCATGCCTTCTATCTCTAAAAATATTCAGGTAGAGGTTGGATGAGGCTTCGTCAAGGAGGGAAGGTGTTGTATAAAGAACACAAAATTTAGAATCATACAAACATAGATTATGGTCCCAACTCCTAGAGATTTGTTTCAGAATAATCAAGGGAGGGGAGCGTGGGAAGATACAGATGATCAAAAGTGGCCACAAGTTAATGATTGTCTGGCTACATATAATGGGGTTCACTGAATTCTTAACTCTTAAGTTTGAAATTTCCCATAATGGAGAATTAGAAGTTTGCTGTGTATACTAAAACAACTTGGGTTCTCTCTTCCTGTTTCCTTTCTCTTCTATATTTTCCTTAGCAACATCATTTGCTCTCACTGCTTCTATAAATTCCATATATTTATGCTTAAAAGTAAATGGAACACCTTTTCTTCCAACTTGCTCCTCCTCTGTTTCACTGGCACCACTGATTTCATAGACTCTAAGAAACCTGAAGTTACCTTTTACTTCCCCCTTTCTCCAGCCAACCAGTTCCACCTCCATTTCCCCAACTTCGTATTGCTTCATATTGCTTCATATATCTTCTACTTTTCTTCTGTGTTTCCCACTGGCTTGGTTCAGGTTTTCAATGATTACTTAGAATTTTATGACTTCTAAAATTGTGTTTCCTCTTCTTAAAAAAGACTATTTTCCTTTATTTTTTTATTTTTTATTTCTTAATGAACATTTAAGATTCATATATAGAAGCTAAAGCAATAAGTCAATCATGAAATAACATACAGGGAAATAAAATGGAAAATAACTCATTTACAATTTCTCGCCACTGAAGCACTACACACTGGCTGCAGTGAGGTGTGGTCAATGTTTCAGACAGTGGATGCTCAGGTTAAATGCCAAGACTGTCATCACACTACTTTTTAAGATCTTTTCTTTCTTGATCATTGTTCAGTTAGTGGGGGGAGTCGGAGGGAGAGAAGTAAGTTTCATTCCCACCTCCCCCACAAAAAATATTTTTTAAGCAGTTAAATTTTTCCTTGGGGAAACACTGTATCTGTTAATCTAATGTACCATATATTTCTGTTATTAAATGTCTGCATAAATATTTGTTTATTCTATTTCTTAGCATAAGATCATGCAGTACTTTTAATTTCAGAACAGTAAGAATTATCAAAGGTAATTAGTTTTGTACATAAATGCCCAGTTTGTTTTTCAATGAAAAATGTGCTCTTTGTGATATTTGTTTCTTGTGAGAGTTGGTCAAGTAATAATCATGGAGTATTTCCTAAAATATTTATTTGCTGGGAAAATTTGTATGAAATGACATTCAAAGTATAAAAAACATTGTTAGGTAATACTTGGAACAGTTAAAAATATACTTGTTTGTAAACTATCAATGTAAGATACTGAGCATCTGAGTGTCAGAGCCATTGTCTCCTGTTTTTCCAGAAAGTGGCTTGATTTGTCAATGTGACATCTTTGAAACATCTGACATTATATATAGAAACATCAAGGCAATATTATTTGTACATATTATTAAACATGCAAAAATTTCCTGAAAGATAGTGCCCAAATAAGGGAGGTCTCCCAAGCTCAACCTCTCCTTGGTGCCCGTCGCTGAACGTACGGCTGTCTTGGAGTTTGGGAGCATGGCAGCTCATTTTGGAGCGGTAGCCCCTTTAATCACTGGCTTCCTATTCAAATATGTTGCCCAGTAAACTAGGCTGAAAGTGCCAAACAGGACTGGGAATATAATTCGGGACATTTTGTCGTTCTTGCTGATGCTGTTGTAAGTCTTTTTGTTTTCAGAAGTCTTGTCTTCAGGTTTTACTGAGGCTGAAGAGGCATTTGAGGTCCCTGCAGGGGTCTGCTCCTTTGCGATGTTTGGGGGGTGGGTCATCTTTCCAGTAGTATAAGCATTTGTTGATTTATTTAGTGTAAGTTCACACTCCTTTTTCTTGATCTTGGCTGCTTCCAAGGCTTTTTGGCCGTCCCAGGCTGGGCCTGTCTTTGTGAAATAGTTGACGGTGGCAAACTCGATCAGCGCAGAGAACACAAAAGTGTAGCACACGGCTATGAACCAGTCCATGGCCTTCGCATAAGCCACTTCGGGCAGAGAGTTCCGGGCACTGATGCTGAGGGTTGTCATGGTCAGCACCGTGGTCAACCCAAACACTGTCCCGGCTGGGACTGATTCTCGGTTCAGCCAAAAGGACAATTGCGACAAGATCACAGTCATTACGCAGGGGAGATAGGTCAGAATGACAAAGTACCCGGTCTTCCTCTTCAGATGGAAATGAGCCGTCATGATTGTGTATTCACCTGTGCTGGTGCTGATGCTCTCTGTGCCCACTGTCCGCCTCATCAGGTGGTATTGGTTCAGCCTGGAGCCATCTTCTGCCACCACCACCGACTTGGTTGTGCCGTTGGTCCAGACATAGACAACTTCGGAATTAGGATATGCACAGCTGCCAAATCTCAGAGGGCAGGCATGGGCCTCCATCGGGAAGTCAAGCTGCATTGGGCGCTCTGCCGAGATGGTCAAGCGCACGGTGCACAGCAGAGTGCCATCCTCCAGCCGCAGCAGCTTGTTGGGCGTGGTCATGTTGTGGGCGATGGACTTCTTCCCATTGTGGAGCAAGGTGTCTAGAGTCCAGATTTTGCTGGCAAGGAGGTTGTTGAGGGGCAGGCGCTGCATGGGACCTTTAAACTGAAGGCTTTCGTCTTTCCAGCTTTGTCAGAAAAACATGTCTATGGTGCATTCCATTTCCGTGTCAGACACTGGGCCGAAGTTGGTGACGTAGATGTCCGTTCTCACCTGAGTACTACGCTCTCTGAGCCCAGGCCTCAGTCTGCTGTCGTAGCCATCCAGGAGCCCATCCAAGATCCTGGTGAATACTGTGATGTTGTCATTGGTTTCATCTTTTACAGAACTGGTTGGCATTTGTGAAAAGCCAAAGTGACTGGCTAAGTTCATGGAAATACAAAACAGAAGGAGGCTTTTGATCATGATAAAGCTAGAGAACATTCCATTGTCCATTCCCAATAAGAATAATAGCTGAAGCAGATGAATTTGGAAGAATAACTGTTCCTTTCTCCACCTTGATCTTGAAGCTTTCTGAAATATTTGCCACGCGTTCAAAGTCAGCAAGCTACTCCTTGTTCTGCAAGGTGCCTGCGCGCCGGCCCAGGAAGGCAAGCCGTTGGCAAAGGTGCATCCTCCTCCTCCTCCGCCTGCTCTCAACCAGCTGGCAGGAGCGGAAGGCCAGTGCGGCGTCACCGCCCCATGCCGCCAGCGCGAACTGCCGCCAGCGCGAACTTCCCCAGTCCTCTCGGGCCGAAAGCCTCCGGTGCCCCCCGCGCTCCCTCTGCTCCGCAACCGAGGCCGCGCTCTGCCCTGCTGCAGATCCCCCCCCCCCCGCAAAAAGACTATTTTCTTAACCAAAAACAAAAGTCTGTGCCTTTTATTTTCTTTAATAAAACGCTACCTCACAGGATTATTACAAAGATTTAGGAGTTCATACATGTGAAGCACCTCGTAGAATTCCCAGCATGTAACAGGTACACGAATCCTGGTTTTCTTCCTTCTCTGTGCTTGAGTCTCATCAAACTGGCTCCTTACTGAATCCCTAAAGATATCATACAGTGTCCTGATTCTGTTCCTTTGCTATTTCTCCTACCTACACTGAACTTCCATCCCATCTTCCTATGTCTAAAGCTACACTATTCCTTAACAATCAGCTCAAATGTCACCTCATCCCTTCAACAAATATGTTTACTGTATTCAAGAATAGAGAGACCAATCAAAGTCAGGCACTCAGAGACTACAGTCTTATTTCATGGTCAGGAATACAAGCGTCACTACATCCCGCCTAAGGAAGAGAGTAGAACAAGTAGATATAAATTAGGTAATTGGGAGTCCCGTGTGGTTTTTGCCTTTCAGTCTGACAGTCTTGACTCTCTCACATTAGGAACTAGCAAACGTAAGTGTGCTCCCAAATCTCCTAAACCAAATATATAAACTAGATAAATCAGTAGTGATCGTTTCAAAATGTGTCTTCATTTACGTTCTTCAGAGGCACCTCAGTGGTCCTTTAAATAATGAGTTCTCCTGCTGCATTTAAATATCATCACAAACCTCTATTAGCCATAACTTGTATGGTGCACATTATTATGCAAAGTATGGCACACTAATACAAAACTACACGTAACTAGAAAGAAAACAAAGTACAAATAGTTTGAAACATTCTTAATTTTCTATATTCGTAAACCATGAACCTAAATTTCAAATCTATTTTACGTAGACATTTAAACTGATATTACATTAAAAAGACAATTCATACACCAAGCTCCTCCACACTTAGCAAGGTTAACACAGCCGCATTATTTCTCCTGAGAGACATGTCTGCCTGCTAATCACTCTGATCCCATAACTAGCCCCACACGGTAAGCTCCTCTTCACTATTCAAGTTCTCCTTCAGAGTCACCTCCTCTCTAACCAGCACCCCTACCCCCACCCCCACCATCTGGTCATTGCTTCCCCATCTGTGTTCTAAAAGCACTTTATACACACTTCTGTTATGCCACTAATCACCCCATTTACATGTCTGTCTCTCTGTAGTTCTCCCACACCTCCCACTCCTCCCAACTAAATAGGGAGTTGCCTGAGGAGGGGAAACAGGCAGGTAGTACAGAACTGTGGTAAGATCAGACTCTGTAGCCAGACAGCTTGGCTTGGTATCCCATTCTGCTGCTTAGTAGCAATATGACCCGGAGCAAACTCTTGCCTTTAAGCCTCAGTTTCCTCATATGCAGAAGGAGGATAATAATTACACCAACCTCACAGTGCTGTTATAAGAATTACATGAAATAATTTAAAGCACTTAGCATCCCTCACTTCTCAGCTTCTTTGTGACATGGTAGTTTAAAGCAGTGTTAAGGACACAGGATTTAGTTAGGGCTTGGTTTTGAATTTTAGGTCCAACACGTATTAGCTTTGAGACCCTGGGCAAGCTATTTCAACTCTGAGTGCCTCAGTCTCTTCATCTGTAAAAGTAGGATAATAATTAGCACCTATGTTAGGGTTACTGTAAGGATTAGACAAGGAAGTTCACATAAAGCATCTGGCACAGGGAAGTGCTCTAGAAATATTTCCTATCAAGCTTCTATTTATTTATTTGAAGGCTGGTCTCCTAGAGACATGTCAGACAGCAAACTTCTTCCCTTCCACAAGGAACCATATCAGGACTCAGCATTCGCCACATATGATGTTCAAGGTTATAGCTGTTTGTCTTCCTTGGACTTCAGATTTCCCATGGCCATGATTTCAGTCACTATACTAGTTGTCCTTTGTGAGGATATAAACTTGCAAGTGCAAGGAAACAAGTTAATAATAGCCAGTGCGCTTTCCTACCTTAGGTATCACCTTTATACCTCCGTGTCATTAAGCTTTTTAACTAAGGCTTATATTAAACTGAATATATTAAGAAACTGACTTAAGGAAACCCATGCAGAATTGTTCTATTTATGGAATTCCTTGGTGTGCACTAGGCTGACAAAGTTCATACTTGGGAAAATGATTTTAATTTCTGTACTCCTAGGGAGAAAAAAGTACTCCTAAGTGGTAATGAAACTAAAACGAACAAGGATAACAAATACTGTTACAAAGAAACTTTTCCCACCTGCTCATCCATACGCCGTCTACCTAATATGAAAGGTTCACTTTTATCTAAACTCCTAATTCTGCACAGACTGATCAAGATCTAAAATGCTTCAAAATTTTCTGAAGCGGTTTTATATATACGTCGAACAAGAGTGATAATAGAGGCTGCAAGTCCCTCATAACAGAACTCAATAGCTGGTGACTCAAAGATGAGTCAATGTTAACTGATCTCCTATGCAGGAGAGAGATAAAGTATCAAATGAGATGAGTGGCTCAGGGAACCAAAGTAATTCTCTTGACCATGTCTAATAAATTGCCTATCTTTTTATGTTCATCATAACCTACAATGTGAAGGTCTCTTACCATAGCCTATGATCAATTAAATTGAAACTCTCAGCTTTCACAAAGCTAAAAAAAAGGGCAGAGCAATGAGAACTGTCCTCAAATCCCAACTCCTTCTATTCCTCTCTACCAGCTTTCCAATACATGCCTCTGAATAAGGGAATATAAAAATTACCACTTTACATGACTCTAGCACATTTACAAATTACATAATAATTTCATAGACATCCTTGATTCTCATAACTCATAACAATGTACAGCATTATAAGTCTTATTTTACATATGAAAAAACTAAGGATGAGGAAGTTCAAGTAATAGCTTTCTGTGATCACATAGTAAATGGTACAGTCAAAACTGCAACACATCCACCCAGCCTGTGCTCCTTACAACACCAAGATGTACAAGCAATACTATAAAGCAACAAAAAATAATGTATGTATTTAATATTCATTAAAGCTGACTCAGAAAGTGAGGCAATAGGGGTATCTCTTTTACATATGGCCAAAAATAAATAAACTTCAGGTTAGACCAGCAGTTCTCAAATATTCTGTTCACAGGGCCCCTATACATTTTAAAAAATTATTAAGGACTCCAAAAATCTGTTGTTTATATGGGTTATATGAATTCATATTTGCCACATTAGAAACTAGAAATAATACTTTTAAACATAAGACTACAAAAGCTCACATTCCATTAGCCTTCAGGGTGATGATGTCATCGCATATCAGGAAACTCCTGGAAAACTCCATTGTACACTTACGAGAGAATGACAGTGAAAAAGGTGAAAACATGTTTGTATTATAATGAGAATAGTTCTGACTTGGTAGACTGCCCTGTAAGGCTCTCAAAGTCCAAAGGGGTCCTCAAACCATACTTTGAAAACCATTAGTAACAACTCTTAGTCATGGCAAATCTTCTTAAATTCCAAGTTGTAACTCGTTATTTTACTTTAAGTACACTGTTTCTCACACTAGATTAAAAAAAATCTTGAAGGAAGGAAGGACTGTTTTATTTATTCCCTCATTGCACTAATTCTCTTTGCAGTGTACTGTGCCCTGGACAAAGATGGTATCAAACAATTACTGAGTAAACTGAATCTCTTCTGAAATCTAGTGGATGGGGGGAAAGAAAACATCTTATGCCAAAATTATCACTTCCCTACTATGCAAAGATAAGAAAGATGAAGTATGTAACACAGAGGTCTGTCTTAAGTCAGTTAGCTGTATTGAACAGACAGAAACTCCATTCCAGATATGAAGTAAGAAACAGCAAAAGATCTGAACAAGAGAAATGAGGCAAAAGTTAATACTTTAGGGTTATAAATGTCCAGCTTTCCCCTCAATTTTCTCTATCCAAATAAAAGTAGCAAAGCATTTTCTGAACTATAAATGATTTTTAATATTATCCATATCTATGCTACACTTAGTTCATAACCCAATCACCTAACTAAAGTCAAACTTATTAAATGAAAATATATTAAAGATGATTTGTACCTGCACATTTAGGAGAAATTCCTACATTAGACCTATGCAGAAATAACAGAGAAGTGAATAATAATGCCACCTCATTCTTTTCTCTAAGAACTTTAAAAACTTTAGATTTTTGTTTCATTCAGTATCAAAAATTACAAGTTACATGACTTACCCAACTATACACTAAATAAAGAAATCCGCAGTAAGCAGATGTTCCTCATCATATAATCCTACTATTTCAGGGCAAGAGGCTGAGTTACTTTCAAGAAAAACCTTAAGACCACAGAGGCTCCAACAATTATTACCACAGATTCTGGTCTAAAATGCTTGTTGACTGGCATGAATCTCAGAATGAATCCAAATCCTAACTCTATAGTACTAAAAAATTCAAATAGTTTGAATAATTTACTCAAATATTTTAAGTAAGCAATTTACCCCTAAAATGGCTTATAATTTAGATAAATTGTATTCATGGGCTTTACTACAGACTAAGATGGTCATGAATTTTCTCCTTACACTTCACTAATTTCAAAATAGCTGAACTAAATTCAATCTGTGCTATCTACCACTCCAGCAACAGTAAACAAAAGCAATCATATTTTGCTACAAACATTTACTTAAATTTTTCCCATGTCAAGAGTCTGCAATTCTAGTTCTGATTAAAATCCAAAGTTAAATACTGAGAACTAATAACCTTTCCAAATATTAAAATAGATGACACATAATCTTCGTAAACTTTCCAAAAATAATATTGTACTTAATAATGGTGAGAACAAAACAAAATTTTCAGTGTATTATAAAAATAATTATCACAATGAAATTAGCTATGGAAGAATGGCTCTTAACTTCAGCCTCAGCAAGTTTCACAGAACTAAAAGCTTTGAATTATTTACTTGCTTGACCAAATAACTAAGGTAGCGAGACTGTGTAGTCAGCAACCACATTCATCCTTAGTAATAAGTATGAGTATAATCTAATATGCATGAAAAGCTATTGTGTGAAAAGAACAATGAGTGCGCACACCACACCAGATGCACTATTTGGTAGATACTGATGTCTGCATGAAACAGCTGTACTAAGAAAACAACACAGTCATTTTTCAAAACAGAGATTCTTGTAGCCAGCTACTAAACAGAAATAATATCTCCCCCATTATTGTTACTTAAGATTTTACAGCAAAGAAAACAATAGTCACTTATAATTGCAGATTATATAGGAGGATATGGAGTTGATCCTGGCAGAAACACCATTTCTAAACATACTTAGGTTACAAATACCTATTCAACTGGCACATACCTCACCAACGAAACAAGTACACATAACAGGTACTTAATACAAAAGAATAAACTCAACTAAAACATCTTTACTATGCTTGCTAATCAGCATTTTTGTTGTAAGTACATATCAGGAAGAATTATGCTGGGGAGTGGGAAATTGTGTAGCTTTTTTTTTTTTATCAAAGTTATGCAAATCAAAGCATGGACATTCCAGTAATCCACCTACCATATCATCAGCCCCATTCTCCCTACAATACATGAAGAATTTATGGGCATAAAGATCCAATGGGCTGATTAGAGAAGAAATACATGTTCTAAAGCATTCTGCTGGTTTGAGGAAAACTGGTAATTATGCACCAAACCAGTGAAAATAAGTTTTATTGTTATTCTATATCAGTCCAAGGGAAGGATGATAACCTGCGGTTTATCAATATTGGAACTTTCCTAAGAATGTGAAATTAAAAACCAAGGCTTCTGGAGTGCCAGAGAAGGCTGCAAACACATTTGTGTTTTGTCTTTGTGTGTGGGAATGAGAGGAGGAGAGATGGTGTCAGTAAGGTGCCTGACAGACCTTGAAGTCAGCACTGTGAACTGTTGGAAACCTCAATCAGCATCATTCGAGTGCGTGTGCGTGCCTGTGTGTGTGTGCCTGTGTATGTGTAGGGGAGAAGGCATTCCTCTTCAATACTGATTTTACAATCAGAACTGGGTTATATATCATCAGTCTGTGTTTATAACAACAACCTTCAACCATTAAAAAAAAAGGTTAATATGTTCTATACATTCTATTTAAAGAAATTCAGTGAACGGGTATTCTTTAGACAGACTAACTTCAAAATCCCAGGACTTCAGTTACAAGGCTGAGTTCATTCTGTGAAAATTTATTAACTGTATACTTACGATTTGGGCAGTTTCTGTATATACACACAGAAATACACACACACACACACACACAGAGTCAGTAAAAAGTTTGTGCAAAAAAAAAAAATTCTGCGTTTAACAGGCTAGCGTACTTTTTTATATAGGATAGTCAAAAAGTGATATGGAAGCAAGGAACTGAAAAAGTGAAAGGGTAAGCTCTTTGGCTATCTGTGGGAAAAACATTCTTGGAGAAGGTCTAGCAAAGGCCTTGTGATGGGTGCAGCTTGGAGTGTGAGAACACCCAGAAGGCCAGAAAAGAGTAAGTGAGAGGAAGAGTTATAGAATATAAGAGTTACAGAAAATAAGGTATGGCCAAAAGTGGAGTAAATCAGTAAATGACTTAGACCTATGCATAGTGCCTGGAGAAATGTCTATGTTACACCTACAAACCAATTTTCAGGGTCACATTTATATTATACTCTCCACTTTATTATTAAGGAGAAAAGGATGGGGAGATGGAGAGGGAGGGGGAGATGGGGAGGGGAAGATGGAGAGGGAGGGACAGAGGGAGAGACAGGCACCTCCTCAGCATATAAGAGGCTTGTATTTGTGTGTTTGAGCATAAAGCTGGGTGTACAACTCAAACTTAATGCTTCAGTATATCAGAGGAATGAAATTAAAACGGAGAGGAGTACATTTATTCAGCAGGTATCATATGTGACATTTATTATATCCAATTAGATAGATATTATTTCCGTTTCCATTTTACAAATCTGGAAACTGAGACCAAGAGAAGATAAGGCCTTTTGTCCAAGGCCTTTTTGCACGGTAGAGTGCTGAATGCAAGTATACGTTAATTCAAAACTCTATCTACTGGAATAGACAATTTAAGTACTTCCCTATAGCTTCAACCAAAAGAATGAAATAATTCCATGGTATTGCCAGTCTCTATGTAGCACCTACAGTTCTACTCATTTGAAGGTAAATATTTAACACTTACACCTCATTTTTCCCTAGTACAAATATAGTAAGTATGTGGTTTTATGGGAGTCCTAGCAATTTGGCAAGAGAGATTTCGAAACTACTCTGTAAAACTTCTGCTAATGACCCAGTAGTTGCTTTATGACTTTCCAATGAAGTGTGAAGTGCTCTCATGCCATGCCCAAAGTGTTGGTAGGTCCTATGACTCTATAAAGGAACAAAGGGATTTAACGGCACTTGTTTCCTGGTGACACTGTTCTGAGGAAACGGAGAATGTGAAGGGAAGAAATGCTGGGTCAGTATTTAACTTCTAAAGTAGATATTTAGTGGTAGAAACTAACTAACTTGTTCGTATTGAACAACTGATTCAGAAAGTCTCAGCCTGCTATAGGGAATCTTACTAAGAGAAAAAAAAGAGACAGGTTATACTTTCTTGGATAGTGAGAGGTTTTTTAGAAATGCCTGAGCTGGGGCTTCCCTGGTGGCGTAGTGATTAAGAATCCGCCTGCCAATGCAGGGTACACAGGTTCGAACCCTGGTTGGGGAAGATCCCACATGCTGCGGCGCAACTAAGCCCGTGCGCCACAACTACTGAGCCTGCGCTCTAGAGCCTTGCTGCACAACAAGAGAAGCCAACTCAATGAAAAGCCTGTGCACTGCAACGAAGAGTAGCTCCCGCTCGCCGCAACTAGAGAAAGCCTGTGCGCATCAAGCAGGACTCAACACAGCCAAAAATAAATAAATAAATTAATTAAAAAAAAAAAAAAGAATAGAAATGCTGGAGCCATTGAAGGCATACAAGAAGGACAGCAAAAGTATTAAGTGCTTAATATTTGTTTTAGCAGGTTAGTTTTAGTTATATTTATGGAAAGTTGTATCCCTCTGTGTTTACTATGCAACCGGGAGTTAATGACCCCAGACAGGTTTCCAGAGGACTAAAAATTCCATGAAATTAAACTGTTTATGCATTTTTCTGCAGAGTATCCACAGTTTTCATTAGCTTTCCAAAAAGGACCCTCAAAAAAAGGTTTAAAAGTACCTTTCAACATATATGCGTACACGTTCCTTTTTTGTATGCACTTAACCATAGTTTTTTTGTTTTTTAGGGTTTTCTGTTTAAGGGTTTAGAGCAGGAATTAGCAAACCATTTTTTATAAAGGGCCAGATAGGATATATTTTAGAATCCGTGGGTGCATATGGTCTGTTGCACATTCTTCTTCTTCTCTCTCTCTTTTTTTTGAACAACTTTAAATGTAAAGTTAAAAAATGTAAAAGCCATTCTTAATTTGTGGGCCTAACACCAGCTTGTTTGCAAACTCCCGGTTTATTCAGAGTAACCATTGATATATCTCTGCAGAAGTAACACAGCATGTCTTTGGGAGTCCAGGACTTTTTAAAATTTTTATTATTATTATTTTTTTATTATTATTTTTACATCTTTATTGGAGCATAATTGCTTTACAATGGTGTGTTAGTTCCTGCTTTATAACAAAGTGAATCAGTTATACATATGTTCCCATATCTCTTCCCTCTTGCGTCTCCCTCCCTCCCACCCTCCTTATCCCACCCCTCTAGGTGGTCACAAAGCACGAAGCCGATCTCCCTGTGCTATGTGGCTGCTTCCCACTAGTTATCTGTTTTACGTTTGGTAGTGTATATATGTCCATGCCACTCTCTCGCTTTGTCACAGCTTACCCTTCCCCCTCCCCATATCCTCAAGTCTATTCTCCAGTAGGTCTGTGTCTTTATTCCTGTCTTACCCCTAGGTTCTTCATGACATTTTTTCTTAAATTCCATATATATGTGTTAGCATACGGTATTTGTCTTTCTCTTTCTGACTTACTTCACTCTGTATGACAGACTCTAGGTCTATCCACCTCATTACAAATAGCTCAATTTCGTTTCCTTTTATGGCTGAGTAATATGCCATTGTATATATGTGCCACATCTTCTTTATCCATTCATCCGATGATGGACACTTAGGTTGTTTCCATCTCCTGGCTATTGTCAGGATTTTTTTTTTTTTAAAGGACTTTGAGAAAGTCACTAAGCCCCTCAGTCTCAAGTTTCCACATCTTTGTAAAAATGAGATACCGACCTCTCCTACACAGTTCCTTTAACTATTAAGAGAGATAGCAAGTGTATGGAACTGCACACACATTTCCTGGCATATAGTTAGCAAACTGATTTTATTACCTGTGCCTCTATCTCATATGATAAATTAGTAATATTTATAAGTCAATATTAAGTTTTTGGTCAGGCATGCTCCTCCAATGCAATCTACTTTATAATGATCTGCTTTGGCTACTACTTCTAGTAACAAAGTAGGGCTTTCCCAGAAGCCAACAGACCTGTACACCACAGATTAGAATCCAACAGTTTCCTCATAATTACTCTTCTCCTTTCAATACGTAAATCAAATTTCTAGAGCAAAGATTTAATTTTCAATATATTATTTTCTATCTGAAGTGTTTTAAATGCCTAAATCATAATAATTCAAAACAGCTTAAGAAAACCCAACTTGCAAGAAGTTATTAAAACCAACACTAAACTGGAGCATACTTAGGTGTACCAAAGAAACTAAGGCCACAAAATATTATACAACACAAAGTAATCAAGTATTTGCCTAGCAGAGACACTGATCTCTCCTCTGTTTCTCACAAAACTGAAGGTCTTAAATGTATCCAAATGTCATTATAATGAGCTTTAATTTAATTGTTCATTGCTTTCCCCTGGAAGACTAACCAGCTTGAAAGCATGAACTCTGTTTTAACCATTTTTTTATCACCATACTCTCACACAACAGGAGGTATGGTAGTCTTCAGGAAATAGTTACTGAAAATAAGTGTCTATTTTTAAAATGACAACTATCTAAGATAATGATCTTACAATTCCATTTATATAGAGATACTCATCTGAGCAGGAGTACAAGAAAAAGCATAATAGATAAAAAATTAGCAAATACATTACATCATTACTCCAGAACAGCTAGCGTGATACCCCAATGTCCTTGTCTCCACTCTCCCAAAGTATCAAAGGTGAGTTATATTTCCTACTAACATTAGTAAGTAACTAACATTAGTAAGTAAACATTAGTAAGTAAAACTAACATTAGTAAGTAAAACTAACATTAGTAAGTAAAACTATGATTCCTACTTACTAAAGTAAACAGTAAGTAACTAACATTAGTAAGTAAACATTAGTAAGTAAAACTAACATTAGTAAGTAAAACTATGATTCCTACAATCACTAAGGAATTTTAGCAGCTATTTTAAAGTATTTTCCAGCCTAAGCAAAGATACCTTTTACAAGTTGTCTATATATAGAAAAAAAAGTATGAAAGCGTAAGTGAATAAACACAGCACATACACGTAACTTTACAAATGATTTTGTCAGCTTTCAGAGAATTTACTTTGAAAGTTTTTAAGAAGACATCAATTACTATCCTTACCTCAAATAATCAGTAAAATTTAAAATGTTATAATTAACATTAAGAATAAATGTTTTTCTTCCTCATCTCAGAAGACCAAGGAAGAAATAACACAATTACAAGCCACATTATAGAGTATGAGGCTTTCCAGACCAAGCCTAATTTAGTTCTCTGAAATTAATGGTATATTTAGAGAAGATGTAGATAAAGATGCTAAAAGACCCTATCTAACTAAATACAGTCCTGTCCTCGCCTCCTCAATCTCCAGTCACTAAGAATATGTGAAAGTTTTCTACAAATACATATTGGAATATTTTCAAGAGTAAAAGAACAAAACAGTTATGACAAAACAGTCATGTTCAGAAGACATTCCGTGAACCTGAAAAGTGAAGTTTCCCCCAAATATTTGTTCCATACTCATTCATTAAATTCAAATGGTGTCAATAAGTAGATGCCCCCTCATTTGTAAGTCAGAGAAGTAAACACTTATATATAGTTAATTAATGACCCAAACCTTGCACTAAAGCAAAAGTCCACCAAACTCAAGGTAAAAGCAGCCACTGTCTACTTACTATCACTGTACTGCAGAGAAACGAAAAATGTTTCAAGGGATTTTTAAAAGATTTCTAACAGAATGATTTTCTTTAACATTCAACATTATAATGATAATGTCTTTTATAAAATAAAGTTGCTCAGTGAAAGTCTCTTCGAAGACATAATGTTTAAAGAGGGACAGAAATTATCACCCTCTACTATCCAGCTGTTAACTAACTCTTCCCATTTTCGATGAAGAGCAACAGTAACGCTCCTCATTTAGTAAGCATCTCAAGTTTATATTGCCAGGCCAGGCAAGTACCATCAGTAAATGTAGCAAGTGGGTGGGAACTACAAGCTACACGTGAGGTTCCGGCAGCTACTACTAGACTCCATCTCTCCATCTTATTATTGCTAGGACAAATGCAAGCCTAGTGCTACCAGATCTTCCAAATTTTCCTAAGAAAAGCCAGAAATCCAAATCATGCAAAATTTTCCATTTTTAAATGTTGGCAATTAAGAAATAAGAAAACCACAGTGCAGGCCAAATTCAAAGTACCTACAAACTGAATCTGGCCTTTCAGTATGCAACAACTGCTAACTACACAGCAATAATAACCCAAGGAACAGAAGCATCAGTAAGAATCTCAAATGTCAGACTCCCAAACCCTAAACTCCTCAGGACTATTACTCAGATTTCATGTTGAAGATGGATTCTCCGTGTAATCAAGAACACTGGTGGTAATCCTTCTCTCTTGAAGACTAATTTTTGACTAATAATAATTTTTTAAAAACTATGGCTTTTACTATTTTAAAGCATACATTTTAAGAAAAAATCAAAACAATGAACACCGAGGTGGTGAAATCAGAATATTAGTAAAAATTAATAAAATTAGAATTATAATATGTAGAAAATGTGTACTTATTTAAAAATACTATAATGCTTTACAAACTGTGTTAGTTGGGTAAATGTCTGTCAGCTGGGTCCCCAGAAAGCAACCAATCATTTGAGCTCCCTTCTCATCTCTTTATGAGACATCAAGAATGGGTAGTCCTGATGGGCCACTTTTACTTTAGCAACATGAAAATAAAAAACAAATGAAGAGGGGGAAGAAGTGAGAACGATGTTAATTGGCAAGGTATTTCTGTTTTATAATAATTTCAAGTGCCAAAAGATCCTAAGACTCAATACAATTTTCGTTACTGCTTTAGCTCTAAGTAGATTAGATAGCTAAAAAGGATAAACTAGCAAGACCTTCTATTTAGAAATAAAATCTGCTGGATTAAAAAAGAAATGCTAAGTGGGGCAGCACCCAAAGGTTTAACCTTATGATTTAACCTTAAAAGGATCGTTTCTCAAAATTTCCAAAAAAAATTTTTTTAAGAAAAAAAAAAAGCTTTATAGTCATACTCAGAGTTCTCAGTTAATCTGGAAGGCTACCCCCACATATTTTGATGACATACTTAAAAAAAAAAATCCTTAAGAACAACACAGCAGAGTTTAAGGAAAAAGGGCAGCTTGACTTTATCAGAACTTGACAGCTGTGTGATTTTAAGCAAGTTATTTAACTACTCTGGGCACTATCCCCTGATCTATAAGAAAGGATAAACCATAGCTACTTTAATTCTCATGATGAGAATTGTGATACATCTTAAATGTATTTTAATTCATTCTCTTAGCTGAAACTTGAATCTGTACCACAACATCAGTACTTTAAAATATTCCTGGCAGAACAGCTACACACAGATGAGAGAACTCAACACTTCTTGAAGCAGCCCTTTTCATCCTCACACTTCTATCATTTTCTTTTACTAAACTAAAATCAGCTTCCTAGTTACTTCAACCCCATCAATCACATTCTAGTTTAAATCTTATTAAGTACAGCTAATTCAATTCTCACTAAACTCCAACCTCCATAAGGACTGAGACTGTTCAGTATTGAAACCCCAGCACCTAAAACAATGATAAGCACATAGCAGGTGTACAATAAATATTTACAGATTGAGTGATATGTTCTGTACAGTATTTACTGATTGACCATTGAAATGCCTTCGAATATAAAGAGCACAGGTGTGTATACTTCTGGAGGTGATCATTTAATGCTTAAGGTTTAAAAGTTGAAATATCATACATAACCAAACACACACATGCTATGTTTTTAAAAATTCCTTTGGATACAGTAAATAAAAGCAATTTTGCTACATTTTAAACGATGATGCTATTCAATGATACAGATGATAAAGTTCCTTCAAAGCAATAAACCTATTAATGGCTCCATAACTTCTAATCATAATTTCCTTCAGATTTAACTGAATTCCAAGTCTACATTAAAAAAAAAACCTCAAAATGACATGTACCCTCACTACCACTGGCTATCCTACAAATAACCCCCAAATAATAACTTAGTCAAGTTTTATCACCTGAAAGTTACCCAGAAAACATCAGAATTGAAATTGTGATAGAATTATCAAAATCTGTAACAACTTTCTCTCATGACTTTCTTAGCCACACACTGCTATAAACACCTTACTGCTTAAACACTAGAACTCATTTATAATTTAGTCACTTATATTTCAGAGCTGCAAGAATAGGTTTCATAAAGTTATGTTCTACTTCACAGAACAGGAAATCAAACAGTGGATGACCACCTCTGCAAATCTATGGAAATATTTCCATTATAAATTTCTCCTGCCACCTGATGGTTTTAAGCTGTCACTCTGTGATATTAGCGTAAACAAAACACAATTACTAAGGTAAATCTGCCACATCACACAAGTCAATACTCCACCCCAAACCCAAACATCAAATATTCCTGAATTATTTGGGTCACTGATGCTTGAAACTGTGGTAGAAAATCAGTGATCTAGAAACATGTAACTTCCACTAAAGGAAACTAGGTAAGGCAAATACCAGATTTACATAATTTTATAGGAAAGAACAAAATCTAAAAGCGTCAAACATTTTAATGAACACAAAATTAAAGGAGCACAGAAAGTAAAATTAAAAATTCATGTTTTGTAAGAAATAGCCATACATGACCCTTTCAACACCGACAAGCCTTCCCAGACCAAAGTGGATGAAGCCTCTAGCCCTACAAAACTTTCTTTCCCCTTCCACTTCCATATTAAAAAAAAACAACCCAAACCCTTGTACATTAATCAAAATAGTATACTACAGAAACCGCCAGATATAGGGAGACTTTAAAACAGTTAAAATCACTACCAATCTTTAAAATACTATCTGCAGGGCCATTTCGGGTACTGTGGGAGGAACTCAGAGCCAGGAAGAGCTGAAACGTGAGGGGCAGTCTGCATCTGTGCTATAGAACCCACCCCCAAAGGGCAGATGACGTTAACACAGAATGTACAGAGAATTACAACACGCACAGGCTCCCAACTCGTTACCAATCTGCAGTGGAAGAGTATTCCTTTCCAACAGACACTCCCTCTACCCTGAAAGTTGCCGAAGCAGCACAGCAAAACGGGCCTGCAGTTGCAAAACACAACAGCCCTGGGCTACCAGCACACTCTTCACGCCTGTACTTTGTGTCCAGGAACAATTTCTCAACCTGGCCAAGGTGATGCAGCAAAGCTGCCCTCAATGCAGCAGCCACGGATAGAAGTTTCTCAACAGTCCCAGAGCCATCCCGGGGAAGAGGGTGGACTTCCCTTCCATCTTCAATATGCTGCTTCGACCCATGCTGACAGCACCCTGGATGCCCAAGAACACACGAAGAGGTTTCTAGCTCCCATTAAGGCCCTTCGGAAGCAAAGAACGTAGGCACTACCTGCCTGTATCTAGGGCCCTGTCCAGGGCTGGGAAGAGCCCTGGAAAGCAGGGACTGGGATTCAGTCGTGGCCCTTCCCACCCACGCAGGCGGCAGCGTGCCTCCAGGCCCGGGGTCCCAGCAGCCAGGCCCCCGTGGCCGGGCGACCCTTCCCCCCACGCCCCTCTCACCTGATCTTGTAACTCGGGAGGGTGTGCTTGCGCTTGATGACTTTCTTGAGCTGGTTGACGATGATGGAGGTCAGCTGCGGCATGGGCCGCCCTTCGAACTGGGAGCGCACCTCGAAGTCGATCAGCGGGTCCTCCACGAAGGAGAAGAACCAGTGGGTGAAGGGCACGCGGGTGAGGACGAAGCGCAGCCTCCCCACCACCCGGGACAGCTTGACGAACAGGTAGGCGGACTTGCCGAAGACCAAGTCCACGTCGATGGCCAGGTGGAAGCCCCCGCTGTACTCCACCTCCGCCTCGAAGGCCAGCTCCTCGGGGGAGGTGGCGGGCAGCGCCTCCCCCTCAGGAACGTCGGGCTCCCCGGTGGCCGAGGGCACCACGGGCCGGAGGAGCCGGATGGTCTTGATGAAGGGCACGGCCTCGCCCAGGAACACGTCCCGCAGGCTCAGCCCCTCCAGCAGGCGCCCGGCCGTCTTGGTCTGCAGCAGCTCCTCGAACTCCACCTTGATCTTCTTGGTGACCCAGCGGCGGGCCAGCGCGGTGTCCCGCAGCTCCCGGAACAGGAACAGGATGGTGGCGTTTAGGAAGTAGCAGGTCTCCCGCGTCGGCGGGGCGGGGGTCTCGGGGGCCGGAGTCGGGCCGCCCTCGGGTGGCCCGCCGGAGGGCTCCTCAGCCCCGCCGCCGCCATAAAGGTACTCTCTCAGGGCCAGGTCCGGCACCGGCTTGATGTAGCGGAAGCCGTCGGCCGCGCGGGCGGCCTCGTCCGGCGGCGGCTCGGGCTGTTTGCGGTAAAGCAGCAGGAACTGGGTGAGCAGCGTGAGTAAGGAGCCCAGCACGGCGGACGCCAGGATCATAAGCAGCAGCCCCATCCCGCCACCGCCTCCGCCCGGAGCGCCCGCGCCCTGGCCCCCGCGCCCACAGCGCGGCTTTCTTCACGGCGCCCTCCCCCCTACCTCCATCTTGATGACATCGGGCGGCGGGGTCTGGGCGAGCGGCTCCCTGGGCCTCGTCCAGGGGCTCCGGACGGCGCACTGCAGCGCCCCAGCCTGCGGCGGCCCGCGCCTCCTCAGAAGCTCCCGGAGGCTGCTGCTGTGGTGGCGGCAGCGGGGGCGGGAGGGAGCGGAACGGCGCCTTCCTCTGGCCGCCGCTCATTGGACGAACGGCGAGTGACGTCAGGAGCGTACTCGCTCCCGGCGGCGTCGCCTGGCAGCCGGCGCCCGGGCACGCGTACGCGGGTCCTTCTTCACCTCTCGGGCGCCCTTCCAACCCCGCCCCCACGCCAACATCCTAGTCCCCCGCGATACACGTGGCTGTCACTTCTGAAGCCGCTGCGCGGATCTGGGAGGATAACTGGGGCCACCGGTTGGAGGATAAGGAGGCCGGGCGGAGATGTCGTGGCGGCGCGTTCTTGACTCCGGTCATCCCGTTATCTTCTAATGCGCCCATCCCCCCTCATTGGCCGCGGTCCCTGTTTCCCCTGCTGCAGTGTGATTCTTCCACCCCTGTCCCTGAGAATGGGCTGGCGGCTTTCCCTGCCGGGCAGCGCCGCAAAAGATCTGAGTTGGCCGTTCGGAGACTTCCCAAGCCGAGGACAAGATTGCACTGCCTCTGAGACCGCGGTCGCCGACCATCAATCTGACCAGCAGACGCTCTGCGTTCGCGGAGGGTGGGCCCTGGGAAGGAGGGACAGAGAAAAAAGGAGTCAGATGCGGACTAACTTTACTACCTAGGCGGATATTTGAGATTTAAACGAGAAGGACATTAAAAAAAAAGAGCCGGTTTGAGAATGATGAGTGGGATGAACTTGCCAGATGATTGGAAGATAAATAGTCACTGTCAAGCTATCGCAGTGCGTTAAGCCCCTGAGTGTATTACCACATTTAGTTCATTTAAGAGACAGTTATAGTTAGCCACCACCCATTTTACAGACGCAAACACTGGCGCAGAGAGGCAAAGGAAGTTGCCTAGGGTCACACAATGGTGCCTGATTTTGTCTAAAACTAAATCCTAAGTCCTTGGTCACTACTCAGTACTAGGATACCAAGATTGCTAGAGTTGGAAGGGGGCTTATTGGTTCCATGGTGCACAGGAAGGGGGAGTTAGAAAGTGGGGGGGGGGGTGAGGAAAGACTTAAAGGAATTTTGCACAAGGTAGCACCTTGACCAAAGCCATAGAGTTAATGAAGCCAGGTTGCCCAGGAACAATGTTATCCTCCTGCCATCTGGTTACCTCACAAATGCTTATGTGCTCCAACCACATGGACAACACAAAGATCCACGCCTAGTCCCACAAGGGTCAGATATTCCATACCTAAAAATCAGGTTGGTTCTGGCTGGCCTTAAGGGGCCAGGGCAGGGCTCCTCTTTAGCTCTGGAAGATCCCCAAGCCAGTGACAGTCCTGAGTCTGGGTGATTCTAGAACAAAAAACAGAATTCTGACCCAACTGGAGCAGGTATAGAACTTTGGAACCAAGCCGTTCTCATCTTACTTACTCATCCCCAGGTGTGAGACCAGAATGGCTCCTTTGCTGTAAAAATGTTAGCCTGCTGAGAGAGCCAGGCTCAAAACCACATTCCACATCCTATCGAAGTCCAGAGCCCTGCCGGGATATCTGGGAGCTCCAGGCAGCTTCTTTTCTTGTGATCATCTCTGGGCTGCTATCTCAGTTCTACACTGTTTCAACCCAAATGGGAAATGTAGACCCTTAATATCCACCAAAAACCTTATTTATAATACTCCTGCACCATTGTAATAAATGTCACAGAAGCTGGAGGTGGGGTGGAAGATTATCTGAGTAATTTTCACAGCACTGAGATACAATATCCTCAAATTGTGTATTAATCCATTCTGCATCTTAAAATATTCTTCAACTACCTCCTTCCCCCACAAGGAAAGTTGGTGATTTTCCTGGGAGTGAGTTCTCAGTCTCACACTCCATCTTGCAGGCTTCTCCTTTTTCTGCCCTCCTCCTACCTCATTAGTAACAGAACTCCCATTTGACATCCCATTGACATGAATGTCAATGTATTGAGAGAAAAGACACTTATTCCCCAATCTCTCTTACATCTAGATGTGTCAGTGTTACTGGTTTCTGATACGTAAGAAGTTTTGTAGGACCTTCTGGAAGTCTTTTAAAGGGGACTGACTCAGCTGGAAGCTACACCGTTTTGCTTTCCTCTCTTTGTTCCTCCTTCCAGCTGTCTGGAATGCAGTCATGATTTCTGGGGCTCCAGCAGCTACTTTGGATCTTGAAGTAACTTTGACAATGGAAGCCTTATGCTGAAGATGGCAAAGTAGACAGATATGCCTGGATCCCTGATGACTTCTTGGAGCTACCACAGCAGCCCTGGATTTTCTGTTGTATTTGGTCAAACCTAATCTTAATTGTTTCATCCAATAACCATCCATCCCAAGTTGCCCCCTCCTCTATGTTCCCTACCATTCACCCACTTGTCCAAACTGCTTGCCCTCCTTACTCCCCCTCATCATTTTAATTCTATCTCCTTAGTATATCTCACGTGTGTCCTCACTTCTCTAGCCCTATCACCAGGCCCTTATTTCAGGCCCTCTTCTTTTCTCTTGCAATGACTTTAGTTCTTCGTTATCTCCTACCTAGTCACTCTGTCTGTCTTGCCTCCTGTGATCATTCTCCACACTGTTGCTACAATGATCTTTCTCCATACAAAACTGATCTTGTCACCTTGTAGCTAAAAGTTCTTCAGTGGCTCCCCACAGCCATATTCATAATAATGGCTATCATGCATCAGAGCATAGTAAATGGGAAGCATTGTGCTAAGCACTTTAGAAGCATCTACACTCCCACAATTGTCCTTTACGGTAAGTACTATCATCTCCAGTTTATGGATGAGGAAACAGACACTTAATGCAGATAAATAACCTGCCAAAAGTCACTAAGTTAATAAGTGGAGGAGTGGAGATTTGAATAAACTCTGTCTAACCCCAAGGCCTCTCATTTTAGGTCAATATTCCTTTAGGATACAGTCCAAACTCATTAGCATCCTTTGTGAGCTTGCCTTTGCTTACAATTCAGCTTCTTCTCTCACTACTCCAGATGTAGATTTTGAAGATTTTTTTCCTATCTTTATATTTTTAGGTCCTTGTTGTTTATCTATTTTATATATAGTAGTGTGTATATGGTAATTCCAAACTCCTAATTTATCTCTCCCCCGCCCCTCCACTATCCCTTTAGGTAACCATGTTTGTTTTCTATGCCTGTGAGTCTATTTCTGTTTTGTAAATAAGTTCATTTGCATCATTTTTTTAGATTCCACATATAAGTGCTATCATATGATATTTGTCTTTGACTTACTTAACTTAGTATGATAATCTTTAGGTCTGTCTGTGTTGCAAATGTCATTATTTCATTATTTTTTATGGCTGAGTAATATTCCATTGTATCTGTATAACACATCTTCTTTATCCATTCATCAGTTGATGGATGAAGATATTATTGATGAATTTGCTTTCATTAAAGCCAGAAAGTAAAATTATAATAAATGCTGTTTGGGGTAAAAACAAAATATTTAAACTTAATGTGAACTTTAATATATCTACTTTTCAAATTTACTATATTTTTTCAACTACTTTAATGTTCTGGAATAAACTAGCCATTAAAATATATTAAAAGGTATATACAGGGATTCACATGTTGACTGAAGAAAGACACACAACCTAAAAGTTGCAAGTTATGTTTTATTTGGGAAACTTACTGAGGACTACAGCCTGGGAGACAGCCTCTCAGATAGCTCTGAGGAACTGCTCCAAAGAGGAAAGGGAAGAGCCCAGATGAATAGGAATTTTTGCTGAAGACGAAACAAAACATGTAGTCAAACATCAAAAGCTTCCTGCTAGTCATGGAAAACAGACATCTCGAGTTAATGATTTTAGTGCTTTTCTGTGTATGGGAAGATGCAAGAGTCTGGGTTCATTGAAGTTATTCCTTAGATATGAATCTTAATTGTCTAGGGCCAGTATCCTGTTTTTCTCCACCCTGAATTTTCCGCAGGGCACACTGCAGGGGTTAGCTGCAGTGCCTGATGACTTGATGGTGGGCAACATTCTTTGTTTATGGAAATGGCAGGCAACATTTTTTTGTCCACCCACATTTGTCCTTTTGCCTCAGGCTCTGGTATTTCTTGGCATGGCACTGTCAGATCCTGTCTTTATTTAAAATCTTGATGTTTTGTTTATCATAGATAACATATTATTTTTATTTTTTAGATGTTGCATTAAATGTTACTTATCTTGTTGATTGGTTTTTTTGGTGTCCCTTCAAATTTTCTGCCCAAGGTGAGAACCTCACTCACCTCACCCTAATCCTGGCCCTGCTCTTCAGCCAGATGGGACTGTTTGCAGACTCCTAAACACACAATTATCTATCTTACTTCCTTTATATTTGTCAGTCTTGCCTAGCACATGGTGGGTACTCCATAAATATTTGTGGATGTGAATGAATGCTTTTCCTTCTGACCTTAACCCTTTGGTTCTCCTGCCCATTGTCTGAATAACTCCTACTTGGGGTTTTTTAAGACTGAACAGAAGGGTCACCTCTACCAGGAATTTTCCCTGACTGTTCACACCCCTGTCCCTCCTGACCTCCTCTAAGTCTGGGTTAGGAGCGTTTCCATTGTCCTCAGTGCAGTTTGAGGTCACCTTGGAAACAGCATTTCTTATCATGTTCTGAGATTCCCTGTTACTTGCTCGGAATCACGAGTCCACTTGTCAGCTTCTCAAGAGCAAAGACCATGGCTTTTTTGTCTCTGTATCCTCAGCCCGCAAAACACATACTAGGAAGCATGCTCATAGGATGAATGGATAGCTGAATGGATGGAGAGATGGTAGAGTGAGATCTGCTTTAAGATATAACTGGTAGCAAATTGCAAGTGGAGTCTGTATGGAGGGAGAGTGAGATTTGTGAAGAAGTTTTGCCAGAATCCAGACAAAAGTTGATCAGGGATTAGACTAAGGCAGTAGGTTGGACTTACGAGACATTTTAGAGGAAAAATCAATGGAATTGGTTTGAAATTAAGTGCATGGAGAAGAACTCAAAGGCAACTGAGGTTTTATAATTGAGTGAGTAGGAAGATGGGGGTTCCCTAAACAAAGACAGGCAACACAGGAGAGCAAGCTGTAGGCCTATCACCTACACACGGTCATGGACCCAGAGAACAGGGAGCGCAACCATATCAGATCCTTACTAGATAGATGAGGCCTTAATCAGTACTTACATTCATCCTAAATTCTTCTCCAAACCATTCCACTTTTCTCTATCCTCTGAAATTGCTTTAGCCTGGGCCATTGTCATCTTTTGTCTAAATTCCTGCCACTGCCTTCTAATTGGTCTACCTACCTCCCACTTTCCTTTCCTTACTTTATTCACCATTCTCAGCCAAACCAAATTAAGCTATTCTCTGCTTAAAATCTTTCAACAGCTCTCCATAGGCTTCTGGATGAAGTGCTGATTCCTGAGCACGATCCCTCAGGCTTTCACGATCTAGCCCTTGCCTACATCTTCCACTCCATTTCACAATATGCCCCCACTTGTGGCTGTGCTCCAGGATTCCTAAAGTTCTTGGGATTCCTCCTTGTCCCTTGCTCTTTCTCTTATCTCTAGGGCTTTGCACATGCTACTTCTTCTACCTGAAACTCTTTCCTTCTTCCCTTTGTAGGCAACTGCTGCCCTTCAAGTTTAAACACTTATTTCTAGGAGACTGTCCCTGCTCCTAGCCTTAACTTGGCCCCCTGCTACATACTCATACAACAACCTGTTCTTTCCTGATGCTTGTGACAGAGATTGCTAGTTGCCTATTCATATTACATACAGATGTGATGACTGGTACTGTAATGGCCATCTTACAATCATGTGGTAACCTTGAGGATAGATGCCACACACTGAACGTAGTTAAACAGAAAGATAGAAGAACCTTGGGACACTAATGATATTGAAGCTGTATACAACCTTGCAATCCTCACCTCTGGACTTCTTCTACATTTGAGAAACATGTCCTTTAAGCTGTCACGCTAGTATTTCTCAGGTCTCTGTTGCCAGCTGCCAAATGCAATGCTGATAAAAGTTCATTACACCTTTTTGTTATCACTTGTACAATGTGTCTTATAAACCACAGTGTTTCCCAGTCCTCAACATAAATCTTGGAACATAGCGAGTGCTCAACTGATATTAAATCAATGAATATATTCACATGACATCCTCTCCACTTTTGGTGAGAAAGAGCTACCCTGTTCTCCTGAAACTGTGGGACCACTCATTTGAAGGAAGAGGCTAGGGAGGAGGGAGCAGAATGCCCCAGTAGACTGGGAGAAGAGGCACTGCTGTTGGCTGTGCTCCCCTGCAAAGCAGGGGAAGGTAACTGTGGGAGAGAATAACAGGCTGCAGTAGCAAGAGGCTTGGAGACTGTAAGTCCTTGAGATTTATTGGTGGATCCAAATCTACTGCTGGGAATTGGTATAACTGTTGGGGTCCCAGGCACACTCACCTCTTCTGTATTTATATTCACTCCTTAGGTGATCTAATCCAACTTCATGGCTTCAAATACTATCCATCTGCTGTGTTTCCAAATGTATTTAATCAGTCTGGACCCCTCTCTTGAACTCCTCTGGGAAACCCATATATCCTACAGCCTACTGGACACCTCCATTTGGGTGTAGAATGACTTACTGTGTGCAAAACTGAGCTGATATTCAACCCCACTGGTTCTTTGGGCAGGCTTCAGTTAATGGTGCCTCTGTTCTTCCAGTTACTAAGGCCAAAAGCCTTGTGTTGTCCTTGATACCTTTCTTTTGCTCATATCTATACCTGGTCTGTTGACAAATCCTGTTGGCTCTATCTTCAAAATATATTTGGAATTTTACCACATTCATCATCCTGGTTCAAGCACCAGGTTGGGCCTGGATTTTTGGAATGGACTCTTAACTGGCCTCTCTGCTTCTTCCCTTGCCACCCTGATGTCTATTCAAACACAGATGCCACAGTGATTACATTAAAGGACAAGTCTGATCGTGCCACTCATCTGCTCAAAACCACCAGTGGTTCCTGTGGGGGGCAGAATAGTGACCCCCCCAAAGATGTCCACAACCTAATCCCTAGGACCTGTGAGTATGCTGCGTTAGATGACAAAGGGGAATTAATGTTGAAGATAGAATTAAGTTTGCTACTCAGCTCACCTTATGAGAGGGATATTTTCCTGGATTATCCAGTTATGTCCAATGTGATCACAAGAGTCCTTAAAAGTGGAAGAGGGAGGCAGAACAGAAGAAAATCAGAGTGATGTGATGTGAGAATGACTCAGTCCCTTATTGCTGGCTTTGAAGCTGGAAGGGGGTTAGGAGCACGAAATGTGGGCAGCCTCCAGAAGCTGGAAAAGACAAAGAGCCTCCAGAAAGAAACACAGCCCCACCCACACTTTAATTTCAGTCCAGTGAGATGTGCTGCAAGTTGGGCTTTTGACCTCCAGAACTGTAAGAGAATAAACTTGTGTTGTTTTAAGCCATTAAGTTTATAGCAATTGGCTACAACAGCCACAAGAAGGAATACAGTTCCTTGTCGCATACAAGGTGAATGCTGAAGTGCAGCAGTGAAGTCCAAAGTTCCAAATGACCTGGTCCCTGTTCCCTATCATCTCCCACTTCCACCTTATTCACTCTTCAGGCACAGCGCCCTCTTGATCTAGCCATTAATCTACAGCTTTGTAGAGGAATGAATGATTTTGAAACTTCATTTTCCAGAAGAAAGAGAGGAGAGGGGACCTGCCCCTGGTGCCCCAGCAGGGACTTGAACTCAGGACTCCTGCCCAACTACCAGTGGGCTACTAATTCTATGGTACTTAGCTTTCACTTCAGCTTCCTCCCCAAGAAACTCTTGTGGTTACATCTCCCTGGCCACCTACTGGTGTTTAAGATCTCCTCCAATGCGGTTATCTTTCTTTTGACCCTATTCTTTGCAGAGAGTAGCTCATTTCTTGCTGTCTGAAATTCAAAGACAGAAACATTTTCCCTTGAAAAGGCAGGGAAAGATATTCCCAGGGCATCAGATTGTAGTGATTGAGACAGCCAACTTCCTTAGGAGGAAAAGTCAGGCCTGCCTTTCTTTCAACCAAGGAGGTTTGCTGTCTGGATTCCTGTTTATACCCTGTAGAGTGATTTACATAGAAACCAGGACACATTTCTAAGTGTTGTTGGCCTTGTCAATCTGAGTGCAAACAGCCCTCCTTATTTTGCTGACCTGGCACTGATAGTTCCAGAAGAGAAGGTCTGATTGGTTAGCTTCCTTCAGTGGAGCCCCCTACCCCACATTTGTGCTGAGTCACCTCAGTATTGATCAGCCTCCCTTGTGTCCAGCTGATATATGTGTTGCAGGCTGCTCTGGGACTGATCTCTGGTCCACTCAGCTCTGGCCACAAGAGCAGAGGTGGCTTCCTCTACAAAGCTTGTGGGTACCGGCCTGGCAGATATTACAGGCCTATTATGTCGTTTGGATTTTTTTTTTTTTTTTTTTTTGGTCTGCCTAGCATTGCTTTCATTTGGGAACTCCCCTTGGATCAGGGGTCTGCAAACTTTTTCTGTAAATGGCGAAGAGTAAATATTTTAGGTTTCGTGGGCCATCAGTTCTCTATTGTAGCTAGTCAATTCTGCCATTGCAGCCAAGCTGCAGCCACAGGCAATAGATAAACAAAGGAGTGTGGCTATGTTCCAAGAAGACTGTATTTACGAAAATAGGCAGGGGGCCATGATTTGCCTACTTCCTGGTCTGGAAGGCCTGGAACCTTGCCCTCTATTCACAATCCATCCTCCCTTGCCTCCTCTCAAAATCTTCATGCTCCAGTCCACAGGGTCCCTTCCTCACAGGGCTCCCAGCCTGGAAAATTCTCCTGAATCTTTGTATGGCTAACCCCTACTACCACCTCGATCATTGCTCAAATGTCATTTCCCCAGGGAAGTCTTCCCTGATTCCCCTAGTACACTTTCCTAGGGCACCTACCGTTCCTTCATGGCATTTTGTATCATCGTTGTAATTTTCAGTCTTTTCATGTTAATTTGCTGTCTGTCTCTCCTCTAGGCATAAGAGTGAGGCCCTGTCTGTTTTGTTCAGTAGCTGGCATAGTGCTTACTGCATAGTAGTAACTCAGTGTGTATTTCCTGGAAGAAAGAGAGAGCGAGACAGAGAAAGAGAGAGAAAAGGAAGGAAGAAGGAATCAGTCTTCTGAACTTGCCTGTTAAATGACTGAGCATCTAAGAGTAACAAAAATAAATGGGACATTCTACTTACCTGTGCATTGTTAAAGCCAGGAGAACAGGAAGAACTGGCAACACTGGCACTCCTCCCCACCTATTCAGACATCTGGTAGCCTTTGGTGCTTGGGGATGTTCCCTGGAGGTGACCTCACATCTCAGGTCTGACTGTAGAGTTGGTGGGGACTTGTCCTCGCAGCCCTTTCTTCCAACACCCTGACCCTCCCGCATCGCCTTCCTTCTGTCTAAGCTCCCAACAGGATGTGCATCAAGGTCATCTCCCCTAAGTGCCCTTTCCCAAAGTTACTCAGGCTTCCTGGGGTCAGATCCCAGATCCAGGACTTAGTGGTTATATGACCTTGAGCACGTCACTTAGACCCTCCAAGCCTCAGTCTCCTCTCTGTAAAGCAAGGATCATAAAATTACCTGTGACATAGGGCTATCGGGAGGCTTTAATAAGGTAATATGTAGAAAGTACTTAATATGACGTCTGACACATACTTAGTATCAATAAGTTATTACTAGCTAAATTTTAGAAAAAGAACAACCTGATGATCTGATTGAAGCTATCAGGCCCATCCTTAAAATACGTGGGGTCAGGGCTAGAGTACAAATGCTTGAAATGTTCGAAAATTATAAATCAAGCTGTTAAATAACATTTGTCTGTCTTCTCCCTCTTCATTGACAAATACGGCTTCACAATGGCAAAACTTTTTAAAAATTGGAAAACTCTAGTTTTTACATGACTGAAAGATGGCAAAATAGCAAAGGCAACTGAATTTAATTAGTATTGTGCATGTGCTATTGAGGGCCAAGAAATATTTGCATTGTGACAAAGACTCCTACTCACCCCACAAAGAATCCCTGGGATGAATGGGACCTTGAAAGGCAATTTTGAGCCAAAAAGATGTACAGCGCCTCCTGCCCTCACTGTCCCTTACCTCCCCCCACACATCAGAAGAACGGGGTTCTTCAGCTCCGCGTCCTCATTCTGACTCTGCACTCTCTATGCTTTTGCTAAGCAGAAGTAGAGCCACAACTGTTAAGTAACAAAAGACACAGCAACCAAATGCTTTACTTCTTTATTTCCTGATTGATATCAGAGTTTCAGGGAAGTACTTTGACAAGTAACTCAATAATAAACACATCAAAATAAAACAACTAATGAAAGAAGAATAAGATACTGATCTGCAGAAAATGCCAACACTATTTTTTTTAAGTCAGGAAAAAGTCACAAAGATGTATTGCTCATAAATGCCTATTAAAAGCCTTCTTTAAAACACAGGTACCTGGGCTTCCCTGGTGGCGCAGTGGTTGAGAGTCCGCCTGCCCATGCAGGGGACACGGGTTCGTGCCCCGATCCGGGAAGATCCCACATGGCACGGAGCGGCTGGGCCCGTGAGCCATGGCCGCTGAGCCTACGCGTCCGGAGTCTGTGCTCCACAACAGGAGAGGCCACAGCAGTGAGAGGCCCGCGTACCGCAAAAACCAACCAACCAAACAAACAAAAACACAGGTACCTGCAACGGGCTAGACCTTCAAATAAAAACTGAGGTAAGGATAGAATTCCTATTTGACAGAGAGGGAATGGAAGCACAGAGAGGCTAAGCAGAATGCAGAAGGTCACACGCTGCTAAGTGGCAAGGGAAGAATTCTAAGCCAGGTTCATTTGTGTCCAGATTCTGACCTGGTGACCACCATGGCACACCGGCTCTTTGCTCCCTACTGCCTCACATCCAG
Organism: Delphinus delphis; assembly: GCF_949987515.2. NCBI lineage: Eukaryota > Metazoa > Chordata > Mammalia > Artiodactyla > Delphinidae > Delphinus > Delphinus delphis. Next base: position 13,411,048 of record NC_082698.1, on the reverse strand, counting down.
AGAAACCAAATCATCAACACTAGTGAAGAAAAATGCAGTCGGAATCCTGGCTGAGCATCTTTCTTCTCCTGAGTCTTCAGTTTCTTCAAAAAGACAAATAAGTCTTATTAACACCATGCAAACAGTTAATAAGCATGTGTTAAAGTGTTGCGTTATAAAATGTTGTAAAACAACACTTACTGACCTACCCTTTTTTATTGAGTAAAATCCCGACCGCTGAACTTTAAATTACCTCTTCCTTCTAGTTACAAAACGTTGACTTGCTTAATCTTCATTTTGAAGACCAAGCGGCTTTACAACGTTATTACAAGTTGAAAAAGTGCCAAGAGGACCTTGAATAGCAAGATGGGGAAACATGTTGCAGTGCTATGAAGATATTGACAGCATCTTTATGGTTCGTCGACATCTTTATGATTAGTGAGATTTTTAATAGCTTTGTTGAAATATTTTTCATATACCCTAAGATTCACCCACTTAAAGTGTATAGTTGGTTAGTTTTCATATATTCGGAGTTGTGACACCATCACCATGATCTAATTTTAGAACATTTTCAACACCCTAAAAAGAAACCCCATGCCCATTAGCAGTCACTCCCCATTTCCTCTCACCCCAACTCCAGGCAGCCACGAATCACCTTCTGTCTCTATCTATGTGCTTAGTCTGGATATTTCATGTAAAAGGAATTGTACAGTATGTGATTTTCGGGTCACTGGCTACTTGCACTTAGCATAATGTCTTTAAGATTCATCCATGCTATAGCATTTATAAGTATTTCATTGTTTTTTATGACCAAATAATATTCCATTGTATGAATATCCAAGTTGTTTATGCATTTAGCAGATGTTAGGCATTTAGGTTTTTCCGCTTTTTGTCTATGACGAATAATGCTGCTATGAACTTTTGTATACAAGTTTTTGTGTGGACATACATTTCCATTTCTCTTGGATAGATACCTATGAGTACGATTGCTGGGTCATATGGTGGCTCTATGTTTAACCTTTTGAGGAGCGGCTAGACTGTTTTTCAAAGCAGTTGCACGATTTAACATTCCCCAAAGCAGTGTATATGGGTTCCAATTTCTCCACTTGTTTGCCATCGCTTGTTTTCTTGGTTTTAGCCATCCTAATGGGTGTGAGGTAGGATCTCATTGTGGTTTTGATGTGCATTTCCCTCTTGTCTAATGATGATCTTCTCTGGAGAAGTGTCTATTCAAATCCTTTGCCCATTTTTTTTTTAGAAGATGTTGGGGGTAGGAGTTTATTTATTTATTTTTGCTGTGTTGGGTCTTTGTTTCTGTGCGAGGGCTTTCTCTAGTTGTGGCAAGCGGGGGCCACTCTTCATCACGGTGCGCGGGCCTCTCACTATCGCGGCCTCTCCTGTTGCGGAGCACAGGCTCCAGACGCGCAGGCTCAGTAGTTGTGGCTCACGGGCCTAGCTGCTCCACAGCATGTGGGATCCTCCCAGACCACGGCTTGAACCCGTGTCCCCTGCATTAGCAGCCAGATTCTCAACCACTGCGCCACCAGGGAAGCCCCCTTTGCCCACTTTTAAATTGGGCTACTTGTCTTTTATTATTAATTTTTATTATTAATTTGTAAGAGTTCTTTGTATTTCTGGATACAAGTCCCTTCTCAGGTATATGATTTGCAAATATTTTCTCCCATTCTGTGAGTTGTCTTTTCACTTTCTTGATAGCGTCCATTGAGGTATAAGCGTTTTTGACCTTGATCAAGTCAAATTTATGTCTTTTTTTCTTTGGCTGCTTGTGTTTTTTGCATTATACCTAAGAAACTATTGATTAACCCAAGGTCATGAAGATTTACAGCTATATTTTATTCTAGGAATTTTATAGTTTTAGCTCTTTCATGTAGGTTTATAATCCATCTTGAATAAATTTTTGTGTATGGTGTGAGGTAGGGGGTCCAACTTCATTCTTTTTCATGTAGATATCCAGTTGTCCCAGACCATCTGTTGAAAATACTGTTCTTTCCTCTGTTGAATGGTCTTGTACCCTTTTCAAAAATCAATTGACCATGAATGTGAGTGTTATGTCTCAGGAGTCAGGGAATCCTGGTTGTCTGCATATACTTAAGAGAGGTGGGCCAAAAAGCTGATGGGATCTTTGAGTATGTTGGTGGGCTTCTAGATTTTGAACTTTGCTATAGAATGATCTGAATCAGCCATTCTTAGGGTAATTGTTCATGCTATATCTTTAGATATTTCCTCTTGGGCAAGTCAGATTCCTTAGAGAATACTCTTTGATTCTCCTGGCTTGAAGATAAAGACCAGAATGTCAGGGTTCTGGGAACTGAATAAGGGCAGAAATCAGGAGGAACTCAGAGATCAGTATGCATCCATTACTGATTTCCCATTAGTTTACTACAGCACTCCTACCCTCAGCTGTGTTTTACTTGCTCCAAGGGTTACACCTCCAGTCTTCTGCCAGGGTGAGAGAGGGGCAGTCACCAGTGATGTAGAGTGGGAGAAGGGAATCTATTTCTCAAACAGCTTTAAACCAGTCCTCCTAATTTTAGTCTCCCAACCTCACCCTCATTTCTAAAGGTATGCAGTTGCCACTAATTCCTGAGTCTTTTGAATTTTCTCCATATTCCTTTATTTCATGTTAGCTCTCACATTCCCCATCGCCAGTTTAAGATTTGGCTTCCTTGTGTCTGTCAAGTCAATTAACACTGATCTATCTGCTTTCTAGAATTTTGATGTTGTCTCTTAGCCTTGTCCTTGTGGGTTTAAGTCTTACAAAAAATTCCTTTAATATAGTTTTAAGTGAGGTTTTAAGAGGAGGAAAATCAGATGCTCGGCTTAATCCACTCTCTTTAGCTGGGAATCTGATAACCATCTATTTAAAAAATACCAGTGAAAGGTGAGTGGTGGAGTGGAGGCCTTTCTTCTCCTCATACTCCGTTTTTCCCTTGGATTCCATTACTCTGCCCTCTCCCAACTTATGTCTGAAACCTCTGATTATGTATTTTGGTTTCCTTTTCTGCCTCTTCTTCCTCCCTCTGTCCCCTAAATTATAGGAAGCTCCACATTTGGGTCCTTTCTGACCTTTCCATCCTTTGCCTCTTTAATAGCCTTCATCTCAGAATAGCCTTTCCAGACCATGCCTTCTAAGCTGCTCTCCAAACCCACTACTCTGTCTCATTTCCCTGATTATTTCCTTCAGAGCACTCATCACTATCTGAAATTAAGTTTATTAGCTTGTGTATGCTGTCTCTTCCCATCAGAACATAAACTCCACGAGGGCAGGAACTGCATCTGTCTTGTTCAGTGCTGTATTGAGCAGTACTTTCCTGGTGCATAACAGGTACTCAGTAATGCTATCTGAAGCAGTGAGTGAAAGATCTGACCTCTCCCAGTGTGGAGAAAAGGGAACCCTCCTACACTGTTGGTGGGAATGTAAGTTGGTACAGCCACTGTGGAAAACAGTACGGAAGTTCCTCAGAAAACTAAAAATAGAATTACCATATGATCCAGCAATCCCATTCCTGGGCATATATCCAGACAAAACTATAATTCAAAAAGATACATGCACTGCTATATTTATAGCAGCACTATTCACAATAACCAAGACATGGAAACAACATAAATGTCCATCGACAGATGAGTGAGTGGATAAAGACGATGTGCTGCATATATACAATGGAATACAACTCAGCCATAAAAAGAAGGAAATAATGCCATTTGCAGTAACATGGATGCAACTGGAGATTATCATACTAAGTGAAGTAAGTCAGAAAGAGAAAGACAAATCCCATATGATATCACTTATATGTGGAATCTAAAATACAACACAAATGAACTTATCTATGAAACAGAAACAGAATCACGAACATAGAGAACAGACTGGTGGTTGCCAAGGGGGAGGGTGTTGGGGGAGGGATGGAGTTGGAGGTTGGGGTTAGCAGATGTAAGCTATCATATATGGAATGGATAAACAGCAAGGCCCTGCTGTATAGCACAGGGAACTATATTCAATATCCTATGATAAACCATAATGAGACAGAATTTTAAAAAAAGAATGTATATATGTGTATAACTGAATCAGTTTGCTGTACAGCAGAAATTAACACAACATTGTAAATCAACTATACGTCAATAAAAAAATATTGATTAAAAAAAAAAAAGATCTGACCTCTCCCTATATTTTTTCCCCTTTATCTTACATGTCTTCCTTCTCTGTTCCAATACTCATTATACCTAACCATCAACAGTCCCCTGAATACTAAGACTTTACACCTCAGGGCTTTTGCACAAGCAATTCTCTCATAATGGAGGGCCCTTGGCTTCCTGCCAGACTCCCCCTTTATTCTTGAAGACTCTCTATCCCTTCCCCAGGCATTCTGACACCCCTTCCTCTGGACCTCACTGTTGTCAGTACACACTTCTATCCTTGACTCTGTCACTCCACAGGGACCTTCGATTTGCTAACATGTCTGTCACTCCAACAAGACTGTGCTTCTTGAGGGCAGGGACTACATCCTACCTGTCTTTATAACTCCAGGCCCAGGAATTCAAAGAGTGTTGAATAAATGATTTGGATTCACTCGGTATATGTGAACTCCTGTGGGTACACAAGCGCCCTCAAATTGTGCAACAACTGACCCGAGAAGTCACATCTGTGCACATGTTTCTCATACACACTGAAGAGGGGCTTTGACAATTACTGGATTCATTGACAAGTATTGGTTTATTAAGAGCCTTATCGGGCTTTATACGCACATATTTAAGAGAAAACCATTTGAGGACCTGAATGCATTGATCAAATAAACGGATGGCTGTCAAAACTCCTCTTTTCCTGGAACTCTATAGAAACTGACCTAGACGCTCATTCAACCCCAGGAAATTCTGTTCTCATTTGCCCTAAAGCTACTTTCCTCAAACCACGCTTGGGCTCATTACCTCCTCTGATACCTTTGGATCAATAGGTGGAAGATGCTCGTGGGTTTCAGATGTTTTTACCCTCACTGTCTCACTTCCTGGCTCAGACCGAAATATCTTTGGACTGAAGACAATTCAAGAGCTGGCCAAAAACATTGATCCTGCCCAGTTTAGACCACATGCCTTTTTATGGTCCTTCCCATCAGAGTGAGTGTAATTAAGACTCTAGACTGATGAGTGTACAGTCTTTTCCATAAAATTGCTTAGCTGGGCAGACCTTTTCTCTTCCATGTTCTTTAGTTACCTCAAAGGTCTATGAGGTGGGGGTCAGGCGTGGGTCTCTTTCTTAAGGAAGAGGAACCAAAAGGTCTTTGACCAAGGACAATTTCCCACTGCAGCACTTAATACTCCATTCAAGTTGTCTAATGAACAAACCTGACACATATTTCCAGTGTAATACGAAGGTTAGGAATCTTCGACTTTGAAACTATTCTCTGCTTTGCAAAGGATCCTTCAAAGGACTTCATACTACTTTTAACCACAAAGCCGCTACAAATGGTCTTGCATTACTCCTTTCCCTTACTCTTTGTGTCAGAGTTCAGAGGTCATATGTAAAAGTTGAATGAATTGCATTTAATTTGTGAAATTAAGGATACCCTTTTGCTGCACTTTAGTCATACACTTTTATTAAAACATTCTTGGGCTTCCCTGGTGGTGCAGTGGTTGAGAGTCCGCCTGCCGATACAGGGGACGCGGGTTCGTGCCCCGGCCTGGGAAGATCCCCCATGCTGCGGAGCGGCTGGGCCCGTGAGCCATGGCCGCTGAGCCTGCGCGTCCGGAGCCTGTGCTCCACAACGGGAGAGGCCACAGCAGTGAGAGGCCCGCGTACCGCAAAAAAAAAAAAAAAAAAAAAAAAAAGAAATTCTTAACTCATTCTACTATCAAAACAGCAACATTTCAGAAGAGATTTTAGAGCTACAGTCTGTTAGAAGCAACAAAAATGAACAACAACAACAACAACAAAAAAAAAAAAAAAAAAATGAACAACAAAGGTCCACTTAGGAAAGCCCTAGTTGAAGAGGGGGGAGAAAGGGTCTGAGCTGTACTCCCTTCCCCTCTATTCTCCAATCAGTAGCTCACCTCTTCCCCCTCCCTTGGGGGCACAAAGAGGCCTGTAGCCTCACTCTGATGGAATTTCTTTCACGTGGAAATATAAAAAGACTCACCACTCTCAAAGGTTTTTTTTTTTTAGTCTGATAATTTAGGGAAACAGTGGACTGACCTCTGATAAGCAAAGTCAGTCTGATTTCCTTACTGCAGGCCTGGGAGCCTCTAATATGTGTGCTACGATTCTTAAGGGACAACATGGTGGGCAGTTTTCTCTAAAGGCATTTGACCAGGGAACACATTCTTCCCAGATCATGTCTTTTCAAGGTTAGTGTTCCATGGAACACACTTTGAGAAATTCTGCCTGACAAGAGTCTAACCCCTGGTTTTGCACATTAATTCATACTTTTTTTCATACCTAGGAACCCTCCTTTCAGAAAACAATCACTTCTCAAAAAGGAGGACTATTCCTACTGCTTAGAGCATCTCTGGTTTAACTCAGTGAAGAGTTGTCACGCTATTTGGCCAGAGCTAAGCCATGCCCTCTATTATAGCTTTATCAGTAAGAAAGGAGATATTTTCATTTCCAACTATTGGAATACTGTGTCTCTCAATTTGTTCAAAACTCAGGCCCATTTTACTGGTCATTACAACATCAACAAGATGCATTACACTGGCGTTCCTCCAGATGCATTTTGAAAACCACTGCTGTAGGTTGATGGGGGCCATCACAGAGTTGAAAGCAAAGAAACAACAAGATCAAATCAAGAGCTAATATAGGTAGGGAGATCTGACTGAGTCCAGGAAAAAGATGCTGGGGACCTGATCCAGGGCAAGGCTGGCTAGGGGAGAGAGGAAGTCATGGAGGTGGCAGGGAGGTGGGCAGGGCTTGATGGGGCACAGGGGAGCTGAGGATGACGTCCTGGTGGCTGACTTGGGTGACTGTGTGGGTGGAATAAAGGTGGAGGTGAGTTGTGGTCTTGATCTGCACTGTGTGTCCTCAACTTTTAAGGCTAGAGGAGGGGAAAGATACCATTGGTAAGAAGGAGGAAGAGGGAAACTATGAGAATAGGGTGAGGCTTTTGAAAGGAAGTCCTTTCCTGGGGTTGGGGTAGAAAACTGCTAAGACAAAACATGTACCAAGAGAGGCCCTTGTCTTTGGGGCTTGACCTTGGAGGCTGCTTCCCTTCAGTTCCCATCCAGGTCCACAACTTGGGAGGTGACATTAGCAGCTTCTCCAGCAAGAAGAGTATTCTAATTCAGGAGGTACTTTCTCACCTTCAGGTTACAACTGCCATTCTGGTATCTACCTGTGTCATGTTTCCTTAAGTTGTTAGGAGTAGCTCTGTAGGGGCTGGTACTCCTGGGAATTGATGAGCAGGAACATCTGGGACTTTGCCCTACTGACTTGAGCACTTGTGTCCATGGGAAGCCCTGGCTAGTGTGATCAGCCTTCCATGAATTTCTGTACCATCTCTCTTGTGGAGAAACTATGAAGATCAAAGGAGGTAACAATTGTGAAGAACCAAAGGCAGTACTTGGCGCATAGTAGGTGCTGCCCATATTAGGTTCTTCTCTTTTCTCTAATATCCACAGCCCTCAAATGTGCCAGATCTCCAAAAAGGTCATCCTGGTGGTGAAAAGCTCTGACCTGGTACTGGACCGACTTGAGTGTGACTCCTGAGCATAATAATACCACACTTAGAAAATCATTGTTTTGCCCCATAAAGAGCTAAGTACAATGCCTGGTACCTAACAAGTGTTCAATACACCACACTATATTATCATCAGTACAAATCCAAAAGAGTCTAGAAAAGATACTGAGTTCAGATGTGACAGACCAAGGCTTGACTCCATCCCAGAATATTCAAAAACAATTTGCCATAAAGCACTTTTCCCACAAAAAAATGCAAATTGCTTTTTATTTCATTTATGCATCTTTTAGAATCTATAAAGAGTTTGTGTTGTGGGCTGTACATCAACTGGTCCCTGACACTTTGCAAAGCTAATGAGGAATGTTTGATCAACTCACCCCAGGGCTCAGTGGGTTGCACGGTATAGTGAGTTGAATGGTGGCCCCCCAAAATTTATGTCCAAGTCCTAACCCACAGTGACAATAAATGTGACTTCATTTGGAAAAAGGGTCTTTGCAGGTGTAATTAAGTTAAGGATTTCGAGATGAGATGATCCCAAATTAACCAGGTGGGCTCTAAATCCAATGACAAATGTCTTTAGAAGAGACAAATGCGGAGAGATACAGGCAGGAGAGGAGAAGTCTATGTGAAGGTAGAGGCAGAGATTGGAGGCAGCCACAAGCCAAGGAATGCCAGGAGCCACCAGAAACTGGAAGAAACAAAGGATTCTCCCCCCAGAGGCTTCTGAAGGAGCATGGCCTGGCTAACACCTTAATTTCAGACTTCTAGCTTCTAGAACTGTGAGAGAATAATTTCTGCTGTTCTAAGCCACCCAGTTTGTGGTAATTAGCTACAGAAGCCACAGGAAACTAATACGTAAGGAACAGAAACACACTCAAACTAACTTTGGCAACAAGAAAGGTGGAGAGAGGGCACTTTCTAGGAAGACACGGTGGGTATCATGGATTCCGAGGATGGGAAGTTCAGGCTGGCCTCATAAGGGACAAGGACCAGGACCTAAGAGGTTGGGAATAGGGTGGCTCTCTTGCTCATGGACACTTGACCTCTCTTGTCATCCTCTCTCTATCTGCAGGCTGGCTTTCTCTGGTTCTTCACACACGCAGCCAAAACAGTCACCTTCAACGTGACCTGTCTGCACATCGCATTTTAAGCTAATAAACAGTTCTATCCACCAGCTTGACAGGTCAGGGAGAATCTGACCTTCTTTCCAAGTCTTCTTTCCTGCATTATAGACAATGTCCTTAGCTTTCCAACCTTCTGTGTCCTCAGACTCCTCTCTCTGGCGTAAGCACATCATGTCGCAGAGGGGGAGAAAGCAAAGAGCTGTCCATTAGATTCTTTTCTTGTTCTAAACATGAAGTTAATCTACTGGAACAAAACCATTATTGATTTGTATCTGTGATAGCCTTCTGAAACAACCAGTGTGTGCTCCTCTTGGAAAAATTGTCGGCCTGTTTGCACGCAGATCTTAATTTTTAAAAATTCCTATTTACTAATTTTGCGTTCTGGCTTCTAAGGGCTCCTTGAGGCCAAGTGGCACAGGAGATATTGGGAGGTAGCCCCAATATCTGACTTTGCCTTTGCCTATAATGCCTTTGATCTGAAAAGCCAAGTTTCAGACCAAACAGAAATCCAAGCCAGGCAGGCGGGGAGCAGAACAGGAGAAACGGGTTCTGGGGAGAAACTCATTCCTTGAAATTCATTGCGTAATCAAGGAGAATTTGCTGAGTGCATAGTACACGCAGAGCCCTGAGCTAGAGCTGGGATTACAGAGGGGAATAAGCCGGACGTTGTGCTTCCCACATGGAGCTTATGACCATGGGAGAAGCAGGCAAGGAGAAAAGAAAACAACCGAGAGGAATGCATAATTGCAAGCTGCAACAAAGGTCATGGAGCAGAGGGGTCTGGCACAGCGAGAATGAATAACTCTGGCAATCAGCCCAAGGGGTCAGGGAAGTCTTCTCTGAGGAAGGAGTATTCCCTGAGATCTGAAGTGTGAGTAGGTGTTTAACTAGATGAAGCTGAAAGGGGTGGGGCGATGGGGGATATTGTAGGTAAAGGGAACATTGTGTGCAGATATTCATTATGCCATCCAGGTAGAAAGCCATAAAATGTAAATTAGAGACATATGTACACACTCAGACCCACTGACTTGTGAAGCAATGAGACATCAGGCAGTTATGCTCTGCTTTTTTGCATACCTGCAGGTACAAGGGGCTGCATGAGGCTTTCCACCAGGCCTCTGACCCCAGGGAGCTCTCCCTGGAGCCTCTGGCATCCCTGGCCTGGTTGAGTGCCTTCAAGGCTGCCTCAGGGTCAGCATGCTCTAGAGCATATCAGGAAGCCCAGTCTAAAGGAGCCTAGGCAGACAGAAAACAGTAGATTATGTCAGAAAGAAAATTTATTCTGAAATGAGGAACTGTTTTGTTTTCTTTTGTCTCTAAAGGGAGAAGATGGGCTTCCTGGGGCATGCGGAGATGACCACCTGAGATTTTCCCATCTGAGGGGTGCCCGTCTGAGGTCTGCCAGTCCTCCTGGGAAGGCCACCTGGAGGAGTTAGTTTATCACCCCAGGAGAAGGAATCAATGTAGGGAAGAGCAAAGGATATTAGGAGGGGCACCTGGCTTCTCCCCAGGACATTAACCATCCCTGGCCATTCCTGATGGCCCACTCCTTCCTGTGTGTCCTAGGAGCCCGGGCTACGCCCCTCCCGTGGCCTGCTTTGCAGTGCTTTGCCGACCTGTCTCTCTCTCCCACTTGCCACTGGGCTCTTTGAGGCACTGTGTCTTCTTCAGTTTTTGTTCTGTGCCTAGCACCTGCCATTCAGATGATAAGCATTCAATAAATATTTATTAAAGGATGAATACACGAACCTTATTAATTTACACTCCGCTTTAGTCCCAAACATTCTGAGGCTGAATCATGCTGCTTAGAAATAGATGAGTGGAGATTAAATGAAGGGTATGGGTCACACTGCCTTGTACATAGTCCGTGCTCAATTGTGACTAATTGAATGAGTGGTTATTAACATGGAGATGTTACATATCTGGTACATATATGTAGCACAATTTATTTCTTAACGGCATTGATTCTGTAACAAAGCAGCACTTTGGGGTAGGATTCATACATTCCTAAGCTAGCTATTTCAGTGAAGCAGAATCTTCCAATTACCATTCTCTTTATACATAAGAGAATATACTTCTGCCCTTCCGTTAAAGATAGGACATAGGGGCTTTGTTTTGTTTTGTCTTATTCCTGACCCTTGAAGTTCAGGACAACTAGTTCCCCTAACTTGTATGTGTGTGTGTGTGTGTGTGTTCAGGGAACAAAGGCTGAAAGTCCTTCAGCAAAGGCGGCTGAGGTTCCTGTGTCTCCTCCTTGCATAATGAGTCCTGCCAGTTACGGCTGCACGAGGGTGGGAGCGGATGGCAGCTTGCCAGCATGGTCGGAGGCATTTGGATAAACAGACATCAATATTTATCAAAGCTGCTCCGACGTGCTTCCATGGCGGCTGCCAGAACAGGGAGCTCTCCCGTGCTTATATATAGTTTTCTCTGTATGAGATAAAAGTTTGGGGCCATTAAGGGAAAAAAAATGTTTGTACTCTGCTCCCCAGTTACCTAGGCTAATTTACCGCACTAGGAGGCCTTGTGATTCATTAATAATATACAAATACAAACCAAGGGAAGAAATTGCCTTGTTAACTGACTTCTGTGATGCTAATCTAGGACTCCTTGGCTTTAAACATTACTCAACAACTGCGCTTACACCAAACATTTTAGAGAAAGCAGAAAGCCACCCAATACAAATGTTTGAAATCATCGCCTCTGGGCTTTATAAACAGACACTCACCTCCACTCCTTCTCTTTAGGAGTCTGGAGGTAGAAGACACAAGGAAAAGACACAGAGATGGGGATAGACTCAAACATCCTAGAATACAGCACAGACATGCTACAAATGACGGCCAGGCTGTGCTGGGCAGTGCTGGGCTGTGCTGGGCTACGTAGAGTGTTGCCAGGTTCTCTACTCCAGACCAGATGGCTGCAACGCTTGATTAGAAACAGTATTATTAGGCTCAGCTGACTGGTCCAATAAGAAGCAAAGTTCATCAGTGTCTTAAGAAACCAAATCTCCCCCACTGACATCCCTAGGCTAGGCTTCTGTCTCTTGTCCTCTCTGATCATTGCCTGTGGAGAAGACACAGAGCTTTCGGCAGTTCCCTAATGATGAACTGGGAGGTAGCAAAGTTGAGTGACAAGGTTTCCTAGGCCAGCCTTGATAGTCAAATGGATCTGAATTTGAATCCTACCCATTTCCCCACCAACTACCCATCCCTACAAGTCTGGGAGTTGGAGTTTCAAGTTCATGAATGTGACCTTAGGCATTAGCAACTTCCTTATCCCCTTTGAGTCTGCTGGGGTCAGCTGGATGACAAATATGGTTCCTCCTTGTAGATGTCACTCACCCATGGTGTGGGGAGCCATGTGGATTTTACTGCAGATTTCACAAGATAGACAAAGGGGAGCCTTTAAGTTGCATGCCCCACAGTAAACAGCTTAATCCTTCTGCCAGATTTTTCTATTCTCCCCAAGGCCCTCCTTAATTGCTTAAACTCTGTGACTTTTTCCTCTCTGATCTTGCCCTTTGGAGTCTCCTAATTCTTCTCATTCTTTCCTTTTTTTTTTTTTTTTTGCGGTACGCGGGCCTCTCACTGCTGTGGCCTCTCCCGTTGTGGAGCACAGGCTCCGGACGCACAGGCTCAGCGGCCATGGCTCACAGGCCCAGCCGCTCCGCGGCATGTGGGATCTTCCCGGACCGGGGCACGAACCTGTGTCCCCTGCATCGGCAGGCGGACTCTCAACCACTGTGCCACCAGGGAAGCCCTCCTTTTTTGATTAATAGAATAAAAGTGAGAAAATCGATCTGGTGTGTGAAGCTTGAGATTCATCTTTCCGTTCTGTAAAATGCGGATGATATTAATTTCTACCTCATAAGGTAAGAGGGAGGACTAAATGAGAATTAAGTAACTGTGAACTCTAAGCAATGTTTTTCTAACATGACCCATGAAATCAGTTTAATGGGTTGCCACCAGCATTAAAAAAATGAAGTAAGATAAAATAGAATAGAAAATATCAGAGGGCATCACCTGTAGTAGGGGTCAGTCTTATTTTGTGAACCTTTTCTTCCAGCTTTATATATGTGTGTGCACGTGTATGTGATCACTGATGGACTGTAAATGGATTTTTTACTGTAGGTTACAATAAAAAAAAGTTTGAAATATTTGTCATTAAAATTTGCCTTCATCTTTGAGGCAATGATCTCTGAGAGTCAGGGAGACACCAAATCCTAATGTTGAAAAGATCAGAGGCCCTACATCCAGCCCCCAGCCAGAAGGCTATAACATCCCACCCAAGGCACGATCTAGCAGCCCAGGGACCTACTTCTGTTCACAGATATTTTTGTTAGGCTCACATTGCATTGATAAAAAATTTTGAAATCATTTGAAAATCAGGAGGTTGGACATGAAAATCTAGATTTTCAGTTTCTCTGGAAAATTCAGATTTGACCATACCAGGTATCTTTCCCACAGTCTCTGTCCTGCCTGCGTCCTCATTTGTCTCCTGCCTGGGCTCTGGAAGCACGTGAAGCCTCAACTCTTGGTGGATTCCGTGGGCCATTTGCTGCTCACTCCTTGACCTAGGGTCCTTCCCCAGCAAAGGCTCGATGTCTGTTTTAAAGAATCACAAAGCTGGATTGTACTCCAAGGTTCCTTTGGTCCAAACCCTCATTTGTGGGTGGAGGAAAGAGGCCCAGGGAGGAGGAGGTGGCTCACCCAAGGTCACACAGATCATCACTGATGCAATGGGAAAGTACCCAGATCTCCGCCCTCCTGGGTCAGTACTCCTGTCCTCATGAAAATGGAGACTTTCTTAAGAGATGTGCTTGATTCACTTCAAAGGTCATCAGCCCTCACTTTTCCCCTCTGTCTCCATCAAGGCAAATGTTTACCTTGCAAAGGTGAAATTAGATCCAGAGTGGTTCCTGCTTGTTTTACAAGGTGTTTTCATGACTCCACCTTTGCCTTCCCTGACTTTTCCTTGCGGCTTTGCTGTAGCTGCAGCCACATGAGTGCAGCTTCTGCAGGAGAAAGACACCCAGGCAAGGGATTCACCTGGGTGGGTGTTCAGAAAGGACATGTTTCTCCAACGTTGTCTGGCTGTTGGTTTCACCTTATTTAGTTGCAGGGCAGGGAAAATCAACTTTGGGTGCGTTTTTTGTCCAGCATGGTCGCAGGCAATGTCAGCATTAGCAGGCTGATATATAATTCCCTGATCACCCTACAAGAAGGTGCAGGGTGGCCCTAATAGGGCCATTCTTGGAGGTGGGAGCCTCCCTCTGCCAGGCACATGGCCAGGAGCTTGACAGATATTTTGGTTGTTTTTAATTTTTATTTATTTATTTGTTTGTTTATTTATTTTGCGGTACGCGGGCCTCTCACCGCCGTGGCGTCTCCCGTTGCGGAGCACAGGCTCCGGACGCGCGGGCTCAGCGGCCGTGGCTCACGGGCCCAGCCGATCCGCGGCATGTGGGATCTTCCCGGACCGGGGCACGAACCCGTGTCCCCTGCATCGGCAGGCGGACTCTCAACCACTGCGCCACCAGGGAAGCCCTGTTTTTAATTTTTAAAAATTTGTTTTGCATTATAAAAATAGTCAAACATATGCACAAGTAGAAAGCACAGTATAATGAACCTCCGTACACCTATCACTCAGATTCAACATTTATCAAGATCTCTCTATGTATACTTCCTAATCCCCCTTTTAAATTTTTCTTTGACATGTAATTTATATACAGTAAAATGCATAGATATTAAGTGTACAGGTATGAGTTTTCTTTTTATTTTGAACTTTTATTATTTTGAAATAATTTTGTACTTATAGAAAGTTACAAAAATAATACAAAGAATTCCCATATACTCTTTAACGTGATTCCCTAAATGTTAAAACTTTACCACATTTGTTTTATCATATTTTACGCACACATTATCATCATCATCAACATCATCATCATCTTTCTGAATCATCTGCAGGTTGATGAGTTTTTCCGAATATTTGCAGATGTGTTTGAAGGCTGCTGAGAGTTTCCCATTCACCAGGATCTAGACCTTGAAAAGGTACCAAGTTAAATAGTCCAAATGCAGAAAAAACACATTTCCTGCCTTTAATATTTTAGGTCATATTTGCAAATGAGTTCCAATAATATACAAACTCACCTTTTATTTTAGAAAAAAGAAAGAAAGAAAAGAAACTAACACCCACAGCAATCTGTTCTTCCAAGAGACAATTAGGTAGAAACAAATTTGAAAGGGTATTGCAACCCGTCCCCACTCACCCCGAATCCCAGCCGAGAACTCACTGGGAACAGCTGGTTGTAAGCCTGAATCAACTGCTAGTAATCACGATTTTATTCAATCTCATAAATCGCAGGGCTTGTGAAGCAACTGGATAATTCAGGCTTAAATGTATTCACATATCAAACCTTACACTTCTCCCAGGAGACATATTTGTTTGGTAAATACATCCTTATTGCTTGTTTCTAAAACAGCTGGATGCAGCTGTTTAAATGGAAATGGATTTTCAGCAAAAAGATATTTCTCAATTACTTAGAAATAAAATCCTTCCCCCTTTCCCACTATCATTGTCTCTGTTCTCCACACGATGGGCCTGTTGAACCTTACAAGGTTTTCAGGCTGTGTTTCCTTTCCATGGAAATCCAAAGAAGGACCTCATGGACCAGGGGATGGAGGGTGGGGAGTGTGGGACTGAAGGCGGATGGTTGAAGCTTCTCTGTCTCTCCCTCCCTCCTTCCCTCCCTTCCTCTTTTCCTCCCTCCTAATAAGCTGTCTGGCTCCATTTTAACCTGTTTTATGTACTAAACTTGTGTATAAGATTGCCTTTGGAGAACCACTGGCCTCATCGATCTTTTCTTTCTCTAGCATGTGAGATGCTAAGAAAGTCAACGTGAGGGGGTGTAATTCCCTAAACCTAGCTGTAGATTCTGGTCTGATGCCCATGAACTTGTTGTAGCTGTAGATTCTGGTCTGATGCCCATGAACTTGTTGCCATGGTGCTTCCCCCTCCCCAATGACTTCTTGGTATCCAGAGAGGGAAAGTGCGATTTTAAATGGGAACCAGCAATACACAGAGGCTTGAGAGGACTTTCAAAGTTCTTGACCTCCCCGTCTTCCTTTTTCTCTTTGTCCTTATTTTCTTTTAATTAATTAATTAATTTATTTTTGGCTGCTTTGGGTCTTCACTGCTGTGCGCAGGCTTTCTCTAGTTGCGGTGAGCGGGGACTACTCTTCTTTGCGGTGCACGGGCTTCTCATTGCGGTGGCTTTTCTTGTTGCGGAGCACGGGCTCTAGGTGCGCGGGCTTCAGTAGTTGTGGCTCGCGGGCTCAGCAGTTGTGGCTCGTGGGCTCTAGAGCGCAGGCTCAGTAGTTGTGGCGCACAGGCTTGGTTGCTCCGCGGCATGTGGGATGTTCCCAGACCAGGGCTCGAACCCGTGTCCCCTGCATTGGCAGGCGGATTCTTAACCACTGCGCCACCAGGGAAGTCCCTCTTTGTTCTTATTATCATTATAAAGATACATGCTCATGGAAAAATCAGTAAAACACAGAAAAGCAGGAAGAAGACCAAAAAAACCAAAAGCCTCATTGGCTTCTTGTGTCCGTTGGCTAGACATAAGAAGGTATCTATTCATCTTAAAGCATTTTTAATGCATTTTAACATAGCTTTGATCATGCAGTATGCACAACTTTGTACTCTGCTTTTGTTCACAGGCCTTTTTCCACACAGCTTTTACTGACTGTGTAATACCCCACTGCAGTATTGGACCAAGATTTCCATACAAGTGGGGCTTTGCAGGAGGGTTTTCTTTTCTATGAAAGTTGCTTAAAACGTTTCCTAACCTCGCACTGAGGCAGGAAGTCGCCCCCCCGCCCCCTTCAGCATGAATAAGAGGGCTGAAGTTTGCACAGGGCCCGTGCTGATGGGGCAGGCAGCCACAAAGGCCAGCTAAGAATGGACTTCTTATAAATTCTGACACAAAGACGATTCACGTGGAGCATGGTGAGTGCAAGGCTAAGGTCTGTGACCCAGGAAAGTGCTCTCGAGTTCTCCCCAGTTAGTGATGCTGGAGCACCGCTGCTTCTGGGCAATAAATCACTTCCTTGGAGCAGTGTCAGGAGGCTCACTGCCCACCGGTCTCATTAGTCATATGTATGTTTCAGGCTCTTGAAGCCTTCCCCAAACCTTTATTATTCCCTCCAAAGGACCCAGAAAAAGGTCCCCTCCTCTCCCTGCACCATCAGAAGGCAAGCTCTAATATACAGCACTATAGAATGTAATGCCCCAAAAGGGATGACTGAAATATTAGCTGACTGTCTCTGCACCAGGCATTGTGCCAAGGAATTATGCGTATGAGCTTTCATTTCATCCTGGTGAGGCAGGAATTGTCCTCCCCACTTTGCAGATGAGGAAAGTGACACTCAGAGCTTGAATTACACGCTTAAGACCCCCAGGTGGGAAGGGCAGAACGGGGACTAGGACGCATCTCCCTGCCTTAATGCATCCTGTCCTGCACCGCCGCCTCTTGGTCATGCATGACCTCTTTGCTGCGGCCAGCCAGGCCTCTCTTCCTCACCACGATGCTGCCTGCTCCTGGCTGGAGGAGCCAGCAACACATGCTCCCAGGCCTTCTCAGCACCAAAGGTAAGGGTGTACCCTTGGCCCCCTGAAAAGACCTCATGATCTCCCCAGAGCCTGACGGTGTTCAGAGAAATGAAGCAAGAAGAGCTCTCTGGAGACAGGGTTTTTATTTATTTTATTTTATTATTATTATTTTTTTGCAGTATGCGGGCCTCTCACTGTTGTGGCCTCTCCCGTTGTGGAGCACAGGCTCCGGACGCGCAGGCTCAGCGGCCATGGCTCACGGGCCCAGCCGCTCCGCGGCATGTGGGATCTTCCCCAACCGGGGCACGAACCCGCGTCCCCTGCATCGGCAGGTGGACTCTCAACCACTGCGCCACCAGGGAAGCCCAGGGCCTTTTAATTTTGTTTCATTTCACAAACACAATGAAAAAAAAATTCTAATAGGATTGCCGACTCAGCACGTCTAGGCAAGCAATTGTAGATAAATATAAAGCGTGCTGGCACACCTTGGGACTGATGACAAGTTAGGAACAATGACAGGCAGCCAGAAATTAATCAGGAGAGCTGCCTTTTACTAAAGGGAGGGGCAGGGAGAGAGCAGGCACGAGGGCACAGCCATTATACCAACTCCTGTTGGTTCTGTGCCTGTTTCTCGCAGGGCCCCTGGGGCCCCTAGGAGCAGAGGAGGCAGTCAGGTGGCTCTCTGGGCTGCCTGAGAGCTTGCAATTCTGACCAAACCAGCACGCTTCCTCATGGGGAGTCTCACTGCCTGTGAAGGCGGGGCTTCCTCCTGTCCAGGTGTGATAAACCTTCTGTGGTCCAGAGTCCTGCCCTCCAAGCCTCGCCGGCAAGGCACAGTGTCTCCTGGGCCAACACGGCCCTCCTTTCTAATATTGGCCTGGCACCAGCAGCTCTAACTTGGGGCTGATGGACCATGGCCAGCCTCCAAACTGCTGTCTGCCATCTGCTGGGTTGGGCTGGTCTTGGGTGGATCTCCTGCTCGTTGCCCTTCCCTGGTCTTCTTTCCCCTTCTCCAGGCAGCTGACTGTGGTAAGGGTGCTGGTAAGTGAACGGGCTGGTTCCCGCTGGGGGTGACAGAGAAACATAGGCCGTGCTCTGCTTTGGGCATGTATGGCTCACAAGCCCCCTCCTCTTTCTGGTCACAGTTAGCTCACCTGGAAGGAGATCTGTGCTTGCTCAATTCTTAGAAGATATAGTGTAAATGTGTCAGATGACACTCAGGGCTTTCATGAGCTTACCCTTGACCTCATACCCTATGCCCCGCTCAAGAGTTTTCCAGAATTCCCCATGCTCATATAAGCTCTCTTTGCTCTTTATGACTTTACGTAGCTACTTACGATTCCTCCCTGAAGTCCTAGCTCCAGCATCACCTCCTCCTTGTTTCTCAGAAGGCCTTACTCCTCCTGTGTGCAATCCCTGCATCTTGTCTGCCCTCTAAGTGGCAGGTAAATGTCACTCACTTACTGCTATACACTTCCACATCTCAGTGCTATATACCAAAGATGTACATCCAGTAGAGGTATCTCAGGCATGACTTTGGAAAATACAGACACATTTTAGGGCTGGAAGCACTGGATCCATTTCTAAACCCTGAAATCCTGCTACAGAGGCACCAGACTCCCAATTTTCTTTTGAGATTCGGAAGGTCTTCCTGAGCCTGAGAGACACCATGAGAAACATTTATTGCATTTATTTTCATTTTAAGATTCAGCAGTTGGGCCTTCCTGGTGACACAGTGGTTGAGAGTCCGCCTGCCGATGCAGGGGACGCGGGTTCGTGTCCCGGTCCGGGAGGATCCCACATGCCGCGGAGCGACTGGGCCCGTGAGCCATGGCTGCTGAGTCTGCACGTCCGGAGCCTGTGCTCCGCAACGGGAGAGGCAACAACAGTGAGAGGCCCGCATACCGCAAAAAAGGAAAAAAAAAAAAAGATTCAGCAGTAAATTCTAGGAGTGTTAATCCCTGTGGATGAGGGGCACTGCCTGCTTCCTTGGTTTTCAGTGTCTCTTTCCCACAGAGCAAAGGGCAGAGCACCATTGTGGTGCTGGAGCCTTTTACATGTTTGACTCCTAAATCCATGGAGATCTGTGTCTTCAGGAGGCCCTGCGTTCCCCTGGAGGGGGGGACGCCCACATCTCTTTAGGGAGAGGTGGGCAGGGCACATCTAAGTGTCCACGTGTAGGGCAGTGAGGGTTTGGGCTCACGGGGGGGGCAGTCTGGTGGACAGGGAGCTAGAAGACCTGGACTCTGCCCATTGCTGCCCTTGTAGGCCAGTAGTTTCTTCCTGCTGCTTACAGTTCAACAGAGTTTCATCCTCTTCAGGCAAGTTTATTCTCCAGCCCCTTTAGGGTCTCTGGGTACCTGGTTTTCTGGTTCTATGAGATAGAGCAGAGAGAGGCTCCCATTTGAGGAGAATGTTGGGACTATAGGCAAATTGCCACCCAGAAACCACAGATGGGTAGGGGTTGGCAGGGACTTGAGAGGTCAGTCAGCCCATTTCTGTCTTACCACTTAAGAACCCAGAAAGTTGGAGGGTTTTGTTTTGTTTTAATTCAAGAAGAACATGAATCTCTTAGCACTATGAAAGTAACTGACGAGGCAACATGGCAGCCAAAATTATCAGGCACCCAACTGTAGTAGATACCCATGAGGTGAAGGCCCAGATCACAACCATTGCCGTTTCCCTAAAGGAGGCTCACCGAAATAGGACCAAGTCTGGGCTCTGTGGTCCCGTGCCTGTGCCACACCCGTGCAATTGATTGGTTCGGTGCTGGGGCCCTGACTCAATCTGGACCAATCAGAGTTCTTCCCTGTGAATTTAAAAAATGGGAACCATTTGGAGGTGGGAGCATCGGGATGTGAGATGGAAGATGTGAGTGAGCATGTTCTCAGCCACATGGAGAAAACTGGGCTACAGGGAGAGAGAATTAACTCAATGGGCAGAGGAAAGGTGGTGTTGGAGTTCCTGGTCTCAGTTGTTTTTGTGGCCCAGCTGCAGCTCTCTCCTTCCCGTGGTTGGATGAGATGCCTCCTTTATGTCTGAGCTACTTTGGGTTGCATTTCTGTCACGTGCAGCCCGAAGTGTGCGGACTCACAGGAACAAAACTGTATCAAGCATTTCACATGCTCGGAGCTCTTTGTCCTTAAAATCCCCACCTGGATCTTAAGAAAGACCATGGCATCTGTAGGAGATGATGTCATGAGAGAGTTCAACAAATTGGAAGTGTCTGTATCGAAATTATATTAGGCTCCCAGAAAGAGCTTTCAGAACCAAACAAATAAACAAAGTGCAGCTTCCGGTGTTCCCCTAACTACCTCTGATGCCCAAGCCTCCTCACTGCTGCTCTGACCTGCTATCCTTCCCCTAACTTTTCCGTGTGTTGCTAGGGTAGAAGGAACACTGGACTGAGAGCCCTGATTCTGTTCCTTTCGATCATTTGATGGCAAACAAACCACTTACCTCTCTAAATGTTTCCTCACCTATAAAATGGAGATAATATTAATGCCTAACTCACAAGGTTATTGTAAGGCCGAAACGGGAGTGAAGTTCCAAATTCAAGTGCTGTGGCTGTGTCTTGTGAAACAAACAAACAAAAAAACAGGCCACATGGTCTGACAACTCTTCAATCATTTGATTCAGTGCAGCACCATTCAGTAAATATTCCTGAGTGGCCCGCACACTCCAGTTCTGTTTAGAGATCTGATGATCCTGTAATGAGCAGGACAGATGAGGGTTGTTCCTACGCAGCTGATGTCCTAATGCGGACAGCAGAAAATAAACAAGTCAACCAAGAAGTGAGCACATAGGAAAATTTTGAATAAAGAGAAGTGCTATGAAGAGAGCAGAATGGGGTGTAGAGTGAGTGGGTGAGCTCCTGAAGAGAGCAGGGCAGGCTATTTGAAACCGGGCCAGTCCTAGAAGATCTGGGGCATGTGGCTACCATGATAATAAACCTGTCTTGTTAGGTCATACACCCAGCATGCAGTGATGGGCCTATGGCCACTGGAGGATGTGGATAAATGGCCGAAGAACTCCATGCACATTGCCTACCCAGTTTTGGACTCTGCAACCCAAAGAACTGATATCAGACTCAACTTAAAGAAAAAAAAGTATATTAACTGAACAATGGCTTGAGTAAGGAAAAAAAGCCCACCCAAACTCACACGTCCTTCGCTTCCTTCCTCTGGCATTTCTTTGCTATGGAGGATGTCTTGAAACTTTTCTAGGTTAAGGCTGACTTGGCATCAGTCTTTTTCTTGGACAGTTGTGTCCCACTCAGTTTGTCCAGCTGCTGACATCCTTAGAGAAGACTTTCACAACTGGGCTTTTAAATCCTTCTTCCAAAATGATTCTAAATGTAGGGAGAAAGGCACTCATGCCTTAGACGTTGTACCAGGCACATTATATCATTTAATCCTTATAGGACTGAACTTGGAGAGGTTTTGCGACTCACCCTAGGTCACAATGCTGGTTATAAACCAGTCACGCCTGCCTCTAAGTCCTGGGTTGGTCGCCCAGCCACTTGGCTTCTTTACCAGTGACTCTCTGTCTGCAAACGGCAGGAAGAAGCACACAGCAGGCTTTAAACAAAGCCATTCTGTGGGAGCTCTTCTGCACTCATTGTCAGCTGATCTGCACAATGGCTCTGAGGTGTCGTGGACATTTTTATTCTGACTTATGAGCGTTCCTTATTCTCTTTCTCAGCTTTGCTCCCCGTTTTCAAGGAACTGCACCTTCCTCATTCCAACAGATTGGGTCTAGAGCCATGGCAATAGATCCTGCCCCACACTAACCAACCAACCAACCAAACAAACAAAAAAACAGCAGGGCTTATCGTGGAAGCTCATTCTTCTGGCTGCAGTGATTGGCCCAAGGATGTACATGTGACCCAAGCTGGGCTAATCAGAGTGGTTCTCAGGGATTTTTATACTTTGAGCTGGAGGAATGAACCTTTTTCTCTTACGCAATAATTGTGCAGACGTGAGCCCAGAGCCGAGGGTTAGCTGTGTTCCAGCCTCATGAATAAAGCACGTTTGGGGGATGAAGCCAGAGGCTGAAGAGAGACAGAGAACATCCTGAAGTGCTGGAAGCCCTTTTACTTTGATTCCTCCTGTCCTTCCTCTCTTTTGTCTAAACCAGTTTGGGTTAACTTTCTAGGCCATACATTCAGAGAGCTCTCACTGAGAGGCCAGCTTGAGCTGTTTCTGGGGTAGTGCCAAGGGGCAGTGGTAGAGGTCACATATAGGTTGTTTTCAGAGGCCATTTAAGGGAAACACCCCTGTGGGTGATATGCAAAAAAGTGTCTGTCTCTGTACGATGCAAATGACAGAAAACTCCAATATAAACTGGGTTAGGCAATAAAGTAGATTTAACAGCTAATGCGATTTAGAAGTCTAGAGGAAGCATGCTTTCAGGTAATGCTTGATCCAGGCTCTAATGATGTCCCTGAAGTCATTTCTTTGCCTCTCTACTCCACCATTCTCAGCTTTCACAGAACGACTCCCAGAAGCTTCAGGCTTCAAGATTCCCCTAAGGAGCAGCATGCATCCATTTCAGGCCTTCAGAAAAGGAGAGCGTATTTTACCATTCAGTTTTTAGAAGGGCTGGGATTTACTTTTCCTTAATGGCTCAGGCTGCATCCGAGGCCTATCCCTGAATCAGTCACTAGCTAGCCTGGGAAGGGGGATATGTTGCAGGGAGGGTGGAAGGCAATTCCGTCCAGATTTCATGGTGGAGGGTGGAAGAGGGAGACATCTCTAAAGGAAAATCGAACACCGTTGGGAGAGAAGCAGGGAAAGGATGTGACGGACAGAGCAGCACATTCCACCGTAACATTTAGCGCTCAGGCCACTGTGTATCCGGGCTTGGGATAGAATTGACTGAGATGCTGGGGCAGCCTAGCTTGCACAGAGACGAGCTGCAGTGAAGGTTTTACAAACAACTGCAGGGGGAACACACTTTGAAGTGATCTGCAGCAGCTGGTGTCCACTTTGCCAAGAGATGGCACGTGTCCTAGGTGGCTGTCTGGGGACCTAGCGGATGCTATGTGACCCAGCCTTCCTCCTGGTCCCTGGATCCCCATGTGGTAGAGCAGGATTCTTAACCTTAGCTCTCTGACACTCTCAACTCTACTGCTCATGGATGTCAAAGCCACGTCCTCTCTCCTGCTCTCCTTGCCTTCTGTGCTTCACCTCCCTGGACGGGGCACTAGTTAGCTGTGCATAGTCCTATCTGTTCTCAGCAGAGGGCAGGAATGGGGGGGCCACGCTTAGGAACCCCTCATGCTGACAGCTGAGGCTCCATCAATGTCTGCTGAGTCAAAATCTTTAGGGCTCAGATGAAATTTTTTGAGTCAAATTCTGGCCAAAGTCCCCTGACTGTGTGGTGATTGGGAAGATATAGCTTCAAAATATGGTTCAGGGCTTTTGCTTCTGGGAATCTGACCTTTCCAAATGTCTGAACAGCTGCTCCTTTTGCATTATGTATAATAGGGAATAATCAGAGGCCACCTCAACGTCCACTGGTAGGGCTCCTCTGATGGGACACTCGGCTGCTTTTCTTAAACACGTGACTTACAATCACATCTCTTCTCATGGAAAGACCACTAGGATATACATCCAAGTGACAAAACAAATTATAGGACAGTATGCAGTACAACCACCTGCCTCCGCAAATGCACAAAAGCCTCTGACAGGCTACCCTCCAAACTCTGAACAGTGATTCCCTTTGGAGAACGGGATTGGAGCAGGATCCATCTGGATTCGTTCATTCATTTGGATTCATTTTTTACTTCATTTCTGTATTGTTTGTTGTCTTTGACAGTGACCATGTTTTACTTTTGTAATTAAAAGAGATTTCAATTAAAAAATAACTCTAAAATAAAATAAAAACAAGCCATTGTGGGGGCACGGTGCTCACTGTTCGGTACACTCTTCTTCTGGTGTCCCTTCCATAGTGTGGAAGCCAGAAATGGAAAAACTACATTTCCCAGACCCGTTTACAGCTAGGATTCTGGGTGTAGCTTAGATTTAGCCAGTGAGACACCTTTAGGTGAGATCAGGAAGAGGATGTGAAATAGAGACTGCTCAGCTGTTGGTTATGCTGACAAACTCAGCCAGCTGAGGGGGAATCAGGCTCTTTTGAATCAGTGTTAGCAAAAGTATCCATGTCCCATCACTTGCTCTGTGGGTGCAGGGTGCGGCGCACATCTGCTGCTCTGGACTGGAGCTGCTGAGGGCTGGACACTTCCCAGGTCGGTAGGTGGCTTCCTAGTAGTACAAGAGTCAGCTGCTCCCTTGTGGCCTGATTCCACTGTGCGACTGGAAATTACACTTGTTTCTTTCAGCCCTTCTTATAATTCTATAAACTGTAATAAAGCCCTTCTGGGACTAGAATAGAGTTGTGGTTTTTTTTCCTTGACAGATACACTTGTATGGAAATCTGGAAGCAGCAGCATAATACTTCTTTGGGTTCAAAGCCCTCATACCTTTAGGAAACACGAGAGGATTGGCTTTTGTTTCTTTTAAATTAAGCTCAAGTAGAAAGACTAGACTAAACTTTTAAAAATTCTACTCCAGTAATTTATGAAATCTGATGGCACAAACAGAAAGAGTCAGGAATGTGGTCTTTGAGCCTCCGGAATCACCTCCCTACATTTTCTCTCCGATGCACACACCATCTCCCTATCTCCGGTCATCTCATAATTTCATTTAGAGCCACTTTGCAAGACCAGTCTTCCTAGGCAAAACCCTAGTCCAAATACACATGGAAAAACAAGAAAAAAAATTATACGGAAATGTACAAGGGTGTAGTCTACCAGTGCAACTGACATTAACAATAGCTCCCTTGGATATTAGAATAAAAGGTGCCTCCTATTTTTCCTTTGGGTTATGATTCTATTTTTAAAAACCTGTTTGATATATGATTTTTGAAGTTAGATGGCCCCTGAAGTTACTCACCCATGTTTATCTCTGAGACTTGAGTCCAGAGAAAAATGCAGAATGCCCTTTTCTGATGAGGTCACCCTGGCAGTCCAAGGCTGAGTCTCCAAAGTTTCAGTGAAATTGGAAATTGAAAGTGTTATTTGTCAGCTGGCCAAGCCTCCAGAGTCATAGTACCAATACTTAGCACCTCGTCACCAGCTCCAGCTTGCCCTGCCCTGTCCATCACCATTCCATCCTAGCAGCCCCAGCTGTACAGCATTTTGCAGCTTACAAAATGCTTTGCAAACGTTCTCATTTGACATTCACCACAGCACTGGGAGGCTGGCTGAGCAGGTGAGAGTTTAAGGGTCTGCTCAAGGTGACACAGAGCAGCAGGTCTTGAATCAAGTTTTCTAACTTAAAACCCAGTATGGATATGGGGAGGGGGAAGGGTGAGCTGTGACAAAGCAGAGAGAGGCATGGACATATACACACTACCAAACGTAAGTTAGATAGCTAGTGGGAAGCAGCCGCATAGCACAGGGAGATCAGCTCGGTGCTTTGTGACCGCCTGGAGGGGTGGGATAGGGAGGGTGGGAGGGAGGGAGATGTAAGAGGGAGGAGATATGGGAACACGTGTATATGTGTAACTGATTCACTTTGTTATAAAGCAGAAACTAACACACCATTGTAAAGCAATTATACTCCAATAAAAATGTTAAAAAAATTAAAATAAATAAAGGAAACAAAAACAAAAAAAAAACCAGTGTGTTTTCCAAGGCCCTGTGGCCCTTTAACATTTTAATTTTTTATGGTCTTGCCACATTGCTGGCGATGGCTCCCTTTTCTCCCTGTGACTCTAGCTAGGGTCATCATTCAAATAACCCCTGGGCATCTTGTAAGCTGGCAAGGCCTTGGTCTGGGTTGCTTGCCTCTGGCTGCAGATCACACAGATCCGAGTTAACAGCACCCATCCATGGCTGTCAGCCTCCATTGCTCCTCCTTCCTCTGGGTGAACACCCACTGCATTCTGGGAAGAGAGAGATGGAGAGCTTCAGGCAGAGAATCCTCTGTGACCACTGGATGTCAGTACTGATCTATGCCAGAGAGCAGAACCTCTTCCCAGGCCGGGCAGAGCCCCTAGCGCTGGGATTTAAAATGGAACAGGAGAGGCACATTGATTGAAAGCAAAGGGTACAGTGACTACATATTTTAGTTAAACACTTGGGTTTCTGCGGCCCCATCTCTGAAGGCTGCTGTTCTTGGATCCTCCCTCTAAGTTGTTTGATTTGGCTGTTCTGGACCTGATCTAGCAAGAGAGAGAGAACAACCAGAATTCCAAGCAAAACTTAGGACATCTCCGTTGGCCCGTTAATTCCCTTTCCAAGGATGGCACAACTTCAGATGTATCAAAAGTATCATCAAGCGAAGAGTTGAAGTAGTTGCCTTTGAGATGGAGAAACTTGGGGGAGGGGAGCCTTGTAGAACTATGATTTTTTTTTTTTTTTTTTGGTACGTGGGCCTCTCACTGTTGTGGCCTCTCCCATTGCGGAGCACAGGCTCCGGACGCGCAGGCTCAGCAGCCATGGCTCACGGGCCCAGCCGCTCTGCGGCACGTGGGATCTTCCCGGACCGGGGCACGAATCCGTGTCCCCTGCATCGGCAGGCGGACTCTCAACCACTGCGCCACCAGGGAAGCCCTTTCATATATTTTAGATAACAGTCTCTTACCAGATAAGTCTTTTGCAAATATTTTATCCCAGTCTATGGCCTGTCTTCTCATTCTCTTGACATCATACTTTGCAGAGCAGAAGTTTTTAATTTCGTTGAAGTTCAGCTTTTGCAAATTATTTTATTTAATGGATTGTGCCTTTGATTTTGTATCTAAAAAGACACCACCAACCTCAGGGCATCTATATTTTCTCCCATGTTATCTTCTAGCAGTTTAATAGTTTTGCATTTACATTTAGATCTGTGATCCATTCTGGGTTAACTTTTTTGTAAGGTGTGTGTCTAGATTCATATTTTTGCATGTGGATGTCCAGTTGTTCCAGCATCATTGGCTGAAAAGACTATCTTTTCTCCATTGTCTCCAAACACTTTTGCTCCTTTGTCATAAAATGTATGTTTTGACGACTACCTAGGATCTGGGACTTGAGCAGGGAAGGAAACAGACTTGGTCCCTGCCTGTGGGAGTTGATATCTGGTGCACATAACTTTCTTAAGCCAAGAAGCAGGAAGGAGCTTGGAGCAGTGACACTGGGTATGTAGGTTCCCATCACTACTTTTGTGTCCCCAGGCTGGTGAGGCCTGGGCCATGGAGGTTACAACCATAAGAAACCAGAGACCCTGGCCTTCAGTTTTAGGTTGGGACTGATTTGCTGGGGTCCTCAGCTGACATTTGACCCAAGGTCTGATGGTTGCTGGGTGAGCATGGGGGCTTTCATGGTATCTGTATAGGAAACTCTAGGGTCTTAGAAAGAAGGAAGACCCAGGAGAAAAGCCTCTTCAGGAATACTTGCCCACCATCCTGGGGAGTGGAATAACCACACTGACTTCTGGGTTGAAGGCTGGACTGGAGTGGTTCAAGTGGTGGGACTCAGAGGGAGAAGTCCCACAGGTCCCCAGTTAGTGATCAGTGGAAGGCCCCAGTTTCCTCACCTGTCAAATGGCCAAGTGGAGCTGGGGGACCTTTCATGTCCACCCAGCGCTACTGTTCTGTGTTCCTAAAGGAAGCTGAACTTGGGGCATGGCCTGGGTAGTCGCATTTGGCTGACCTCATTCAGGTCAAGAGAGGTAGGCAGACTCTCAGCTCACCCTTGACAGTGGGTAAGAGTGATTTAATGAAGTCCCAGACCGCAGGTGGGTGAGGTTCTGGGGGAAGGGCAAGATTACTCTTATCTTTAACTAAATGAAAATCGTTGCCCCAATTACAGTTTTAGTTTAGGAGGTGAGAAAGCACCTTTGAGGTAAGTGACAAGATTTATAGGAAGGCTAGACCTTCTTGTAAATTCACCCCCATCTTAAGGGAAAACCTTATAACCTGGTGAAGAAGACTTTCTAGGAACATAATTATGGTGGATATTGATGTGGTTGCGGGTTCAGTGCGGGGGACAGGTGGACAGCTGGGAAAGAAGCAGCGATGATGAGCGCAGTGAGTTGAGAAAGACACAAAAGGACATTTAACACTACAGCGTGTGTGCGTATCTCTTGTAAACCAGGTAATATCTTGCTGTAACAAGGACATTGTCCCCCAGCCCACATGCCTGGATTGCCTCAAGAGCCCCCTAACTGGTCTCTCGGCCTCCCCTCTGCACCGCCCTTTCTGCACAGATTAATCAGCCTAAAGCACCACGTTCATCTCATTACTCCCAGATCTTCCAAGGCGAACTTCCTCCCTGCAGGGATTTCTGACCTTCCTTACTTGGCCATAGCCTCCTGCCGCCTTTGTTTTTTGCTATTTCCCATCGTACCTACACACACTCTCTCTTTCTCTCTCTCACACTCACATGAGTGTCCACATATTTGCCTGTGTTTTTGCCCATCTGCAATTCTCCCACCCTCCTCCACATTCTCTCTTTTTTTATTTTAAAAAAGCAGCTTTATTGAGATATAATTCACATACCCTACAGTCCATCTAGTTAAAGTTGTAAGATAAAATAGTTTTTAGTATATTCACGGGTATGAGCATTGTTTCACAGCTAATTTTAGAGCATTTTCATCACCTGAAAAAGAAACCCCACACTAGCTATCACCTCCCAATCCCCTCAGCCCCATGCTACTGGACCTAGGCAACCTGTAATCTACTTTCTTTCTCTACAGATTTCCCCTGTTCTGGACACTTCATATAAATGGAATCGTGTATGTGGACTTCTGTGACTGGCTTCTTTCACTTAGCATAATGTTTCCAAGGTTTATCTGTGTTGTAGCATGTGTCATTACTTCATTACTTTTTATGGCCAAGTAGTAATATTCTAATTCTCCCTATCTTTCAAAACTCAGCTGAATCTTCACCTCCTCCAGGAAGCCTCTGTAATTCCTCAGACCCTTCCGACCTCTCCCTGGGATATTTACAGTGTAGAATGGGATCCTTCCTGCGTCCTTTCTTCCCCCATCAGATGGTGTCACAGGCCAGTTCCCTGGGAAGCAGGCTCTCTGCACGCAAGAAGTTTATTGGCGATGCTCTTGTGCCCAGCCTCGTGGGGGAGAGAGAGCTGCAGGAATGGGCAGAAGGAGAAGTTGAACGGCAACGCTGCAGCCAAGGTCTCAGCCAACCTCCAGGACCTCTGAGCCTGGGAGGGCCCTCAGAGTTGGACCAAGGTCCAGTCTGCACAGCAACAGTCGTTGGATGCAGCTGCTCCGGGAAGAAGGCGTGACCTTGGGCGAGTTGTCTCTCCTCAGCCAAGGGCAAGGCCTGGAGAGGGACTCGGCCGAGAGCTGTGGCTAGCAGCACCTCCAGCAGGTGGTGGAAACGGGGGCATCATGGGAAGCCCCTTGAGACTGGGGGCCATGGCATCCTTCCTGCTTGCCTCTCCCCTCCCCTAGCACCTGAGTTTTGCTTGAAATAAGGCTTTGGGGTCAGACAGACATGGATTCAAGTCCCAGCTCTGCCACATATTATCTGAGGAACCACAGAAACTTTCCACATCCCTTTAAGCCTGAGTTTCTTCATCTACGAAGCAGGGCTAATAACAGTCCCTACCTTACAGTGTCACTGTGAATTCTAAGTGAGTTGATATTTGTAAGTCATTTAACGGTATTGGTATGTACTAAGCTCTCAATAAGTGTTGGCTATTGTTATTATTAATGTTATTATTAGCAGATGCTCAAGGCCGCCTGATCATTAGCTGACAAAAGGATGGAAGCCGATATAAACTAAGGGACAACAAATGAACCAGACGTCAATATTGAGATGTCAGCATTCTAAGGCGGACAATTATTTTTTTAATTAGGAAATATTTCAGACATCCGGAAAGGCATAGGGACTTACTGAACATTCATGTTCCCACCATTGAAACTGATTTTCAAAATTACAGATACATTTGAAGTCTTTTGTGTACCCTGCCCCAATATGCACCTGTCCCCAAGGTGAATCTTACAGGTGATGTTTATTATTCCAAGGAATGTCTCGGTGCTGCTGTACATGTTTGAATCTCTAGATAATATATTATCTTCTGTATGTTTTAAAACATTTATGTAAATGACATCATAGTATATCATCTTTCTGCTTTTTTTCACTCAACACAATTCTTGACGTCAAATGTGAGATTTGCCTGTGTTTTTTACCTGCAGCTCTGGTTCATTTATTTTCCCTGCAGTATACGGATGAAAATGCTGCTCCCGAAGTATAAGAAGAAGTGGAGGGAAAGACACCCTTTCTGACTGAGCTGCTTGGTCCCAACTTCTTTCTAGCCACCCTCATCTTGTGGCGAGGTAGTGCAGCCTAGAGGTTAAAGCCACTGGAACCAGATTCTGTAGGTTTGAACCCCAAGTCTGCCAGCTGCTAGCTGGGAAAACTTGGGTAAGCTCCTTAACAGCTCTGGGCCACAGTTTCCTCATCTGTAGCATGAGAACAATGACACGTCACGCCTGCTTTAGAGGACTGCTTGTAAACACTTCATGCAGGTGCTGGTAGTGCAGTACCAGCAGGGTTAGCTATTACTCTTTTACTTGGGTTGTTTCTAAGCAGACAGTATGGAACATAGCTCCGTGAAGCATTATCCCAGCCACTAGGGCCTGACTCCTGCCACGGAGGGAAAAGCAGCTTTACAGACCTGGATATTCCACATTTGGAAAGCTGACTGTCCGACTGTTTGGTTCCACATCCTGCTGGTGGCTCCTGGTACAGCTGTGTAGAGAGGGCTCCTGGCTCCCATCCCTCACTGCCTTTGAACTGTCCAGCTCCCTCGAGGCCACCCTTAGTACTGTTCCCATTGCACAGATGAGCAGATGGGCTCAGAGATGTGAGGTGACCTGCTAATAATAAGTGACTTCCGTGAGACCTGAACCCAAGTCTCCTCATTCCAAATCCCGTGGCCTCTGGCCATCTAGTTGTTCTCCCTAAATTCCATCAGTCACTTTTAGCCTCTTGTTTTCTTGCTTGAGGACAGTGGTGGTTCCCTCGAGGCTGAGAAGGGAAGAGAAGCAGTTTTGGGGACCACTCACCCCGCAGGAGGCGTGACCCACTGCTGGCCTTGCAGCATCAACAATCACATGGCAGAAAGCCACGTTAGAGCCAGAGGCTGTTGTGTGGATTTTTCTCTGTCTTTCCTCGAGGACTTTAGTTGAGCAGTCAAAATGTATTTTCCAAAAGGCTGAAGAGCCAGCAGGGTGGGTGAGAGGGGAATCTGTGGCTGGGCGGGGAGTGTGGAGGCAGGTGGGGGACAGCCAGCATGGCTTGCATTCACCCAGATATACAAGTTTTGGCTTGCCTCACCTTGAAAGGCAGTTCTCATGGAGGAAAATATGTCAAGGTAGACAGATTCTCTCCTTTATGAGATGGCTTATGACTATTCTTGCATGCAGTTATTTTCCTTTTAAAATAATTTGTAATGGCAGAACTCACTGCCATAAATCAGTTTCTGTTTCCATTATGAATCCAGTTTTGGAAGGTGATGGTGTCTGCCATTTCCTCTTCTTCAGGGCTTAAACTTCATATTTTTCTCTGTAAAAAAGGAAGCGGTTTGTGTGTATGTTTGAAGAAACTAAGGGCCGGGGCTTTTAGGGGATAATTTAGCAATAGGAATTTAGGCAAGAACAACAAAAGCAAATAGGTTTCAAGTCCCACGACAACTTCGATCAATTAGAAGTGGGTGAGTGGAGTGTTGTGTTGAGAAGGATTCTGAGACCATGTACAGCATCAATGGAAAAGAGCTGTGATTGATTAGTGATGTCTGTCATGAATCTCTGCGGGGGAGGGGAGAGCCCAGAGGGAACCCTGCAAACACTCATTTGTAAACTAGAGTAAGCTTGGTAGTTTTCTCCTAACACAAACTCCTTACGTCTTTGTAGCATTTGATGATTTGGAAAGCATTTTCATGTGCTTTATTTTCTTTTTTAAAAATTAAATTAAATTTTATTTTATTTTTAAAAATATTTATTTATTTATTTGGTTGTGCCGGGTCTTAGTTGCAGCAGGCAGGCTCCTTAGTTGTGGCATATGAACTCTTAGTTGTGGCACGCATATGTGATCTAGTTTCCTGACCAGAGATTGAACCCGGGCCCCCTGCATTGGGAGCACACAGTCTTATCCACTGTGCAGCCAGAGAAGTCCCCAAGTGCTTTATTTTCATTGAACCATTCCATCAACTGTGTGAGGTAGGGCTAATCTGTCTTCATATTAATTCATTTATCCATTAAATGATTATTGGGCAATTACTGTACTAGGTTGTTGTAGCTAATCTCTAAGGATGACTACCACCAATTTCTTCCCTTCATGTTCATGAATGCTGCCCCTCACCAAGAAGTAGAATCTAATTCCCTTCTAGAATCTTGGCTGTTCTCAGTGACTTGCTTGACTAATGAGATGCGGCTGAAATGACGTTCTGGAACTTCTAATGATAGGTCTTCAGAGCCTTTCAGTTTCAGCATACATCTTCTTGAAACATTTGCTTTTTTCTTTTTTAAAAAATTTATTTAATTAATTAATTTATTTTCGGCTGCATTGGGTCTTCGCTGCTGCACACAGGCTTTCTCTAGTTGCGGCGAGCGGGGGCCACTCTTGGTTGCGGTGCGTGGGCTTCTCATTGTGGTGGTTTCTCTTGTTGCGGAGCACGGGCTCTAGGCACGCGGGCTTCAGTAGTTGTAGCACACGGGCTCAGTAGTTGTGGCTCGCAGGCTCCAGAGCGCAGGCTCAGTAGTTGTGGCGCACGGGCTTAGTTGCGGCATGTGGGATGTTCCCAGAGCAGGGCTCAAACCCATGTCCCCTGCATTGGCAGGTGGATTCTTAACCACTGTGCCACCAGGGAAGCCCGAAACATTTGCTTTTGGATCTGCTACATAAGACATGTTACTACCCTTCTGGAAACACCATGTTGAGAGGCCCTGAGACTAGAGAGAGGCTCCCAGCTGAGCCCAGCCTTCCAGCCATCCCACTAAGGCTCCATTTACGTGAGAAGCCATCTTGGACTCTCCAGCCCAGCCCAGTGGCCATTTGAATATCACTGAGTCACCCCAGTTGAGACAGTGTGGAACAGAAGAATCACCAAGCTGAGTCCTGCCTAAATTCCTGACTCACAAAATCATGATGTGAAAGGGTTGCTATTTTAAATGAGTAAGTTTAGGGTTAGTTATGTAGCAATAGGTAACCAGAACATTGACACCGGGCTTCCAGAGATGAGTAAGACCCAATTTCAACCCGTAGAGAGCTCAGAGTCTCTCGGGAGAGATGGATACATGAACAAACCAATGATAATTTGGTGAAACCAAACATGTACAAGATAACTCTAATTAAAAGGGGCTGGCAAGGCTTCCTGAAGGAGTGATGTCTGTCTGGGCTCTGGCCCCTGCTCTTGGGATGCATGGCCCACAAGAAGTCATTTTTCCCTAAGAATCCCCTAATACCGAGAGAAGGGTCCCCAGTGGCCAATTTATATTAGGTCACTCTGTTTTCCTGGCTATAGCTGATAGATCCAGGCGTGAACAAATACTCAAGGTGGGCCAATCAAGTTCTGTCTCCCAGTAAACTGAAATTTGGGACGGAGAGCCTCAGAGGCTGGGTGTCATTGGAGCCAAATCATGGTGATGGTAGCCCTCTAGAGCAGGGTTTCTCAGTCTTGGCACTATTGACATTTTGGGCTTGATTAATTTTGTCTTGGGGTTGGGAGAGCTGTCCTGTGCATTGAGGAGTGTTTAGCAGCCTCTCTGATCTCCACTCAGCATACGGCTCTAGCACCTCATCTCTAGTCATGACAATCAGAAATGACTCCAGGCATCGCCAAAATCACCTCCCCCGCAGTTGAGAACCACATCTCTAGAGTGACGGCCCTCAAGTTCGTGAGCTGTCCTATCCATGCCGTTATTGAGATATGGTACTTAAACTCTTCTTTTGATTCTGTGAGGCATCCCAGAGCCTTCTGATAATTCAATGTCAGTTTCCATATGTTGCAATGAAAATAATCCTAGTTCCTACGGTATTGAAGATTGGAAAGGAATTTATTGGGAAGCATTTGGATATGGAGATATGAAACAGCACTATGGAAGCACTGCGTATGGCTGGGGCTGCTAGCGAAGGTGGGCGGTGGGCTGGAGGCACACAAGAGCCCGCCTTCGCTTTGCAGCCACACTCAAGTCTGCAGCCCTGGCGACTGTGGCCCTGCAAACCTCCATAACTCACGTAAGCTCAGCGCTTTCCACTGAGCCAAAGGCCTCCTCCATGTCCCATTTTCTCAGGGTAAAGGTTCTTGAATGGCTATTAAAGGCTAGAGTTTGGGACTTTAGAAGATTACGTTCCACTGAGAATATTTTTCCTTGTTGAGGAATCAATTGCTCCTAGATTTTAACCCTGCCCATGTTTCACAGGCAAACTAAAGTGAGGAACTGAGGACCCTTCTTGAATTTTGCTGGATCCCACATATCTTCTCAGTGTGAGGCAAAGGCGGAGTCCTTCAGGCTTGAGTCAGTCGGATGAAAGTTTCCCATTGTCCCTTTCTGGTGGTCCAGTGGTTAAGACTCTGTGCTGCCAATGCAGAGGGCATGGGTTCGATCCCTGGTCAGGGAACTAAGACCCCACATGCCAGCGCGGCCAAAAAAAACAAAGTGTCCTGTTGTCCACCTTGCCCTGTGTGTGTGTATGTGTGTGTTTGGGTGTGTGACAGATGATCTTTTGGGTCACAGAGATCAGAGATGCACTCAGGTTGTTTGAGGCTACAGGGCACATTGGGAGGAAGAAGGACCCCTAAGCTGCCCCAGAAGGGGAAGTGTCCTTGGCAGGCACGATTACGATTACGAGTGCTGGAGTTAGGGCTGAGCTGTGTTACCGATCGCCCCTTGCAAATTACAGGCCATGGCTCTGAACCCAGAATTCCCGGTTTCCAACCAACTGGCCAAACCAGTAGCCTTGGACCAGGTGCACCCAGGGGAGGCCACTTTTGAGAAGTTAGCTTCCAGGAGTAAATTCCCTTGGGAAACTCCGAGGGCAGCTTAAATCTTGAGAAAACAACTCATTAGGAGCTTGGGGAGCTGTTTAATTGCCCTGCCCAGCCAAGATGCAGTGCTGCCGTGCCAGCTGGATGAAAAATAATGAAGTCACTAGAAGTCCCAGCTCCCTCCCTGTCTGCCCACGTTCCCTCCTGCTTCCTCTTCCTCCTCTCACCCCAGGCACTGTGGCCCCCTGCTGCCCAGAGACCCTTGCTGTGGTGTTCAGTAACCTGTCTGTCCCTGGGGCAATCAGATTCTCAGAAAGAACGTACAAAAACCAGGAAAAGGGTTGTTTTGTTGTATTGTTAATGTATTCATCTGAAAGCTGTGTTTACAAAGGTATAAGGGTTAAATCACATAGAGTTACTACTCATCTCTTCTTAGAAAAGTATGACAGCTCAAGAAATTCATCCAGTCTTGGAAAAGCTGTGATTTTCGGTTGCCATGGCCACACTCGCCTCGTCTCTGTCCTGGTCCTACACCGGAGCAGGCCAGTTGCAGGCTGGAGGACAGTGCAGTGGGGCAGAGAACCACTGGAAGGGGAGCTGGGAGGCTTGTGTTCTAGTCCCAGCTCTGATGCTAACAATGAGCTCTGAGCTTCTGAAACAGGAGCGATGCACTATAGAGCTCAATCTTTTCCAGCAGGAACATTCCATGCTAGTTATCTGAACACAAGGGTCCTTAGACCCTTTTTAGGGGATCTAGCATGTGAAACCACTTGGTACTAGGGGGCATTCTCCCACAGTGTGGGTTAAGGTACGGGGCACAGCCTCCAGCTCCTTGGGGAAGGGGGCATGGGGCAGAGGTCGTTTCTCTGATCTTGCCCACTAGGGGGCAGCACCTAACCTATGCTGGCAACTGGCTCTCTCCCCTAGGACCTGGAATCTGGAGAGTTGACCCAAAGAGATGGGCTCATGTAGAGGTTGTTCAGGGTGGCAGCAGCTGAACTGCCAATGCAATGGCCGTGGTGGGGCGTGTCCAGTGGTGTCAACAGTGATGTCTCAATCAAGCTTTTCCTGTGGCATGAATGTGACTGTGATCGCTGTTAACTTCCATGGCTCTCTCATTCTAGCAAGTTCCATGGTCTTGCCTCTTTCTCTGCTTCATGTTCAATTTTGTGAGTAACCCAATACCTTCAGTAAGGATTTGATGTTTTCTCTTCAGTTGGCCAGAATTGATTTCTTTTTTTTTCCTTTTTTTTGTAAGCGATTTAAAAAAAATTGAAGTATAGTTGATTTACAATGTTTCAGGTGTACTGCAAAGTGATTCAGTTATATATATTCTTTTCAGATTCTTTTCCATTATAGGTTATTACAAGATATTGAATAAAGTTCTCTGTGCTATACAGTACGTCCTTATTGTTTATCTGTTTTATATACAGTAGTGTGTACCTGTTAATCCCAAATTCCTGATTTATCCCTCCCCACACCTTTCCCCTCAGAGTTGATTTCTATTGTTTGTAACCAGGAACCTCAATCAGAACCTTGATGAACTAATTACCTCGCAGTTTGCTGTTCATGATTGAAACCATTTTAAGGTCTCACCTAATCCCAAAGATGTTTAGGTTTCAAGGAGGATGCTGGCATCAGTGATACCTCAACTTGAGGCTGCCATATAGATATTACTTCACCTGCGAGCTCTGCTCTCTTGGCAGTGGCCACATGGGGTGCTGTGTTGAGGATTCTGAAGCTAAAACTCACTAGTGACGTCTGCCAGTAGGGAGAGGGGAAAGTGTGGCCGTGCCCCTACCATGCAGATGCTTTCCGCGCTGTGATATTGTGCTTTACGAGAAAGATATATTTGGTTATTCGGATGACCAAAATGTATTCCTCACATATATTTGATCTTTGTCTGCAGTTCTGGCTCACAGCTCCCCAAACCTTTGGAACTTCCTAACTGTTGAGTGATACAGGTGTCTTTTGTTAGGGAAGTGAGGTGACTTTTGGACCCATCCCAGGGTGGGGACTGGTTGCCGGGAGAACCAACTGTGTGATTAGAGGCTTGGAAACTTTAGTCCCATCCCGATTTCTGGGGAGGGAAGAGGGGGCTTGAGGTGGAATCACGAGCCCTTGGCCAATGATCTAGTCAATCATGACTATGTAATGAAACCTCCATAAAACCCCCAAAGGACAGCTTTTTGGCTCCCTTTCCCAGAGGGCTTCTACTTGGGGGACCCAGAACACTTCCAGGTACCACCGTTAGAGCAGGTCCCAAGCTGTATGAGGACAGAAACTCCTTTGTTTGGGGCCTCGCCCTATGTACCTCTTCACCTGGCTGTTGATTCATATCCTTTAACATCCTTCTACAATAAATTGGTAATCTAGTGAGTAAACAGGTTTTCCTGAGTTCTGTGAGCCATTCTAGCAAGTTGATCAAACCCAAGGAGGGCGTCATGGGAACCTCTGATTTAGAGCCGGTTGGTCAGGTAACAACCTGGCCTTGAGACTGGTGTCTGCAGTGGAGGGCGGTCTTGTGTGACTGAGCCCTTTACCTGTGGAATCTGATTCTGTCTCTGAGAAGGTAGTGTCAGAATTAAGCTGAATTTCTGGACACTCTGCTGGCGTCTGAGAATTGCTTGTTGGTGTGGGAAAGCCTCCACGCACATGCACTGGAATTGGGTCCAGGAACCCCTTTTGCACGTGCCTACACACAAAGGGGGAATTTCAGGGGGTTGTAAAGATGCATTTGGTGGTTGTGGTGGTGGTGATGGGTTATCCCAAATCCCCTCAAACTTCTTGCCTCTGTGGAAGGCAGCTGAACTCCCTTTGTCATCATCCTCTGGCAGGACAGCCTCTCTGACAAACCAAAGTGCAAAACCAAAGATGAGATCAGCATCCCTCATGAGGCCCAGCACAGAGAGATGCAGTGTGAGCTGCCCCAGTGACTGCAGACACACCGCCCAGAGGACCAGCCTATGGAGCCAGAGTGTCAGAGCTGGAAGGGCTCTTAGAAGTCATCCACTCCAATATTCCCATTTCACAGATGGGAAAAACTGAGGCCCAGAGAGGGAAGGGATGACTTGCCCATGACTCCTCAGTCAATTTAGTGGCAGTTTGGGGTTTCACACATCAGTTGGCTCTCAGCCGAAGTTCTTCCCATATCACCACCGTCTCATATCCACTGGACTTTAATCATCTCTATCTTTGGAATATCCCACAGTATTAGTTTCCTGTGGCTGTTGTAACAAAGTACCCAGAACTTAAACAACACGAATTTATCTTAGAGTTCTGCAGGTCAGAAGTCTGACACAGGTCTCACTGGGCCAAAGTCAAGGTGTCAGCAGGACTGCTTTTCCTCCTGGAGGCTCTAGGGGAGAATCCAGTTCCTTGTCTTTTCTGGCTTCTAGAAGTTGCTCACTTCCTCGGCTTGTGGACCCTTCTTTCTGCATCATCAAAGCTAGCAGGAGCTGATATGTCTTTCTCACACTGAGTCACTCTGACACTTACTGTTCTGCCTCTTCGTACATTTAAGGACCCTTGTGGTTACTTTAGTCCCATCCAGATAATCCAGGATAATCTGTCAATTTTAAGGTTAGCTGATTAGCTACCTTAATTCCCCTTTGCCATGTTAGGTAACTTATTCCTAGGTTCCAGGGATTAAGATAGGAACATTTCGGGGGGCATCGTTATCTTGCCCTCCACATCTACCTTCTCTCTGAAGTCAGGGTTTCTCATCCTGAAAAATCTTTTTTTTTTTTGGTCCTGCCACCCATGCTAAGCTCCTCAGAGGAGGGTCTATTCTTGCTGTTTTCCATCCTTTACCACTCATTTTTTTCCCTTTAAATTGAGATATAATTCACATGCCATAAGGGTCACTCTTTTAAATTGTACGATTTAGTGGTTTTAGTGTATTCACTACGGTGTGCAACCATCGCTGCTGTCTAATTCTGGAACGTTTTCATCACCCTAAAGAGAAGCCCCACACTCATCAGCAGTCACTCCCAGTTCCTCCCTCCCTCAGTCTCTGGCAGCCATGAAACTACTTTCTGTCTCTATGGATCTGCCTATTGCAGCCCGGACATTTCATAGAAATGTTATCATAGAACACGTGGCCACTTGTGTCTGGCTTTTTTCCCTAAGCATAGTGTTTCCAAGGGTCATTCACTCTTACATACCTTGCAACCTGGCTTCTGTGAACCTGCCCCATGCTTTACTTCCTGAGCTCCCCATGACGTCCATTCTGCAGTTCCCAAATTTCATGGCCTTTCTCAACCCTTGGTCAGTCACTGGTAGCAACCCCCCTCTTGGAATATTTCATCCTTGGCTTCTGCCATGATGCCTCTTCTTGGTTCTCCTTCCATCTCTATGCTCTTGCTTCTCCTCTGGCCCAATTCTCCCCTGGTCTTCTGAAAGGAACTGCCCCCCAATGGTCAGCCTAGGCTCTCTGCTGTTTCCTGTATCCCAGAGGTTCTAGAAGCCCATGGGTGGAACCTTAGATTGTAGACAACATTTTGTGTATGTATCCATCGCTTTCATCTGCTTCTCAAATGGGTCCATGAATACTAAAGTGTTGTAATCTTTCTGCCTTTGAGAACTCAGGTAGCCAAGAAACTTTGGGTTGCAAGTGAGAAACCCAAATTAAGCCAAGTTGAACATAAAGGGAATTTAATGACTTACATGCCTGGAGTAGCTCAAAGAACTCAAGGAAGCACAGCAGCTTCGGGGGTTTGGGGGACTGGAATCTGGAACACGTTGCTGTCAGGATTCTCCATTTCTCAACTCTGCTTGTCTCTGCTTGGCTTATTCTCTCCAGCAAATTAGCTATTTCACATACCACAGAGGATGGTACCTGGCAGCTCTCAATTCCTTCCCACTCTGGGACTCAAAGACCAAGCCCTTCTCCTCCAACTCCAACTTAAAAATCCTGAGGAAGGGCTCTGAACACTGTGTTGGGTCATAAGCTCACCACTGGAGCAATCGTGGGGCCAAGGGAGTTGTGTGCTGGGATCAAGTGGGGTTAGGCCTGTTGTCTACCTTTGTACTTTGTGGGGCAGGGTTCGGCGGTCCTGCCAGACGCCCCTAATGGGAGTGGAGGGGGAGAAGTTCTTCAAAGGGGTGTGTGTGCATGTGCTGGACAGTGGAAAACAGTGGATGTTTCCTTCAAGAGCTCCCCAACCACTGCTGCCATGACTACTACCATGTGGATAACTCCACAGTCCCCAGCGGCCAGGTGCCTACGGAGGTCTACCTGGTGGCCCACCGGCACCCCCAAACTGAGCATCTCTGGTGTCCCCAGTCTTTGTCAATGGCACCACCCCCAGTAAGTCTCCCAAGCTTCTCCCAGTCCCTTGTCCTCCTGAATCGCTGTCCCCCACTCCTGCCTAGGTAGTGGCTAAGGCCCACTGACCTTAGTACTTCAACATCTTTCCCAGCCATTGTTCTCATCCCCAAGGCTCCCTCTTTAGGTCAGACCCTCAGTGCCTCTGGCTCAAGCCACCCTCCTGATCTCTTAGTGAGACTCCCTGCCTCGAGGCAGACTCGGCCACCATCTACGAAGGCCCCCCTCTATGCCAGAAATGTGCTCAGCATCACTTAAAAATAAATCCTCATAACAGTTCCATGAGTAGGATAGTGTTACCACTGGTTGATAGGTTAGGAAAGTGAGCCTCAGTAAATCAAGGGCTTGCCAAAGCAGGGAGGGGTGGTGGAAGGAAGATTTGAACTTGGGTCTCTAATTCTGAGTGTAGCATCTATTCTGGTTCCCCTCCACTGCCTTTTCAAATAGTTGCCTAATGAATTTATGAAAGATTACGTATGCTGATTTCTTTCTTTTGGCTCACACAGATGTCCTGAAAGCTTTGTAGGTTATAAAGAAGAGTCCTTAAGGAGCCCCAGGTCTTGCCCATTGCTCACAAAGGGAAATGCTGCTGAGGTCACCCTGATATCCGGGTCTCCCTGAGAGCTCTGGGGGTCCCTCTCTCCCACTGGTTGCCTGGGGGCAGCAGGAGGGAAGAAAGCCTGTTTCCTAAAAGAGTTAAGCTGAAGAATCCAGTGTTAAGCACTTAACACTGAGCGCTGGATAATCAGTAAACACCTGATAAGATTACTTATGAGAGAGCTACACGATGATATGATAGTTATAAGATAGTTAACCACAGCTTTAAATCAGGGGGCTGGGCTGGGGGTGGGGCTACACTGTCCTGGCTGTCCCGGATGAGGTGCCCTGTGGCCTCCTCTGGGCGGCTTGCAAAGGCTCTGGCCTTTGCTTGTTTATGTGCTGGTTTTCAGTCTCTCTCCACTCCCCCCAGATAAGCTCCAAGTGAGGACCTTGCCTGTTTTCTCTGGGACCAGTGCCAGACACATGAGTAGGTGCTCAATAAATACTTATTGGATAGATGGATGGATGGGTGGATGGAATGGAGGGATGAGGAAAAGAGTTTCTAGTTAAAGTCCTAGAATGAGATATTTTGAATTGTTATTACATCTGGTTATTCCACCCAAATGGCAATTCATTTTCTACTGAGTAGACCAAGTGTGCCCAAACAGGGCAGCTCTGCAAGGACAGGGCGTCTAAACAGTATCTGAAGGCTCTGTGAATAAGGCCCTCCCATAGTTAACTTCCTGCCATAGAACATTGGGTTGCTCTCTAATTGACCTTGAATGAGGCGGTGTTTACAGCTGCAACTTAGCAGCCATTGATCTTGAATTGATTAAGCCAGCATTTTGAAAAGCAGAACTGCAGGAACAGGGACAAAGAACCCCATGTACTGAGGATTTCACACCATCCATTCACCTCCTTTGCATCTAGTGTGTGTGTGTGTGTTTTAAAAAAATAAACAAACAATTAATGAATTACTTAGAAAGAAGAGGAAACAGGTCCAACTTTTTCTCAGCGGGAGGGCAGACTGGCTGCCCAGAGCCTTGAAGGGCGTTCCCAGCCCTCATTAGTCCTAACTGGAGAGGCCTGTCCGTTCCCCCAGAGCGGGCAGCTGACCAGGGCTCGGCGGGTTGTAAACTCTTTGGAGCTGCTTTTTTTTTTTTGTGGCGGTTCCAGCACTTGGCAGGGCACCCGTAAGGAGCAGAAAACTTGGGGTTCTCCTCTTGGCTCTGCCTGGCTGAGCTTCACTGGGCAAGTGACCTCACTTGTGGGGCCTCGGATCACTCGTCTCTAAAATGAGGGGGTTGGAAAAGGTACATTGATTTCCAAACTTTTTACTTTTTTTGCCCTGGAATCTGTTCTTTAAACAAAAGCTAACTGGGCCACCTCTCCCCGTGCAACACGTTAAGACGAAGTTGGGAAAAAGAGATGGGGTAGGAAGAGGCAGCATGGTCCCATCTGCCCCCACTCCCAATCGCCAGTTTGAGAGGGGAGCTCCATGGAACTTCCCAGCTTCTGTGGCACACTGAAAACCACTTCAGGCTCCCATCCAGCTTTAATTGGAGTTGTTCCTAATCAGAAGAAGCCTAATGCTTGTAGCAAGTAGGAGTTGTGCATGGTTGCTAGTAATAGAAACCTGACAAATAAAGGTTTAAGCAGATTGGGGGGTGGGGGTTATTCATTCATTCGTTTATTTGGTAACAAGAAGTCTGAAGGACGGCACTCCAGGGCTAGTATGGCAGCTCCACAACATCATCCGGGAGAAGAGGCCCAGCCTCATTTTATTCTTCTGTTCCATCATGCTGAGCATATGGCTGCCATTCTCAAATCTGGCCCATGGTCACAATATGGCTGCTGAAGCTCCAGACATCACACTCACATTCGAAACAAGAAAAAGGAGGAAGGGGAGAAGGGCAGACAGGCACATGCCAAATTCAGTTTGCTCCCTTGAAAAAGCTTTCCTGGGTACATTACTGAGGATTCCAGCTGAAGTCACCTTGGAAAGAACTGAGTCACATGACTACTTCTGAGTGCAAGGGAAGCCAGAAAACATTAGCATCGTTGTTTTTAAACCAAGGTGTATTGGCATCCAGCATAAAACCAGGGTTTTGCTAATAATGACAAGAGGATGGCTATTAAGTAGGCCACAGGAAAAACCAACAACCGCTAACACTTAGTGAGCGCTTATTAAGTAGCGGGCACCACGTGGGGAACTGTGCGCGCATTATCTCACTGAATTCCCATAACTGCCCAGTAAGGTAAACACTCACCATTCCCATTTTATAGCTGAGGAAGTG
This sequence comes from Delphinus delphis, assembly GCF_949987515.2. Classification (NCBI taxonomy): domain Eukaryota; kingdom Metazoa; phylum Chordata; class Mammalia; order Artiodactyla; family Delphinidae; genus Delphinus; species Delphinus delphis. Next base: position 13,367,480 of record NC_082698.1, on the reverse strand, counting down.
GAGGCTCTGAGAAGTTAAGTGACTTGGCCAAGGTCCACACAGCAAACAAGTGATGAAGCCAGGACGTTAACCCAAGCACTCATGCTAGAGTCCAAACCCTTAACCACCAGGTTATACCGCTACGGTAAAGACCAAAATGTAAACTACACGCAAGGCTTTTCAATGCTGTTTCAGCATCTTTAAAAAAGGGAAACACATGGCAACCTACAGAGTGCCAGGGCCTGCCTTTTCTGCTCCTCTGCAGTTTCCATATCGTCTTTCTCCTGGTAATGACAGCAGCGGTGGCAGACTGAATCGGCTATGATGCATTTACCAGAAGATAAGTGTTTTAGATACGGTTTGGAGGCAGTTCAGGGGAAACATTTTCAGGGACTCGACTTACAGAAATGATTTATGAAGCAAGATTAAAAAAGCTAAGTCTGTATGGGCTGGCACAATATGAAAGGGTGGGAGGGAAGAAGGCGACACAAAGGTCAAGCATGTAGACAGCCCGAGAGTTCCAGAAACCTAGGGGAGGGCTGCAGTAGCATGAGGCAAAGGGGTCACAGCTCAGATCCAGTTAAAAAAGGAGAAAATAGCAAGCCCTTGGCTCTGTCAAGCAGATGCTTCTTCAGTGCTCGGTTTGTCGTCAGCTCTGTGACGGGAGGTGGCTGGCTCTTGCCTTCATGAGAGCCACGAGGCACCATCAGAAACGGAGCCGTTTGCTGGGGCGATAATGGTGCAAGTAGAACTCAGAAACTTGGTCTCCCGAGAGGAATGGGCAACGTCTTTAAGTTGAGTTTCATATTTATAGACCACGTGGGCAACATTTTTCTCTTTGAATCATCACAATAATATTATCCCCATTCTGCAGATGAGAAGCCTAAGGCAGAGCTGGCTCTAGTGACTTCAGTTTCAGGTGACGTCACACACCCCAGGCAGTGGCAGATCCAGGAGTGGGGATGGCATCAAAAGTGGCATCTTCACTCAGCATAGCCGCTGGCACATCATAGTTGCACGGTAAAAGTCATCTGTATCAAATCCATGGACATATCCCTTGTCAGTCAGCATTTCTCTTAAGGGAAGTTCAACTTCAGTTTGTCCATCAGGAGAAAGACTTACCGAAGAGAAAGTGGGAATACACTCTTGTTAAGACCACGGAGTAATGCAAAATAAATTCTTGTGAGCCAACACGGAATAAGCTAGCTACTAACCTGGGATTTTCTTTTCTTTCTTTCTTTTTTTTTGTGGTATGCGGGCCTCTCACCGTCGTGGCCTCTCCCGTTGCAGAGCACAGGCTCCGGACGCGGAGGCTCAGCGGCCATGGCTCACGGGCCCAGCCGCTCCGCGGCATGTGGGATCTTCCCGGACCGGGGCATGAACCTGTGTCCCCTGCATCGGCAGGCGGACTCTCAACCACTGCGCCACCAGGGAAGCCCGGGATTTTATTTTCTAATTGAATTCTTTTTTTGTTTTAAGGAGGGCTTTCTGGGCTTTTGGTAACATTCTATATCTTGATCCATCTGTGAAAATTCATTGAGCTTTATTATTTGCATACTTGAATTAAACTAAATACTTAGAAATGTTCTTTAAAAAAAAGAAAAAGGTCCTAAATTGGCATTCTGGCTAAGACTGTGATGTGGGCGGGTCTCAGCAGCTCGGGCGGCGGCGGCGGCGGCGGGAGGAGTGGCAGCGGTCAGGCAGCCCAACATCACGAAGCCTCTTGGCGCATCTCGGCCTGCAGGCACCTGGCACGCGCCGGTCCCGCCACCACGATGCCCAAGAGGAAGGTCACCTCCACCGAGGGGGCGGCGAAGGAGGAGCCCAAGAGGAGATCGGTGAGGTTGTCAGCTAAACCGGCTCCTACAAAAGTGGAAACTGAACCAAATGAGGTGGCAGGAAAGGATAAATCTTCAGACAAAAAAATGCAAACAAAAGGAAGAAGGGGAGCAAAAGGAAAACAGGCCGAAGTGGCTAACCAAGAGACTAAAGAAGACTTCCCTGCAGAAAATGGAGAAACTAAAAACGAGGAGAGCCCAGCCTCTGATGAAGCAGGAGAGAAAAAAGCCAAGTCTGATTAATATCACACACCTGTGAATTTTGTGCACTCTAACATCTTTGGTCGTGGTAATCCAGTTCTTCTAGTAACTTTGTTAATGTGCTGTGACTGACAATTTGAGTATGTAGTGTATACGATATTAAATTGTGAATTAGGGGGACTTACGATGTAACAGCATATCAATATTTGAAGATATTGCTACTTGATTTCCTCTCAAGGAAGATTTGCCTCCAAATTTTAAGCTGGAAAGTCACTGGAATAACTGTTCAGAAAAGAATCACAAGTACATGATTTTTTAGATTTTTGGTACGTATGTTAAGAATTGTGTACAAATTGAAATGTCTGTGTACTGATCCTCAAAACAACCAATAAAATCTCACTTATGAAAGAAAAAAAAAAAAAGACTGTGATGTGGCAGAGACCACTAGGTGTCTCCCAACCTCACTCTCCATTTCTGCCTTAGAAGGCAGCTCCTGATTTTTAACTGGGCACAGAGCCAGGTGGAATAAAGCTACAGCTTCCACCTTCTCTTGCAACTGGGCGCAGCCTTGTGACTCAGTTCTGGGCAGTGGGATATGACGTAACCATAGCATGCAGTTTTCAAGAAGTCACCTTCTTTCCTTCCCTTCTCCTTCTTGCTGGCTTGAAAGTAGATGAAATGGCTGGATCTTTGCAGCTATCTTAGTCCAGGAGGTAGAAACTGTACTGTAGATGGCGGCACACAGGACAGCTGGTCCTTGAGTATCATGGAGCTCCCACAGCAGCCCTGAACTGCTTTCCTTCAGATCTCTTTTTATGAAAGTGAATAAACTTCTATCTTGCTTGAGCAACTGTTTTGGGTTTTCTGTGATTTGTAGCTAAACTTAATCCCAACTGATACATAGGATGGGTGCCAAATTCAGGTTATTTTGAGGAGCGGGAGGAGAGAGTGTGATCAGCTTCAACTCTATTGGTAAAAAGTTTGTTTATTAAACTGGGTGGTGGGCATAAAGGTGGTAATTATATTTTAAACTTTTTGGGTATATCTAAGTATCACATATTAAATCTTTAAAAAAAAAAGGTACTGGTAGAAATAGTGTCAAAGCAAAACCATGAGACACATGGAAAAATAATCAAATGGTGGCAGTTTGGGGCTTCACCCTGGCTCCGTGTCCAGATCGTCTTTGATGTTAGGGTTTGACTGCAGCCTCTGAATAAGCCTCATGGACAGAATGAGCAAGACCTGAAGCGGTCTGTGGGTACCAAACCCGTGTTTGGAAGCAAGAAGGGAAGAAGAAGAAGGCAAGGGCTGGGCCACACTCCCTCCCCCATGCTGCCCAGACCCTGTCTGGGTTGGGTCACCAGGAAGCCCTCATTGCAGACAAGTCATGGAAAGGTCTCTTGACCCCATCCACCGGCCCCATCCCTCTGCTCTCCACCAATCTCCACTGTCATTTTAAGGGAGTAAAAACAAGTGTACTTAAAACCCCACATTTTCATTGCAACAAATTCAACCAGATGTGATTAAAGTAAAATGTGGACATAGTTTCCTCCTCCGATCCAATCCTACCCTTCGGAGCTAGCCACGCTGAACAGCAGAGCAAGCATGTGACTGCTGGCAAAGCCAGGTTGAAGGCTGGAACCCCAGGGAGACCAGGGAGATGTCTTTAGCCACTGGTGTCCTTTGCCTGGACACTGCCCACAGATACTGTGGGCTGCAGTGGTAGGGAAAGGGCCCCTGCTGTTGAGGGGCTAGGCTTAAGAACTCCTTGAACTTGTAACCCAGGCTCACCCCTGGGATCAGAACATTCCAGAAGAGGTAGACCTACTTCTTGTCTTGATTGGCCCTCAGCCCTTTGGCCACACCTCACCGGGAGAGGCCCCAGAACCCAGGAGGCTGCTTTCTCCCACCTTTGTGATTCTCTTTCAAGTGCTCCTGAGTGCATGGCAGTAGACATTACAGAAACACACAGATAGACCAGCATCTTTGTGGGATATCCCGAGCCCGATGAATCATGTGTCAGGAAACTGGCATCCTCAGCCTCTGAGGGTTTATGGCTGCAGCGGCAAGAACAGCTTGTGGTGACACGCATGTCTGTGCTGTGCCCAGTAAAAGTACGATGGAACACCTCAGCTCACCTCTGCTTTGTCAGAGGATATAAAAACTATGCTCACTCCGTTCCCTGAAAAAGCCATGGAGACCTCATTGCTTGAAACAGGAATTGAGACAGAGCTTGGCGAAGGGCTTTTCTTGACTTTTACAATTACAGTCATAGAAAGGCATTTAGTTTTACTACTGAATTGCCTTTACTGAAAAGTTGGGACTGTTCTAGTAAACTCAGACTCCCTATGTCTAACCCAATACTGAGTAGGAGGCACCTAGAATGTTGTGAAATGGCCTTTCGTGTGGATTAGCTCATGAAATCCACATGTTAAATCCCCGAATTTGGGAAATAGGTAAAAGTTATCCCTAAGTTACAGATGACTGAACTGAGGCTCAGAGGGCTTAAATAACTACCAGAAATCACACAGCTAGTCAGTAGTGGAGAGCATATCTGAATCAGGCAGGCGGACTTCAGTGCCAGAACCCATGGGCTTAGTCAGTATGGTGTTCTGCCTCTCTGGAGTCCTAAGGGAGCCAGATTCAGTTGAGGTGCTGTGGAAGGGAGGTGTGGTTATTCATTACAGAAAGATAAGAAGGGCATCATTAGAAGGGCAATTGGAACCAACAGGCAGCCTTGATAGAATTTTCTGTCTTGTGTCATCTAAGATGCTTTTTGCTGGTGAATCAGCAACAAAACAAAGCAACCAAAAAAAAAAAAAAAAGACCTAACCAGTGATTTAACTAATAAGGAAGACATTTACTATCTCACATAACCAGAAGTCCAGAGATAAGGTGGCTCCAGGGTTGGTTAACTTAGCAGTTCAATATTCAATGCAAGGCTTCAATAGCAAATGCAAGACCCAGGTTCCTGCCATGGTTTTGCTCAGCCATCATCAGCACAGTGACCTTTGCAAGCTTGTCCCTCATGGCCGCAAGATGGCTGCCATCACTCTCACACAATGTCCAAAGGCCAGAAGAAGACATAACTTTTCCTCATGCCCCTTTTGAAGAATATGGATCCTTCCATTTATATCTCCTTTTACGCCATAAACATGCCATGCGTTCATTCTTAAGTCAACCATTGGCAAGGAGAATGGAATTACTATTACGATTGGTTTGGTTCTGAACCATGGCTGTACACTAGAATCACCTGCAGAATTACAAAACAAAACAAAAAATGTATCTATGCCAAAATCCCAGTCCTAGAGACTCTGCTTTAACTGATCTCAGATGGGATACATTCGTGGCTATCTTTAAAATTTCCCCTGATGCTTGAAGGTACAGCCAGGATTGAAAACCTCTCATTTAGACCAATCAAGATTCCTCCCTGGGGCTGGGGCTGGGGACCAGCCTGCCATGAAACACATGTCACCTGATTCCGGAACAGGACTGGGGTTCTATTTAGCAAGAAAGAACATGGAAGGGTGGATGGGGGCGGGGGCGGTGGCTGCTGGGAGGCAACCTCCAACATCTGCCTCCCCCCGACGCCCCGACGTCTCCCTGCATGTGGAGGCCAGGATTCTGGCAGAGTTACCACACAGCTAGGAAATTTCTTCTTTCCTGACTCATCAGATGCCTTCCGTTATGCAATCCGGAGCTGAGGTCATACAAGGAAAGGAGACAATGGCGGGGCCGGGGTAGCGGAGGCTGCATCAGCTCAAAGCTTTTGTGAGTAACGGGGAGGCCAAACTTCAGTTTCCTCTGTGTGGTCTCTGACCACCAGGGCAACTTAAACTGCAGATTCCCGGGCTCCACTCCAGCCCTGTGGAACTAGAGTATCTCAAGGTGGGACCCGAGGACTGGCATTTTAACGGACACCGCAAGTGAGTTCCTATTCACTCTCAAGCTTAAGAACAACTGAACTAGATGTAGCAGAAACAAAGAAAAAGTGGTCAAGTTTTCAATTTCTCCAGGAGGCAGAAGCTTAAATATTAGCTTTCTTATTTTCTTTTGGGTCACAGTGATTTGGGAAGATGGAAAATGCTTGCCTTCAAGTTGGCTCATGGGGCTGAAAAGAATCAACTCTGAACATTAACATGGTGAGGACAGTTGAGTTGCCTTGGAGGTGTGCTCAGTGACAGGCCCAAGTCTGCGCCTGGGGAAGCCATTCTGTCCTCAGAAAAGAGGCAGCATGGGATGCCACCCTCAGGTGTGTGTGTTCCTTTAAGGTTCTCATGAAGTACTGGGAAGAATATTAATTGGACCCTACTCCTTGATAAGCCAGTTCTTATCCCGGAACAAGTGAAATGGAAACAGGAAGCTGAACACAGTGACCTTCCAGGTCAGAACTGTCCTAACTGGGACCCTCAAGCTTCAAGGTCTCTAGTCTCCCCTGAGTCCATGCTGCATGAGGGGTGAATCTGGTCATCCGTGTCCCTGAATCCCGGGCTCCCCCTGGCCCAGAAAACACCCACAAGTCCTCCTGGATCTTCCCCCTCCCCCTGCCTCCCCAGCTGGTACCCTTCTGCGTGCCCCTCTGCTTCCCCTGGGGTCTCCCCTCTGCTCTGCCACACGGAATCCCCTGTGGCTCCCCAAATGCCTCCACGCCATTGCTTTGACTTCTCCTTCAGCCCTGCTTCCTCTGAGTCATTCTTCAATTCTTACAATGGGGGAGCCCATCCAGGAAGCCAGTCCTGAGCTCTCCCCTCCCTGCAGGAATCCCCACCCTCACCTATGGGTCCCAGCAGCTCTCCATGAAGACTTCATGGAAACATTTGCAGCCCTTTATAGCATGGATGTGAGCACATGTCCCCTCTGGCCTTGGAGAGCCCCTGAGGGAGGGTTTATCTCCATGTTCCCTGAGCCTGTAGGCCAGCTGGAGCCCCTCAAGCGCTTGCCAGCTGAAGGAATGGTGTTTGGCCCACACATCTGTTCAGAGCCACATCTAAGACATGCTGTGTTGCAGGACAGTCTCCCCACCTTCCCGGGTGCCCAGGCCAGTCACCACAATCCTCTAACTCTAACAAGGAAAAACCACCAGCCTCTGCTGGGCCGAGCCCTCTAAGAAGTGAGAGAAGCTTCCAGAGCAGGAGCCTGGCCTGCTGGCCCTCTACCTTGAGGGCCTGGGAACAGACATGGAGGAGAGAAGGCAGGAAGGAGGGCAGGGGAAGGGGACGAGCAGGCAGTGATGCCTTTCTGGGATCCACACGCTTTGTAGTGGCATCTTCTCTGTCGTCTCCACAAAATCCCCTCAAAACAGGTGTCACTCTTCTCTCCGTCTCACAGAGGACACTAGCTCAGTGCAAGAACTCGCCCGAGGTTCCACAGCAGGAAAAGGAGGCCCCGATCGGGCCAGTCTGCCTGGTGTTCGTTTGTTTTCTTTTTGGCTGCGCTGTGCAGCATACGGGATCTTAGTTCCCCGACCAGGGATCGGACCTGTGCCCCCTTCATTGGAAGCGCGGAGTCTTAACCACTGGACTGCCAGGGAAGTCCCCAGTCTGCTTGTTTTTCAATAAGCAGAAGGTTGGGCCAGGGTACGATGGGACCACCACTCGTGGGCCAACTGGACAGAGAGGCTGCTCACCTGCTGGGAGATGGGTCCAACCTAAGTAGGAGGACAGGTGAGATGCTTCCAGACCGGCGCTCTATATAGACCCTACACACACATCCCTTTATACACTAATATAATAAAGCACGAAGCTCTTTAGTTCTGTTTTAATGGTTGTAAGAGGAAACTATATAAAACACGTGCATGCTGGCTAAGTCCAGGAGAGGAGATGCACGTCTGGTAAGGAGAGATTTTGAAGTCACTTCTTAGCTGAGTGCGCTTGGACAAATGACTACACTCTACTGAGCCTCAATTTCCTCATCTGCAAAATGGACATAACAATGTCTTCCTTGCCTAGTTGTTCGAGGATTTACAGTTATGTGAAGTATTTAGCTCAAGCCTGAGCCATAAAAGCGTTCAGTGAATGAGCTGTTATTAAAATTGTTAGTGCTACTATTAGGATACATTTTTGTCTCCTCCAAGCATCCAGCAGAGTGCTGAGCCCACGGGGGCAGGAACTGTATCTCTTTCCCTCAGCTCTGCATCTCTGGTGCCCAGACATCGTCTGGCACAACGGTGGCACTTGGTAAAGGTCTGCTGGGTTGAACTCAAGACTTGTTATTCTTCATTGTTATATGGCACTGTGCCCTTTTTCAAATCCTCTGAGTATATCATTACTCTTGAGCCTTTCCCAATGCCTGTGGGGCAGGCAGGAGAGGTGATACTGTTGTTCCCATCTTATAGCTGAAAAAAATTGAGGCTTAGAGAGAGGATGCTTCCTGCCTAAGTCACGCGGCTGAGCTGAGCTGAGCTGAGGTCAGGCTCTTCAGACCGCAGGTTTCACAGCCACTGTGTGTGAAACCATCCACAGGAAGCAGACGCTGTTGCAAGGAGCTGAGCTGGAAACCCCCAGGGAGGCAGCCCCCCTGTCAAACACCAGCAGCCTCTGCCAATACATTTATTTATTTATTTATTTTACATCTTTATTGGGGTATAATTGCTTTACAATGGCGTGTTAGTTTCTGCTTTATAACAAAGTGAATCAGTTATACATATACATATGTTCCCATATCTCTTCCCTCTTGGGTCTCCCTCCCTCCCACCCTCCCTATCCCACCCCTCCAGGCGGTAACAAAGCACGGAGCTGATCTCCCTGTGCTAGGCAGGTGCTTCCCACTAGCTATCTACCTTACGTTTGGTAGTGTATATATGTCCATGCCTTTCTCTCACTTTGTCACAGCTTACCCTTCCCTCTCCCCATATCCTCGGGTCCATTCTCTAGTAGGTCTGTGTCTTTATTCCTGTCTTACCAGGATCTAATGAAACTTCAAAGCTTTTGCACAGCAAAGGAAACCATAAACAAGACCAAAATACAACCCTCAGAATGGGAGAAAATATTTGCAAATGAAGCAACTGACAAAGGATTAATCTCCAAAATTTATAAGCAGTTCATGCAGCTCAATAACTAAAAAACAAACAATCCAATCCAAAAATGGGCAGAAGACCTAAATAGACATTTCTCCAAAGCAGATATACAGACTGCCAACAAACACATGAAAGAATGCTCAACATCATTAATCATTAGAGAAATGCCAATACGTTTAGAAAGGGCTTCAGAGGATGACCCGGCGTAGGTCAACTGGTCCCACTGATCTTGGCCCATCTTTCTGCCATGGCTCAGTCCTGCTCTGCACCCGAGGTGGATCCCAGCTGGACCTCCTGGCCCATCAGAAAGCACCTGGAGAGCCTCTGGATTTCAGAGCACATCAGGCAGGGATGGCCTAGGGCACTTGGAGGAGCTGGAAGCAAGAGGACTTTCCTCGCTGCAAACGACACCCAGGGTCTGCATCCTGGCCCAGATGACAGCCTCACTGACAGGTTTAGTACCACGTTTTATGACTTCCAAGCTTAGTCACTGCCTAAGTCAGTCCGCTCAGACACAAACACTTAGCAAAGTCATGACCCAGATGCTTAAGCAGGGAAAGGTGTACTCCCCCACCCCCCGGCAGAACTGGCCTCTGGAGCCAAGTTTGGGGACGCTGGAGGCAGCAAGGCTGTAGTGGTGGTAGATTTCAGTGACCCACATGGTTGTCCTTTATTTTCCCCAAGTTTCCACTACTGAGTTTTAAGGGAGTAGGAAGCAGATGCCTGCTGCCTCCAGGGACAGCCCGACACAGGCCAAGGACTTCTGATCCCTGTCCGCAGGCCTTCCTTGAGAGCTGAGCCCGAAGGCGTGAAGAGTGGAGGTTTGGTGCACCCTTTGGCTGACAGATCGACCCCCCTCCTGGCTTTCAGTTCACACACTGAAGATGGAAGACCAATCTCTGACCCAAAGCAGCTCAACCCTGGATTCCCACACGCTGTTCCCTACCCCCTACTCCCCAGCCCCAGCTTGGCCTCTGTGAAAACCAGAAGCCTCTCCAGAATCTCTCTGGCCTCCACGCAGGTCTGCAGTCCTCCCAGATGGAGTAGGGACACACCTCGGGCCCGGGTGGGTGCGCCCGTGGGAAGAGTGAGGTGCCCTGACTGCACAGCTGCCCTCCTGCGGTGAGGACAAGGTCCCTGCTGGGGACCCTTCCTCCAGCTCATTTGGGGGCCGCTTCTCAGACTGGAGAAGAGGTGAGGTGCCCAGTTAACTGGAAACTGGCTCTGAGCCAGAGTTGGGCTCTGTGGCTTGGAGGATGTCATTGCGATTAAGTGGGTTTACTTGCCCAATTCCTTCACAGTGTGGCTTTAGGGCACTTGGTCACATCATGTGCTTTCATTCTTCAGGTGCTCACTTAACCCTTTCATCCTCGATCAAGTCACCATTGTCAGTTGCCTGATTATAACCCCAAGAGCCTCCTCCCTGATCTGGTTGGAATGGCAGCTCCACTCCAGCTCCTTGGAATGAATAATAGTAATCATTTTTTTCCTTCTTTCCCTCGCTGGGATTTTTATCTTCTTAAACACAACCCATCTCCTTCATTTCTCTTTTTCCCTTTCCCAGACACTGAAGTTTTATTCTAAAAATTCCTCTTGATCTCTAGAGAATTATAATAGAACAAAACCTGCTGTAATGCTACTAAATGAGGATAAAAATTTTACATGCATGAAATAGGGTGGCATCATTGATAAGTTTATAAAACAACTGGGATGAGCTTGTGCAGCTGGGCAGCTCCAGGTTCTAGGGGCCAGCTGTCAATTACATTATGTCCAAGTTTACATCATCACAGGATCAGTATTAATGCAAATGTCTTATTGAAGCAGCACCAACACCTACATTTTGGGCTTTAGCCCCAGAAGGTCCTAGATTTAAATCCTAACTCTGCCACATGCTAATTTTATGACATAGGCCAATGTATAAACCTCAATTCTAGTGTATCCATCTGTAAAATGGTAGAGAAAATACTTACTTCACAGAGTTGTTATGAGGTTGAAATACCGTATCAGCTAGCTACTGCTGTGTAACAACTACCACATCTCAGTGACATCCAACAATAAACTATTTATTTCTAATGTTTCTAAGGGTTGGCTGGGACCAGCTGTTGTAGCTGGGCTAGGCTGGGCAGCTCTGGTTCAAGCTGCATGTCTGGATGACTCCAGTCTCCTCCATGAACCTCACTGTGGGCCCAGGCTGAAGTGGCAATAGCCGCCTGGGGAATCTCTTCTCACAGCAATGGCAGAGACACAAGAAAAAGACTGCTCAAGCATAGTTCAAGTCCTTGCTTGCATCTTATCTATTAACATCCCATTGTCTAAAATAAATCACGTGACTGAGCCCAGAGACAGGGATCAGGAAACACAATCTGCCCACAATTGGCCCATGGCAAGGGCATGGGTGCAGGGAGGAGTGAAGAATCAGGGTTGGTAATTCAGGCAACCACAAATGACAATGCTCATTCAGAGCCGCTATTCAGCTCCTGACATGTGGTAGGTGCTTAGTAAAAGGTAACCATGATCATTGCATGAGCCCTTAGAGTTTAGGTAAACCAAAGTGTCTCAGTCTCATCCTTGGCAAGTAGCAAAGTCAGGAATGGGCCTCAAGACATCTTGCTACTGTTCAACATTTTTTTAAAGTGTCCCATCACCAGCCTCCCATGTCTGACTTCTCCTAACCCCATACACTGAGGGAGGGAGGTAGGATAGATGGTGGGAATGTAGAAGTGAGAACCTTGGGCCTCAGCAGCCTAAGATACATCCAAGATGTATAGACTAAATATAAGGGGAGATTGGTCAGCCCCTCCATTCCCATTGGCTTAGTGATGGGGAAACCAGTGGGAAGAGCAACGCTGTGGGTTAGAATCCTGGTTCTGCTGCTCACTGGCTGAGTCACTGTGGGCTCCTGCAGATGGAAGTTCTCCCTGAGTGGTCTGTCTATATTAGGTCCCCATGTCATTCACTCTCATGGCACCCTTGGCCTTTTTTTTTTTAACTGCATTTTATGGTGATGTATAATATAATTGTATATTTATTTGTGGGCTCATTTCTTTAATGTGGGTCTTGCTCACCAGACTGCAAGCTCCGTGAAGGCAGGGCCCATGTCTATTGGGTCAGTTCTTACCTAGTGCTTGGCACAGTATGTTCATCTGTGGGATGAATGAATAAATCCAAACTCCCTGAGCTTTACTCTCCTCATGTGAAATACAAGATAATAATATGTTCTTTTTTTTTTAAATCTCATTGATAGTTTTTAATATGATTTTTAAAAATTTATTTATTATTTATTTTTGGTTGCATTGGGTCTTTGTTGCTGTGCGCAGACTTTCTCTAGCTGTGGCGAGCGGGGGCTACTCTTCATTTCGGTGTGCGGGCTTCTCACTGCGGTGGTTTCTCTTATTGCGGAACACGGGCTCTAGATGCGTGGGCTTCAGTAGTTGTGGCTTGCGAGCTCTAGAGCGCAGGCTCAGTAGTTGTGGCGCATGGGCTTAGTTGCTCTGTGGCATGTGCGATCTTCCCGAACCAGGGCTCGAACCCATGTCCCCTGCATTGGCAGGTGGATTCTTAACCACTGCGCCACCAGGGAAGCCCAATATGTTCTTTAAAGAGATTTTTTTTTTGAGAAACGTGAAGAAAACTATTTGGGGCATGCCTTCTATGGGGCCTGGCATGGTATGGGTGCATGGTACACAGTAATATATGCCCAGCACTCCACCCTTAATTCTTACCATTGAGTGGTTAAGTGTGCAGAGTTGAGATGTTCAAAGCAGACCTGTACTTCTAGCTTCTCATTCCCCATCTCCACAGTGACACTGGGGGTCTCAATCCTAGATTCCTGGGCTGCCTGCCTGAACTGTTCCTGTCTAGCCAATAGGGAAAGCCCTCGTCATTCGTCCCCCTCTATCTCCATCCCCTTCCTCATGTCCCTGAGGTCCTTCTGACTCAGGGTTGTTATTTGCTGAGGACACACTGGTAAGTCCTCATGGTGATTAAAATACTGAAATCCTCTCATACCAGATGGTACAAAGTATGAGTTCATGAGACTCTAAACCATCAAATGACATTGGCCCAGGTAGCCCAGAGGTTACCAGGTGGCCAGATGCTGGAGAGGACGCTGGCAGCCCCTGCTGGCACCAACTGGATGGGGGCAGCAGGGGTGAGCGCCATGCCTGCCCACCACTCCAGAGCAGCCAGCGTTGGTGGGCACAACAGAGCCATGCCTGCCCACCGCTCCAGAGCAGCCAGCGTTGGTGGGCACAACAGAGCCGGTGGCAAGGCAGACAGCCACTGTCGCAGAGGCTCTTTGCCTCCAGGCCACAGGGCAGGTGTGTGTTCCTAGCCATGATGTGTGGGCATAAGGCCATGCTTCACTAGCTGTAACAGAACACCAGGTGCCAGGGACCCAGTGACCATCAATCTGATGGGGACAACCTTAGAAGGATTTGATGCAGTCCTGATAGTGAACCGTGGCTCAGACAGGGACCTCCCAGCGAGTGGCAGCCAGAACAGATTAAAAAATCACTCCACAGATGAGTTGATAATTATTAGAGGGATTGAATAAATGATTTGTGTCACAATGTTTATTCCTAAGATGAAATGTCAGCATAAATAATTTTGTTAAGTTGGAGATAGAAGGGAACAGTCTGTTTTGGATTTACATATGGCCCAGGCTGTACATATTCTGCACAGGATGCCCAGATATTTGGTCAAACATTATTTTAGGTGCGTCTCTGAGGGTGGTTTTGGATGAGATTAATATCTGAACCCATAGATGGTATAAAGCAGATTGCCCTCCTGCTGTGGGTGGGCCTCATCTAAATAGTCAAAGGCCTGAATAGAACAAAAAGGCTGACTCTTCTGCAAGTAAGAGAGAATTCCTCCTGCCTGACTGTTGAGCTGGGACATCAGTCTTTTCCTGTGTTTGGACATGAACTGAAGCAGGAGCTCTTCTTGGGTCTTTAGTCTGCTGGCTTTCATAATGGAATGTACACCATCAACTCTCTTCGTTCTCAGACCCCTTCAGACTATACATGCATATCTCTTGCTGGTTCTGTTTTTCTGAAGGACCCTGACTGATACAAGCCCCAATTCCTCAGACTCCCTTTTATTCTCCTAGTTTTGGTGTGTGTTGGTGTCTATCAAGGGCCATGAGGAGGAAAACCTCCCACCCCACGAATCCGTGGCCATTGGTATTATACCTCCTATTTCTGCTGTGTCCTTCCCCTCTGGCTGCCTCCCCGTCATGTTGCTGAATCCTGCTTTGGGGTAGGCAGAGTGATCCTGAAAAGATGGTGAACTGCCCCAGAGGGGTCATTCCCAAAGGCACTATCTGAGTCGCAGGGAGACTTCCACAGGGGGTGGGCTTAGTGGGTGCTGATTCATGTCCCTTTTCCCAAAGACAAGAGGCTGAGTGTCAGGGCTGCTAATCCGTCTCCGAATGGCTCCTGGCTCAACCCACATGGAATTAAATCCAGAATTAAAATTCAGAGCTTGTTCTGGACTCGAAGGGCAGACTTAGCTGTTTTCCTCAGGGATAAAGAGAGGCCCAAGGCTGGCTTGGGAAGCGTTGTCACAGCAGTTCAGAGCAGAGGGGCCACTGGGTTGGTGGACTGTCTGCTGAGTGTTGAGAGAAGACAGAGTCGCTGTCACCACGGGGTTTACAGATGTAACAGGGGAGCCTGGAGTGGGCACAGGAGGCTAAAGGGCCCTCAGTCAGGGAACAGCCTCTTGCCTTCCCTGTTCCAGAACGTCAGCCCTCGCTGCAGGCAGTGGTGCCCACACCGCTGTACCTGGGGCTGCCACCTCCCCCTTAGCCTTGCTTTAAGTGTGTTAAAAAACGAAATTTAAATGAGTAAATCTGAAGATCTAATTGGCTTTATTCAATGATTCAAGAATGCAGCAGCATCCCACCTAGTAAGTAGAAGGGTGCTCAGAGGGGTTGTATGAACTGGAAGGTTTTTATAGGCAGGAGGAGGGCGGCAC
This sequence comes from Delphinus delphis, assembly GCF_949987515.2. Classification (NCBI taxonomy): domain Eukaryota; kingdom Metazoa; phylum Chordata; class Mammalia; order Artiodactyla; family Delphinidae; genus Delphinus; species Delphinus delphis. Next base: position 13,352,471 of record NC_082698.1, on the reverse strand, counting down.
ACAGAAGCTATCAGCAAAAGAAGAGGATTGTTTCAGACCAGATCACCTTCTCTCAGGGGGTGGGGGGTGGGGATGAGGGCCTATCACGCAGGTTACCTCTTCATTCCTTGGTGGGGGGATGGACAGGGCCCTGTGATAGAGCACTTCACTGGTGCTGACCAGAAAATTCCAGACTGGCCGATTACCACTACACTCCTGGGGAAGGTCAAAACTACAGTTAGGTCAGGTATGCAATCTAGGTCAGTTAGCATGGGTTTTAGCACAGGTGACGCCATTCGGGGCCTTTGGATTTTCCGTTTAACAGGTGGCTGTCTGTTTCTTTCCTAACTTTCTGGTAATCCTCTTCCAGGGGCTGCATGTGGCCATGGCAAGAGGAAGACAGGAGACAGAAGGATCCAGGTTGGAAGCCGGTCGGCTCTTTCTTCACCCCCAGCAAGCCTGCTTTTCACTCCACTCAGCTGTGCCCTCAGGCCTGGGCCCAGCTGTTTCTCCGTTCAGTTTCCCGGGTGCCCAGGGCATGACCCAAACCCTAAGGACCCCACATGGGGAACTCACTCATGCGAGGAGGTGGCATAGTGTAGTGGTTAATTCCGGAAGGACAGTGTGGGTTCAGATCCCAGCTCTATCCCTCAGTAGCTGTATGACCCCATGTCAGTGCCTGTCTATGTGCCTCACTTTCTTCCTTTAAAAAATGGGAAGGATAATGGTTCCCACCTTCTGGGGTTGTTCCAGTTAATGTCATTAATGGATTAAACGAGTTAAGACCATAAGACACAGGGTCAGGTTTATCATAGGCACTCCCTTATGTTGATTATATCATAATTAATTGTGATTAATTACAGGTGGGCCACCATGACCTTCTTCATTGCTCAATAAGATGATGTACTTGCCAGGTGTTGCAAGGGTCCCGGGCAGGTTCTCTGAATTCTTATTCCTTCTTTTCTCCTTGGTGAAGGCCCTTTCCTCTCACTGTTGGTTGTCAGAGATTCAGCCTTAATTAATAAATCTGTAGAAATGCAGTTAGGAGGGGAGACACCCTGGTCTAAGATGTCGCCTTGTCTTGAAAGGCCCAGAAGCTGGGGGCAGGTCCTCCTTGGCCCCAGAGTTGGGAGTGGTGATTACTGCCCAAAAGCCTGGTTTCTAACGGTCCAGGCCCTATAGGCCCTTCCAAGTTAGCCTACGTCCATGGTATGCTCCCCACCGCTGCAGGACCGGGAGAACTCACAAGGGGGAGCCCCCAGCTCAGCCACAACCATCAGCCTGACCTGGAACAGCCAGTTTTTGCGCTTTCTCTTGCTCCTAAATGAGCACCACCCTTTCCCTCCTGATTTGGAGATAATCTTTGTCTCCCTTTCTCTTTGGGTGTCTGTGATGAGTAATTTTTTTTTTTTTTTGCCTTACGCGGGCCTCTCACTGTTGTGGCCTCTCCCGTTGTGGAGCACAGGCTCCGGACGCGCAGGCTCAGCGGCCATGGCTCACAGGCCCAGCCTCTCCGCGGCATGTGGGATCTTCCCGGACCGGGGCACGAACCTGCGTCCCCTGCATCGGCAGGCGGACTCTCCACCACCGCGCCAGCAGGGAAGCCCTGTGATGAGTAATTTTATGTGTCAACTTGCCTGGGCCCCAGGGTACCCAGATATTTGGTCATACATTATGATGGGTGTTTCTGTGAGGCTGTTTCTGGATGAGATTAACATTTAAATCAGTGGCCTAAGTAAAGCAGATTGCCCTCCCTACTGTGGGTGGGTCACATCCAATCAGCTGAAGGCCTGAATAGAACAAAAAGGTTGACCATCCTCTGAGTAAGGTAGAATTCTCCTTGTCTGACTGCTTTCTGACCAGGATGTTGGCTCTTTCCTGCCTTCCAACTGGAACTGAAGCATTGGCTCTTCCTGGCCCTTGGCCTGCCAGCTCTTGGAATGGAACTTATAGCACTGGTTCTCCTGGTTCTCAGGCCTTCAGCCTCAGCCTGGAGCTACACCATTGGCTCTCCTGGATCTCCAGCTGGCTGCACACCCTGCAGATCTTGGGCCCTGTCAGCCTCAATGACTGTGTGAGCCAATTTTGTAGAATAAATCTTTTCCTATGTATATGTACACCTTAGCAGTTCTATTTTCTGGAGAACCCTGACCACCACAGTGCCCTACTCTGGAAGTGCAGGGGCCTTCCTTTCAGGTTCCAGAGCCCTTCCCCCATTTCTCCCATGTGGCCCAGGAACCCCCTGCTGAAGAGGCTCCTGCAGTTTCCTAGCCCTCCCAAGGGGAGTGTCATCTGACACCCCTGTGCCTGTGACCCCCTCCTGACCCATAAATGCCTGCATGTTTTGGGAGCTCCACTTGGCATCAGCGCGAGCACATTGCCAATCCCCACTCCATCCTGGCTTCAGAGGGAAGCAGAAAACATGATGAATAAAACCCATCACAGAGCCTTGACCTGGGTGTTGATCAGATCTCATGCAAGAAGCAGCAACGTTACAATTAAGTAAACGGATGACCTCAATTCAGAGGCAGTGTTTGTTGAATTGAATCTTCAGCGGGTTAACTTTCCTCAGATGAGTAAAAATGATATTTGGGATTAAGTTTTCACTGCACTGAATGCATTACTGGATTTCTGCTCCTCGTCACTGGAAAGGGGACGTAACCTTCACTAAGGCGGTCTGCGGGGACTGGGACAGCTGGCATAGCCGCAGAGCGCTGACTGACCACAGGGGCTTAAGGCCGAACACAACTCATTTCACACTGAGAATAAGCTGATTTGTCTTTGTTTTTAAATAAGCCTTATTAAACTGGCTGCCACTCACGTTGGATCTGCGGGAGCATCACAGGGCAGGGCTTGGCCATCCCTCGCTTGGCCGGCAGAAAACTGCTTTCAAACAACTGCTCCTTCCTGTGTCAAATCGGGAATAACCTGGAGAGCCTCGTTGCTGGGGGCCCTGGGGAAGGGCCGGAAGTTGTACTCCCGGGGAGCAGCTGCGTGTGGGCAGCCTTGGGCCCACTTGCTAAACTGCAGGGACCGCTATACGGGGTCAGGTGGGCACAGCTGTGTCTCTCTGCAAGTCTCCCTGTGTCCATCGGCCTTTCTGGAGCCCCTCCTAGTGGGGCCTTTCCCGACTGTACTTGACTTCCCATTCCGATACCCTCTCCTCCCCCTTTCCCATCCTCTCTACAGGCCTCTCTAGAGACCTTGCCTTAGTTCTAGAATAGACCAGCCACTCTCAAAGTGTGTTCTGGGAATGTTTGGGAGTCCCCTGAACCCTTTTAAGACCCAGAAGGTCAAAACTATTCTCATAAGAGAATATTATGCTGTTATTTTTGCCTTTTTCCCTTTCCTTCTTTCATGAATGTGTGGTGGGGTTTCCCGGAGCCTACGTGACATGTGATGATGTCATCACCCTGATGGACTGTGTGCTTCTGTGTTTTTGTTTGCTACACATTTCTCAGCTTTAATTTTGAATATGGAAAATATCAATAGATATCAATCATATAAGCACAAGCTCTTTGGAGTTCTTCAAAACGCTTTAAGAGTGTAAAGGGGTCTTGAGACCAAAAAGTTTGAGAATCTCTGTTCTGTATCTTTCCTGTTTTTTTTCCTTCACGGTGAAGTACCATGTTTATTGTCATATTTATGTGTTTTTTAACCATTTAACACTTGTAAAACGGTGCTACTGTTTTATTAGGTTCCTACATATTTTTTAAAATGTGTAATTGACAAAATTTTTGAGTGTTCTGTCCCAACTCCATTTTTCCCATGAACTCTATAATTATTATGCAATTTAAAAAATTGTTCTAATTGTGATAAAATACACATAACGGAAAAATTAACATTTTAATCACTTTTAAGTGTACAGTTTAGTGGCATTAAGTACACTCATATCATTGTGCAACCTTCACCACTTTCCACCTCCAGAACTTTTTCATCATCTCAAACTGAAAACCTACACCCATTAAAAATAGCTCCCCATTTTCCCCTCCCCCCAACCCCTGGTAACCACCACGCTACTTTCTGTCGCTATGAATTGACTACTCTAGGTATGTCATTTAAGTGGAATCAGATGCTATTTCTCTTCCCTGCTTCACGTTTCCGCTTACCATTAATGTACAGTCTCTCAAAACTTCCTCACTAGCCTGAGCACTCCTGGGTCCACTGTCAGCACTCACCCCCCTCTCGACGTAAGCCAGGTGGTTAGCTGGACAGAAACCGCCCTCTGTCCCTCGAGTTGCCCCTTGGGGTGTCTGCCCACCTCTCCATCCAAGAGCTTATCAAAGTATTCACAGAAAGAAGCTGGCCGTCTTGCTAGGGTGTCTTTGCCAAGAGACAAAGACAAACACAAGCTGATGCATTCACTAAAGTGTTCGCTCCGGCTTCTTCCTGTCATGCCGTGCCCCTCCCCAATCTAGGGCAGTTGGACCATCACCTCAAGAGAGGATCATTGTAGCACAGTGAAGAGAACAAGAGTTCAAATTTTGGCTTTTGAGTTTTGAAAGCCAAGGTCCAACTCTGGAACAAAAGATCTGGAAGATCCTGGGTGATCACCCCAAGCCAGTTCCCCCCCCCGCCCCCAGGAGAAGAGATCCAGTGAGTCCCAATGAAGGCTGGGTAGTGGGGGTTACAAAGGGGAGCAAGAGGCCTGGGGTGGGCTCCTCCTCCCTGTCTGAGTTCCTATGTACATTGTAAGCAGGGAGAGGGCAGGGAGGGGACACAACAGAACCTAAAACACATTTGGAGATCTGAGAGCAGAAATGGGTACGTGCCCAGGAAAAGGATGCAGGAAAAGGTGCAGGTGTGTGCCCAGGAAAGGGGTTTGGCTTCTATTCTAATGGCTTTGGGAAGCCAGCAGGGATGCACCGGGCTGTAATGTAATCTGATTTACACTTTTTAAAGAACACTCTGCTCTGGGTGGAGAATGGATTAAAAGAATGAACCTTTTGGTATGGAAAGGAGAGAAAACTTTTTGCTACTTACAACCCATGCGCCTTTCTAAGGAGGGTGGATCCCATTATACGAAAGGCCCTTCTGTCCAGGGTTGCAAAATCCTGGAGCAGAGGCTGGGATGAACTGAATTTCAGTGTCTAAGAAAAGGGAAGGGACTTCCGTGGTGGTCCAGTGGTTAGGACTCTGCGCTTCCACTGCAGGGGGCACAGGGTTGATCCCTGGTGGGGAACTAAGATCCCTCAAGCTGCGTGGCCGGGGGAAAAAAAACGGGGGGGGGGAGGATTTATTCTATCTTTGGAGTTGTTCTTTTGAGAGAGGACAGAAATATGGGGGAGAAAGGAAGGGAAATACCAAATAAAAATCCAAAGATCAGAACCCTATTTCAGAAACACCTGGGGGAATTTTTAGCAACAGGTATATTGAACTGTGAATTTTAAGTTATATGTATCTTAAGATATAAATCCTTTCAGTTCCCCTAAAGTTTCAGTACTCTGTACGCATATGAATAGCTGTGTATGAGGGGTGTGTGTGTTATAGAAAAGGGCTTAATCTGGATAAATGTGGCATAGGACAGAAGAGTATGTGTGGGATTACTAACAGAATGATTTCAGGGCTGCCCAGGGTGAGGAATCAGAGGCGACCCTACAACTGCAAACTCCTCCCCCCTTCTCTCAGAGAATTTCCAGAAAACTTGGCAGGGCACTGACTTGGGAAAATCTGCAGAATGGGGATTGGAAGCATTAATACTTAGAATTTAAGGAGTAAGTCATCACCAGCTGATATCTGATCCGTAAACACTTCGGAGTTTATAAAGTAATTTCACATCTTATTCATACCTAAAAGTGACATGAAATTTTTTAAAAAGGCTTTCCCTGAGAAATTATCACCCTCTGGTTTTGGAGTTGAAGATTATTCTGAAGGAGTGTGAATTGCAAGATCTTCTTGAGAAGCTATCAGGCAGTGCCTGGTACAACTTAAACACACATTTCCTCTGACTCAGCAATCCCACTCCAGGACTCTGCCCTATAGCATCAAAACCCCAGTATGTCATGAGAGATGCATAGTAATTATTACAGGGTTGTTTATACTAATAGCAAAATAAACACAAAACTCCCAAACAACAACAACCACATAACCCAACCTGGAAATAACCTGAATGCCCATCACAGAAGACTGGTTATTAAAATCATGATTACCGTAGACTGAATGTTTGTGTCCTCAAATTCATATGTTGAAAACTAACCCTCAGCGTGATGATAACTGGAGCTAGGGCTTTTGGGAGGTGATTAGGGCATGAGGGCGGAGCCCTCATGAATGGGACTGGTGCTCTTATAAAAGAGACCCCGTAGAGCTCCCTCATCCCGTCTACCACATGAGGACACAGTGAGAAGGTCATCTATGAAACAGGAAGCAGGCCCTCACCAGTCCCTGAACCTGCCAGCGCCTTGATCTTGAACCTCCCAGTCTCCAGAACTGTAAGGAATAAACTTCTGTGGTTTATAAGCCACCCAGTCTGTGATACTTTTGTTATGATGGCCTGAAAGGACTAAGAAGACAACGGTATATCCACACAATGGGATGCAACAGAGCTGTTAAAAAAGAACGACTCAGATCCATATCTCATGACCTGGAACAACACCTGGGACATATTGCTAAATATGTTTAACAAAGCAAGTTTAGTAATACTACGTGTCACCATTTTGTCTGGGGGAAAAAAGCCAGTAGGTCAGTGTGTTTTTATAAGCATTAAAAAAAATAAATGTACACATCAAAATAGTAATCCTCAGAAAGGTAGGATTAAAAGGAGAGAGGGAAAGACCATGAACTTAAAAAAAAATATATATATATATATACCTATATAATACTTTTTATATTGTGTGATTTGGTTCTATATTTGCACAATGAAGTAGAAAAAAATCCTGAATTACTCTGAGGAGATGCTGTCATTCCAGGCAGTGGGGGACGTGTCCTGAGGTTCTGTGGATACCTGGTATTTCCCTGGGGGATAAAGCAGGACAACCCAATACCTGATTCTCTAAGCGTCCCCCCCAACCAGTGCCTCCTGCATGACTGATTGCTGAGTGTGTGTATGTGCGAAGATGGGTGGAGGTGGGGCAGAGGGGCATAGCTCCAGCCAGTCCCTATAAAACCTCTTACCCCGCGCATCTTCATCCACAAACCCTCCTGAATAACCGAGAGCTGAAAAAAGCCAGTGTTGAGGATGGGGTTTCTAAGATGCAGGCTGCGTTTCCACATGCAAAGGGGAGTATGTGGAAAATTTGACAAAACCCTGGAGATGGCTGGCAGAGTCCCAGGAAAGCTTAAATGATCTCCAGGCTTGAATTTTCCCAGTAGAGACTTACATTTTCCTCATCCTCTTGCATGGGGAATACAGCTGGCAAAGGAATCCTGAGTAACATGGGCCCCTGCTGGCCGTTTCTCCTGCCACTGGCCAAGTCTCTTCTTCCTGTCTCTCCACTTCCTGTCTCTCTGCTCTACCTATCTCTCCATTTCCTCTATCCCCACTTACTCAGTCTCTACTTCCTGTCTCTACTTCTTGCCTGTCTCTCCTCTTCTCACCTGTCTTAACCTGCTACTCAATACCTTGGGGCTAGCCTGGGCACCCAGACCCCTCTTGGTCTCAGCCCCTGCAGAGTTGGCCCCTTAGAGGGAGAATTCTGCCCAGGGAGGCCCCCTCTGGTTCCACAAAGCAGCATGACCTGGAGTTCTATCAGCTGGATTTCTTTCCTGATTCAGTTTTCTCTTCCCCCCCTTATCAGCTCCAGGGTGAGGAAGGCTAAGAGGCAGAAGTGGCTTTGAGAAGCTTCTCTGCCAGGTGAACCAGGACTTGGACTGGAAGGAAAAGGCTGAGAGGGGGTCCAGGCTCTGCAGACGGGGCTGGGCAGTGGAGAGCAGATTGCTCAAGTTCCCCAGGTTTCCTCAACCCTCAAGTTTTTTTTTTTAATTTTTTAATTTTAATTTTATTTATTTATTTTTGGCTGTGTTGGGTCTTCGTTGCTGCACACGGGCTTTCTCTAGTGGCAGTAAGTGGAGGCTACTCTTCGTTGTGGTGCGTGGGCTTCTCATTGCATTGGCTTCTCTTGTTGCGGAGCATGCGCTCTAGGCCCGCGGGCTTCAGTAGTTGTGGCACGTGGGCTCAGTAGTTGTGGTTCGTGGGCTCTAGAGCGCAGGCTCAGTAGTTGTGGTGCACAGGCTTAGTTGCTCCGCGGCATGTGGGATCTTCCCAGATCAGGGATCGAACCTGTGTCCCCTGCATTGGCAGGCAGATTCTTAACCACTACACCACCAGGGAAGCCCAACCCTCAAGTTTTAACAAGAGGCAAACCGCCACCAGCTCCACAAACAGTGCCTGCCAGGAAGGGTTCTGAAGCACACTCCTCGGGGCCCTGGCCAGAGCTCCAGCAGACTGGGGCTTGGGTCATTCACCATAAAAAATATTAAACAAACAATGACTCTCTGCACATAAGTGGCAACTTTCCACTGGGGGGGAATTTATTTTCCACTTGAAAAGCTAATGAAAACCAGTCATAGTGAAAAACCCAGCCAAAGAAATGATTTAGGCTTTCTTTTCTTCAAGAGGAGAATAACACCAAGTTCTGGGTGGTTCTTTGTGGAATCTAGCCCCAGGGAGAAGAGGGGGCTGTGACACTTGGAGTCCCTCAGACTCCCACCAGAAACTGGGCCTTGGGGTTGAACAGGAAGCTGAGTGGGGTTGGCAATGGCTGGCGAGGCAGGAAACATGCTCACTCTTCAGGGGGTATGGGAAATGTCTGGGTGGAGAATTCTGGAACACCTAAAAGTAGCGGGAAAGTCAGAGCTGGAGAGCCCGAGACAGATAGGAACTGAGCCGTTTTAATAAACTTGACACTTTCTTAGCTGTTTCTCTTTTCGTTTCCCGTGCTGAGGTGGGTGTAGGGAAAATCTGGGCTGAGCCTAAAACGCTCCAGGTGTGATGTTCTCTGTTCGGGGCTCAATGCAACAACCTGCCTTTCCCTCTCAGCATGCTGCCTTCACTGGGGCGCTGGGCCTAGCTGGATCCTCCTTTCCGGCAGAGGCCCCTGCCTCTAGGAACCTTCTCAGATCCCCCCGCCCAGGCTCTTCTCCCCCATCACCCAGGGCACCCTGGGACAATATGGCTCACTTCTACTGCCTTATAATCTTTTAGATGCTCTCTCACCACTTAACAACCTTCAGTGGCTCCCTGTTGCTTCCAGAAGTTGCACTTTTTAGGTTGCTATTCAGAGGTCTTTATAATCTTGCCCCACCTGTCTTCACAGCTGCATCTCCCATCACTAGCTCGAAAGCTTCTTAAATTCCAGAATTAAACAAAGGATGTGCGCCCCTAACTGTACTCTTTTACACCAGGTGCTTCTGCACGTGTGCGTCTGCTCCAGGAATTCCCTTCCCTTCTGCTTTGCCTGCTGGGGACTCTCTGAGTCCTTCAAGAAGCAGCTCAGATACCGTTCTGCCCTTACCACTGCCTGTGCTACTTTGAAAAGTCAGTCCCAAGCTCCCAAGGCAGTGTGGCCGGCTCTAGTTGGAGCACTTTGGACACTGAGCGGCAATTATTCAGACCTTGGCCACATTCACCTTTCAGAGCCACAGGTTCCCTGTCTGTAAAATGGGACTAATAGGAGCTTCTGCAGGAGGGGAGGGGAGGGGAGGAAATGAAGCAAAGCGCGCAAAGCTTCCGGAAGTACTCAGTGAATTGCTGGTTGGGATTATGTTATTAGACGGTGGACATTTTGAGGACATCAACATATGAATTTTGGGTGGGGACACCATTCAACAACAATAAAGGTCCATCAGGAAGCTCATCTCCTCGAGGAAGCCTTCTGCACCCACATAAGCTCAGGTAATCTCCCCTCTCTGGAACTTCTACAGCACAGCGTGTCTGAGGAACTCAGTGGCTGGGGCACGCCTGGTCTCCTTGGGTGTTTATATGCTGTCTCTCTAAGGCTGGACTTAACTCCAGGTGGATAGCATCTGCGACTTTTTAAAACAAGCACAGCAGAAACTCTCTTATCTGATGCTATTAGGACTGGTGGGTAGGTGATAAAGTGAAAATCTGAGAAGAATGCCCTCAGAAGGCTTGCTAGCAGCCTGGGCCCAGCATGCCCAGGTAGATAGCAGATTTACATGGGGATGGAGAGCTGAGGTCAGCTGGGATGAATGAAGACTGGGTACAAAGTTATCCAACCTCCCACCGAGTGTGTATTTCTTCAAAAAAGAAACCATTGACACTCCAGACCATTTAAGACTCCTCGTATCTGATACCTGGGTGTCAAGGGAAGTGGCTGTACAACTTGGGGGCTTTAAAATTGGAAAGAAACTCTGGGCTGCAGTGAGAGGCCCCAATGGGACCTGGGTTCAGAGAAATAAGGTAGTCTTCTGAGAGTTAACCTATAAAACAAATATACTAGTTCAAAGCAGAGAGCAGCAAACATTTTGTTTCACCTGATTCACAGTATTAACATATCCAAAAGAGAATATGGTCATCGGAAGTGTGTGTGTTTGTGTGTGTGTGTCAATGTATGTGCATATATGTGTTGTTGTGCGTGGTTGTATGTATGTGGGTGCATGTGAGTGTGAGCACGTGCGTGGGTGTATGAATGTGTGTGATTGTGCATGATCATGTGTATGTGTGTGTGAGAGTGTGTGTGTGTACGCGTATACAGCTAGGGAGACCCAGGGAAGAGACAGCAAGACTCAGCAAAGCCAAGCAGTGTGTTCTTGCCTTTCCCCAGTGGAAAGAGGGCTTCTGGGCCAGGAACTCGAGTGCCTGGGTGCTGAAGGTCTGTCCATTTAGGGGGATAGGTACATCGCAGGCATCAAGTTGTATAGTGTGATGCCTCTGTGATTAATATCACCCCCATCATCCAATGTTCCACTGCTCACCATCAGATTCCAAACTTGCTCAGCCACTGACTGTCATTTGGCTTCCCAGGAGCTCTCCCCCCAAGGAGGAAATGTGCCCATGAGCAGAAGTGCGGACCCAGGCCATGGGGGTAAAGGCTAAGAGCCAGGACTGGGGTCAGCCTGCCTAGGCACGAATCCCAGTTCCTCTCCTCACTAGCTGGTATCCTCGGGAAAGTTACCTAACCCCTCTGAGCTTCAGTTTCCTCATCTTTAAAGTGGATTTAACAACAGTACCTGCCACATGGGCTGTTGTGAGAATTAATTAGATGATCCGTGCAACGTGCTTAGCACAACGGCGAGGACATCCCAGGCTTTTAAAACAGCGCAAGCTACCATTATCGTAATTACAAATATTATAGTAAATAAGCACATCAGTTTTACTTTTTATACATCAGCCACGTGCCCTTGAGAAATGGATCCATTCCCAGGGGCTAGCTGTGCAGTAAGTTTCATGAGGACACAAGCTGCTTCTTCATCTCTGGACCCCCAGTGCTAACCACTGTGTCTGGGGTAATAGAGGCTCGCTCAGTGTTTGTTGAAGCAATGAATGAATAAGTGAGTTAGTGGGTGGCAAGTCAAGTTTGGGGGCCCATAGGTCCAGGGCTGTAGTAAACTCACAAAGGTGACATTGCCCTACACACCTGTGCTTGGTGACTAGCCTCTTTCACCTACCCCTGCACATTGCTCACTCCTGGGGGAGAGCAGGGCGGTGTGCAGGAGCTTCTGATGCAGCCACTTGGCCACCAGGCCAAGTCTTGGCTCATTTCCCCAAACTTCCCAGGCTGCTGAATTGGGTCATCTACACCTGCTTTTGCTTTATAGCCGTCTGCAGGGAAGCGGGAGGGGTGCTGAGCCAAGGCAGCACCCTCCCATGCCTTGTTATTTATTCTCAGTGTGTTCCATGGACCAGCAAATCACCCTCAGCTAGGAGCCTGTTAGAAGTGCAAGCTCTCAGGCCAGACCTATGGACTCAGAACCTGCATTTCAACAAGATCCACAGGGGCTGTGCGTGCACGTTAAAGTGTGAAAGCACTGCTTTAGGGCAACTGCCACAGAGAACCTACAGTTTGGTCACTTCTGGAAGAGAGGCCAGCTTGTAGGAGCTGCTATTTCTCCCACACTCCAGAAAGCGCTCCCAGGGTCTGACCAAAAGGACGAGGCTGCACGGGTCACGCGCTCTGCGCTTGCTCCTTCCTGCCGGAATATCTCCCCTCTTCTTTTCTGAAACTCTTACGCTGCTCAACAGCCCTGCCTTTCCTCATGCTTATAATGTGTTTGCTGATGGAATCGTATTTGTTTCCTTGAAAAGCGTGTTTTTAATTCAAGGGAGTTGTTAATGCAAGCTGTACTGCTGTGAGTTTTATCACCCCTCTGTGGTACCACCCCAGGCCCTGGCGTGCACCCTCTGGAACTTGAGGAGAAAACACGATGTTCAGACTCCCAGACAATCTCCCCCCTCCCCGCATCTTCCCCCATCTGCCCAGCTGTGCAGACCTGGCACCCGGGAACGCCCTCCCTGAACTCTCCCCCCTCTAACCTGCTCAGGAGAGAATACAAACATATGTCAACGACAACACAGTAAAATCCAGTGTAGCCCAAGAGCTCCTAAATCTTCCCAACTGCTGTCTCCACTTCCTCTGACTTTATATCCTAGCATGCCTGAGCTGACCCGCCCTCCCGGCTCCAGCTCCAGCAGCTGCAGTCAAGCATCTGCTCATTCCAACTGCTTTGGGAAATGCCGGGGCTCCAGGTACCAGCCTCCTCCTGGCTGCACCTTCCAGAGTTGGGTACAGCCAAGGAGAGGGGGCCAAAGGCGGTTGGAGGAATAGAAAACGGAACCCAGAACTCTCCCAAGTCCAAATCTTGCAAAGGCTCCTTTGGCTTTGCACATGGAAAACCAACCAACCAACCAACCAGTGAATAAATTCAGTGAATCTGACACAGGAACCCCAAGGCAGGACACAGGACGACTCCTGGTGGGGAAGCTTGTGGCAAAGAGGTGGTATCTCTTTCCTAAGCAGCTCTATGCTATATTTGGGAATCCAAAAGAAAGGCCTAGAATTTTCCTTGAGCAGCTAGAAATTAGGCTTCTGTCCTCAGGTTCAAGTTGAAAATAGGGGTTGGAATTCTGGTGTCGACTTTACCAAACAAGGGGGAATGCAGAGGCTCCTTGGAGGTGACACCACATCCTCCTTGGCTCCTGTGGCCCCAGCGTTTGCAAAGGGCTTCATGAGACAAAGGCTCTGCGGGGTCCACTCCCTCCTCTTAGGTGCAAAGAGGCCAGTGCTTTGCCTCCAAACCTATTCTACTTAGGGGCAGAAGCTTCCAGTTTGGGTGGGAGAAGGAAAGTCATTTAACAATTCATTTCTAAATGAAGAATTGATCATTTTTAAAGTGTCCTGCTCTTTGACCAACTGACCCTATAAAAAGACAAAGCATGATCATTTCCGTTCCACTGCTGACTCCCCAAAGCAGGATCAATGAGTTCAGGGTCTATCAGGAGGCAGAGGGCATGCTCAAATTGGAAAATTTAAGGTCTCCTTAAAAAAAAAAGACTATTTACAAAGGTGCAGGCAGGGTATAGAGAAACCAAGGGGGACAGTGGAGGGGGCTGAGGCTAGTCACTGACCGGGCTCTTACCCCCTCCCCCGGCCTGAAGGGGCGAGGGAAGAGTGCATTATGGAAACCTGAAAGGAGACCGTCAAGTGGGGAGGGTCGCTGAGAGGAGCTTCACCCAGAGGTGCAGCCGGTCGGAGCAAATCTGCAAGAAGGCAGCCAGAAGCAGAGCTATTCCAGCTTCACTGTCCTCCTTGCCTTCGGTCTTCTGCTGAGCCCTCACCCCGCCCTGCTGTTGACGCAACCTGACCTGGAGCCAGAGGCGAAGGGGCCTAGTCAGGGAGTTCAGACGGGGGGGTCTCGCCAGGCCGAGAGCAGGGCGAGGAGGGTACAGGGAGATCGTGGAGGTGCCAAGAGGAGCTACCCGGCACTGGAGGTATTCTTGTGCTGTCATCATCCTGCGCTGGCTGGTTATCTAATCTGCTGAATCAGCTTGTAAACTGGACACAGAGATCGCACCTTACCTCACACCCCCTTACCACCCATGGCCCTGGGTCTCTCCTGCACGCATAGGTACTCAGTAAGTACGTGGGTGTGTGTTCACGCGCCTACGTGCCTACGTGCACATCAGCCAGGATAGGCTAGGTTATGTGGCAGTAACAACCACCTCAGCAGCTGTACACAGTGAATGCTTTCTATGCACGCTACCAGCCCATTACAGGCCAGCAAGGGGTGCTCTGCATGTCACAGCTACTTTGGGACCCAGAATGGCTTCATCTTGACACACACATCCACAACCATGACAGAAGAGGGAAGAAGATGGAATGAATTACACGCCGGCCTGGGCTTTCTGCCCAAAGTGTCTCTTTTGCACACATTTCATTGGCCAAAGCAAGACTCATAGCCATACCTAACTCTGCAAGTGGGGAAGCAGAATCCCAACATGCTCAGACAGCAGAGAGCCAGAATTATTTTGCGAACGGTCTCCACAGTGGGCGAGGGTGGTCTCCACTGGGGAGCTCTGGAGGAGCAATCGATGCTGTTGAATTTAACTGAACAGTGTCAATAAAAATTAAATGACTAGACACATCTATGCCTTTTGACCTATTCGGTTCAAATCAGTCAAGTCAGCACCAGCAACAAAACGTCAGAAATCAGGCGCTCAGGAATTAAGGAAATGGAATGACTTTTTAAATGGACAGACTGGTTTATATTACAGTATTCGATTTCTGGCTGGTTTCAACATAAGCTGTTTTGTTTGCTATGAATTGTTACTGGGATATGGATTCTTGCTTCCCTCCCCCAACAGGTTATACCATTATTTTCTAGATTCTCATGTCCTTGGCTGTCCTTTTAAGACTCTGACAAGTCGACATAGATATGCTTGTTGATCCTGATGCCTCCTTTGGCTCAGCTGCAAGGAGAATGTAACTGCTGCCACACTCGTCCCCCCCTGTGTGTGGGGTGTCCCCCAGGAATGGGAGATACCACGTGCCACCCCCAAGCATCAGGTTACACACTTGCCCAATCCTGGGCCTCCAGGAAATCCCTGGACCTGATAGCAAGTCAGTTCACTTCAAAAGTAGGAAAGGGTGAAAAAAATTTCCAGGTCTAGGCAATTTCTTTGTTGAATGCAAATATTTAAAACAATTTAAACCAAGTTCTCAGTATTGTTTTCTTAAGTAGAAAAGCATATTCACTCATCTTCAGAAATTGTCCACACTTAAGAACTGTTTGTGTGGTGACCCTGGCCACCTGAGGTTACTACCATCGAATTGTCTAGTCTACTCAGCTTCTCAAAGAAATTGCCTTCAAAAAACATGAAGAGACTGTGACTAAAGGTGTAAAAGATAATTATATTTTAAAAAGACAGTATCTCCTCTCCGTTCCCTCTTATTTCTTTTGTAATCTTTTGCACACCATGAATCTTGAAAGCAAACACCAATACTGCTTCCTCAAAGTAAATTGTCAAAAGAATTTTAAAGGCTGGATTTAGGTAGATGAATGTTCAATTTCCAATGGCAAACTAGATCTTTTGGGATGAATATTAATTCACAAGACCTCTAGGAGCCTCTTGGGGGGAGGGGTGAGAAAAGAAGCGTGAAATTGACCCTTGTGACTCAAAGTGGTCGTGGTCTTCATGATAAAGTTACTGTGGCAGCGATCTCAGAAGCTTACAAAAGTGCATCGCTAGCAGGGTCCTTACCTGTCTCCCCGGCGGGTTGGGGTCAGTTCAGCTCTGGGACCTTCTACAGGGTCTTTTTGTGGCCTCTCATCTTCAGCTTTTTCAGCAATTCAGATTCTGATGTGACCTGCCAGAGAAGTAGTGAGAATGATCAGAAAGAGTAGTTTCCACTTTTATAATTCCTTTACCTGATTATAAAAGTAGTACATGCTCACTGCAGAGAATTTGGAAAATATGAAAAACAAACAACAAAAAGGGCACCCATATTTACCCACTCAGCCATAATCATCATCAATGTTCTGATGCCTCTCTCCCCCTTTTTAACTTTCAGCATTCTATTTTTATTGTTTTTTACATCTTTATTGGAGTATAATTTCTTTACAATCGTGTGTTAGTTTCTGCTGTATAACAAAGTGAATCAGTTATACATATACATATGTTCCCATATCTCTTCCCTCTTGGGTCTCCCTCCCTCCCACCCTCCCTATCCCACCCCTCTAGGTGGTCACAAAGCACCGAGCTGATCTCCCTGTGCTATGCGGCTGCTTCCCACTAGCTATCTATTTTACGTTTGGTAGTGGATATATGTCCATGCCACTCTCTCGCTTTGTCACAGCTTACCCTTCCCCCTCCCCATATCCTCAAGTCCATTCTCTAGTAGGTATGTGTCTTTATTCCTGTTTTACCCCTAGGTTCTTCATGACATTTTTTTTTCTCTTAAATTCCACACATATGTGTTAGCATACAGTATTTGTCTTTCTCTTTCTGACTTACTTCACTCTGTACGACAGACTCTAGGTCCATCCACCTCATTACCAATAGCTCAATTTCGTTTCTTTTTATGGCTGAGTAACATTCCATTGTATATATGTGCCACATCTTCTTTATCCATTCATCCAATGATGGTCACTTAGGTTGTTTCCATCTCCGGGCTATTGTAAATAGAGCTGCAATGAACATTTTGGTACATGACTCTTTTTGAATTATGGTTTTCTCAGGGTATATAGCATTCTCTTTATTGATTTTTAAGTTAAATATTTCCATCATTCATTCATCCTTATTTTTTGAGCACAAACTATTGTCCTGTTCTCAGCATTAGCAAAATAATGGTAGGATAAATGGAAAAAAGTCTGTTCTCATGGAGATAAAATGTTATCAGAGACAATTATTAAAATCTAAGGAGCAGAAAGACAACAGGAAAATCTCCAAACACTTGGAAATTAAGTAGCACACTTCTAAACAATTCATGAGTCAAAGAGGAAATCTCAAAGGAAATTAAAAAAATACATAGAACTTAGATGAAAATTAAGATATAACATCAAAATATGTGATGTGCAGCTAAAGCAGAACTGGGAGCGAAACGTGTAACACTAAATGCTTACTACTTTAGAAAAGAAGAAACGTCTCAAACAAAAAATCTATGTTCTTACTTCAAGAAGATAGGAAAAGAAGAACAAAATTAGACCCAAAGTAAACAGAAGGAAATATTAAAGGTTGGAACAAAAATCATTGAAATTAAAAGGAAAACAATAGAGAAAAATCAATGAAACAAAAAGTTGGTTCTTTAAAGACATGAATAAAATTCATAAACATCTGGCAAGACTGACAAAGATAAAAAGAAGACACCAGATCAATACAAGAAATAAGACAAGGGTCACGGGCTGCCCTGGTGGCGCAGTGGTTGAGAGTCCGCCTGCTGATGCAGGGGACATGGGTTTGTGCCCTGGTCCGGGAAGATCCCACATGCCGCGGAGCGGCTGGGCCCGTGAGCCATGGCCGCTGAGCCTGCGTGTCCGGAGCCTGTGCTCCGCAACGGGAGAGGCCACAACAGTGAGAGGCCCACGTACCGCAAAAAAAAAAAAAAAAAAAAGACAAGGGTCACTACAGAAACTGCAGCCGTTAAAAAGGTATTAAGCAAATACATTGAACAAATTTATGTTCATAAATTTGACAACTTAAAAGAAGTGTATCAATTCCTCAAATACCACAAACCACCAAAGCTCAACCAAGATAAAAATAATCGGAATAGCCCTATAACCATTAAAGAAATTGAGTTTGTAATTTTAAAAGCTTCTGAAAGAGAAATCTTCAGTTCTACACTGGAGAATTCTTCCAAACATTTAAAGAAGTAGCATAAAATTTACATCATCTTTTCCAGAAAACAGAAGAGAGAGTACTTTCCAACTCATTTTATGAAGTTGTATTACCCTGTTATACCAAAACCAGACAAAGACAGTACAAGAAAAGAAAACCAGGAGACTTTAAGTTTCTGGTCTGGTGTAGAGCTTAGAAGTCGCCACTGCATCCTAACAAAATAACACAGCATCCTGGCAGATATAGAGGTGAATAAACTGGAATACCAACAACTCTTCTTATATTCACCAGAGAAGTGAGGTCACAGGGCAAATTTCTGCTCCAAAAATTGGAGAAACAAACAGGAGGATACAGAAAGTCACAACGTAACAGAGCAGAAACCTCTGTGCAAACAAGTGCAGGGGTAGGAAAACTGGAACTGTAATTGACAAATATTTGGACGCTCAGTGTGGACAAGTCTGTGAATTAAACTCTCCACCAGTTTAATTCACAGTCATGGGGGTCCCTACATTTTTTTCTGAGGTTTATCTCCAGGGGATCCACCAGTGAATAATGAAGAAAAATCCCCTTGTGCTTCCAGCAGGGGGATAGAAAAAGGAACCATTTTGAAATATGCCAGAGAATTCTGTTCTGAACAAGCCAGCCCTCAAGCAAAACTATTTACTAGAGACTAAACTATGGGGTTTTATCAGAGCCTAATTGACCCAGGTGGAGAGAAATACTCAGCTCCAGCTTGCTTTAGCCTTCCAGGTGGAGGAAGGAAAATACCAACTTCAGCCCCCTTTAGCCATCCGGTCCCACCAAAGTTGGGGGGAGAGGAACAGATGCATTGGTGAAGTTCACAGACCAGGGGCAAGGACTCACCAAAACACTGAGACCTGAACATAGGACTAAAGAATGCTTCCCCTCCCCCCACGTCTTTCTACTACATTGTAAATGCCTCTTTAAGGCAGTTCCTTCTACCTAGTACATCATGTCTGGCTATCAAGAAAAATTACAAGGTATACTAAAAAGCAAAAAGCACAGTTTGAAGAAACTGAACAAGCCTCAGAACCCGAGTCAGATACGGCAGGAATGTTTAAATTATCAGACCAGGAATTTTTTAAAAACTATAATTAATATGCTAAGGGCTTTAGTAGAAAAAGTAAACAACATGTAAGAACAGATGGATCATACATGTGGGGAGATGGAAATTCTAAGAAAGAGTCAAAAAGAAATGCTGGAGATCAAAAACACTGTAACATGAAGAATGCCTTTGATGGGCTCATTAATAGGCTGGACATGGCTGAGGAGAGAATCTCTGAACCTGAGAATATCTCAATAGAAATTTCTAAAACTGAAAAGCAAAGAAAAATGAAGACTGGAAAAAGTGGAACAGAATATCCAAGAACTGTGGTACAACTAGGAAAGGTATAACATATATGTAATGGAAATACCAGAAGGAGAAGAAAGGGAGAAAGAAACAGAAACAATATTTGAAGTAACAATGACTAGGAATTTCTCCAAATTAATGTCAGACACCAAACCACAGATCCAGGAAGCTCAGAGAACATCAAGCAGGGTAAATGCCAAAACAAACAAACAAATAAACAAAACCAAAAAACTACACCCAGGAATATCATATTAAAACTCCAGAAAATCAAAGACAAAGAAAAAAATCTTGAAAGAAGCAAGGGCGGGGTGACACTTTATTTATAGAGAAGCAAAGATAAGAATTATATCCAGCTTCTCCTCAGAGAACATGCAAGGAAAAAGAGGATGGAGTGAAGTATTTTAAAGTGTTGAGAGAAAACCCCCCCACCAATCTAGAATCATATACTCTGGGGATTACACTTCAAAACTGAGGGAGAAATAAAAACTTTCTCAGATAAACAAAAATTGAGGGAATTTGTTACCAGTAGACCTGCCTTTCAAGAAATGTCAAAAGTTCTTCAGGAGAGAAGAAAAATTATATCGATCAGAAACTCAGATCTATATGAAGAAAGGAAGACCACTGGAGAAGGAATAAGTGAAGGTAAAATAAAAACTTAATTTTTCTTATTCTTAATTGGTCTATGGAACAGATATAGTTTGTTCAAAATACTAGTAAGAATGTATTAGATTATATATCTAAGGATATATAACTAATACCCACACACGTACACTTAAGTATGCTTATATATAAGCAAATTGAATGATGGCGATGATATAAGGAACGGGAGGGAAGAACTAGGATTTTTTTTGTTCTTTTATTATTATATGTTATTTTCGTTGTTATTATAAGGTACCTGCAACTCCTTGTGAAGTGGTATAGTGTTTGAAAATAGAGAACTTGAAGTAGTTGTAAATGTATATTGCAAACTTAAGAGCAACCACTAAGAAGAGTTATTTTTTAAAAACTATAATTGATATGCTAAGAAAGGAGAAAGTGAAATCATATAAAATGTTCAATTAAAGCCACAAAAGGCAGAAAAATTGTGGAAGACAAAAACAGAAACAAAGAACAAGGACAACAAATAGAAAACAGTAACATATATGGTATATACAGATAGTAATTTAATTATATCAATAATCTCCTTAAACGTCAATGGTCTAAATATCCAAGTTAAAAGACAGAGATTGTCAGAATGGATTGGAAAAAAAAAAGGACCAAACTGTATGTTGTCTGCAAGAAACCCACTTGAAATATAAAGATTACATATGGATTAAAAGTAAAGGGATGGAGAAAGATATACCATGCTAACATCAATCAAAGGAAGGGAAGAATACCTATGTTAATTTCAGACAGAGTAGACTTCAGAGCAGGGAAACTTATCAGGGATAAAGATGGGCATCACATAATGATAAAAGGGTCAATATTTCAAGAAGATATAACCATTTTTAATGTGTATATGCTTAATAACAGAGCATCAAAATATAAGAGGCAAAAACAGAACTGTAAGGAGAAAAAGAAGAATCCAATACTATAGTTGGAGACTTTTTTTTTTTTTTTGGCTGCATTGGGTCTTCGTTGCTGTGCGCAGGCTTTCTCTAGTTGTGACGAGCGGGGGCTACTCTTGGTTGTGGTGCGCGGGCTTCTCATTGTGATGGCTTCTCTTGTTGTGGAGCAAGGGCATTAGGCGTGCGGGCTTCAGTAGTTGCAGCTTGTGGGCTCCAGAGCACAGGCTCAGTAGTTGTGGTGCACGGGCTTAGTTGCTCCGCAGCATGTGGGATCTTCCCGGACCAGGGCTAGAACCCGTGTCCCCTGCGTTGGCAGGCAGGTTCTTAACCACTGCACCACCAGGGAAGCCCTAGTTGAAGACTTTAACACCTCTCTATCAGAAATAGATCCAGCAGGCAGAAAATCAGTAAGGGCATAGTTGAAGTCAACAACACCTTCAGTCAATTGGATATAATTGACATTTATAGACTAGTTCATCCAATAACAGCAGAATACACATTCTTCTCAAGCTCACATGGAACATTCACCAAGATAGACCATATTCTGGGCCATAAAACACACTTTAACAAATTTAAAAGAAATGGAAATCATATAATGTCAGCTTTCAGATGGAAAAAACAGTGGAATTAAACTAGAAATTAACAACAGACAGATAGCTGGAAAATCCCCAAACACTTGGAGGTTAAACAGTACACTTGTAAATAACACATAGGTCAAGTAAGAAATCTTAAGAGAAATTTTAAAATATATTTTAAGTAAATGAAAATGCAATTTATCAAAATTTGTGGGATGCAGTGACAGCAGTGCTTAGAGGGAAATTTATAACATTGAATACGTGTATTAGAAAAGAAATATCTAAAATCAATAATTTTAGCTTTCACATTAGAAAACTAGAAGAAGAAGAGCAAATCAACATAGGAGAAAACCCAGATGACCTTGTGTATGGCTATGACTTTTTAGATACAATACCAAAGGCACCATCCATGAAGTAATAATTGATAAACTTGACTTCGGTAAAATTAAAAACTTCTGCTCGATGGAAGGCAATGGCAAGAGAATGAGCAGAAAATATTTGAAAAAGACACATTTGATAAAGGACTGTTATCTGAAATATGCAAAGAACTCTTAACACTCAACAATAAGAAAACAATCTAATTTAAAAATTGGCAAAAGATCTGAACAGACCTCGCCAAAGAAGATATACAGATGACAAAAAATGTATGCAACTATGCTCCACATCATATGTCATCACAGAAATGCAAATTAAAACAATGAGATACCACTACATGCCTATTGAAATGGCCAAAATCCAAAGCACTGACAATGTACACAAAATAACTTGCATACAGATGTTTATAGCTGCTTTATTCATGACTCTCAAAACTTGGAAACAACCAAGATATCCTTCAGCAGGTAAATGAATAAATAATATTCCAGACAATGGAATATTTTCGGTGTGAAAAAGAACTATTTTTCTCTGTGTTTACTGATGAATCCCAAGTGCCTAGAACTATGCCTGGCACACAGTTCCTGCTTGATAAATATTTTTTGATTGCATGAAATACACTTCACTCTTTAGCCCTGCCAGCCAAGGAGATCATGTCATACTAGGATTGCCCAGCAGATGGCGGCCAATGAACGCTAGAGACAGCTAGCGTCTCTAGCTGGGAGCCTACACTCTGAACTCAAGGTTCCTCCCAATTAAGTTCAAGATAATGACCCAGCAGACAAAATCAAGTCCAACTTACTCCTAACACAGACTTGTGTTCATGAGAAAGACGTTGTATGTAGGAGGTGAGCTGCTGAGCTCAGAAAGCCTTTATCTATTATCGGAGGTTGTTTACCCACAATTCAGGGATAAAAAAATGAAAACAGCTGTTGAGAAGAATGGAGGTCAGAGTCCTCCCACGGTGGGAAAAAGCAGGGAAGAAAGCCTGCGGTCATGGATCTGCATCAGTCCTCCAGAGGATGGAAAAGTGACACTTGACCACTATACCATCAAAGGACAGAAAAGTGACACTTGACCACTATACCACCAAACAACAGAAATAACACTAAAAACTAACACTTCTTCCTCTGAACATGCCAGAAGACGCTCTGTTACAAGAATCTTGAGTCTCCCGCTGCAATATCGTCCTCTGGGCCCCTGCCAAGCTGCGCTCTTCCTGGGTGCTTCTGTTACCCATGCAATCAGGGAATTGAGTTGCAGTGGTAACAAACCCTTCAAAAGCCAAGTTCAAGGTGACCCTGCCTTGGATCAAATTCGGCTGTTAGAGTGTGTCAGGTTAGGAGGAGGCTCCAAGGCAGATACTGCTTGCGAATCTGAGTCTGCTGACCCAGAACTACCCAAGCCAGCTGGTCAACCTGCTCACTACTACGCTGACAACAAGAGCCAGCATCTATCGGGTGCTTCCTGTGTGCCAGGCGTGTGCTGAGTGCATCACCTGCATTCTCTCAGTGATCCTCAGAGCAACTCTCCCAAGTCCACGCTGTTCTCTTCCCCACCTCACAGAGGACACAAGAGACATGTTACTTTGCCCCAGGACCCAGCAAGTTGCTCTCAAGCTCACTCTCAACCCCTGGGAGGGAGGAATCTGTTGAGATGCACCACGGACCCTGACGTACCTCAGAGAACATTTAATCCAGCCCCTTCTCTTCAGATGGAGAAAGTGAGGACCAGAGTGGGGAAGGAACTGGTCCAGGTTCACTCAGGGAACCCACAAGCCTGCACAAGCACCACTAAGAACTATCCTGTACCTTAACATTCTTGGCTAGGTCATCCTCATCCCTGAGTCACAGGATTTTATTGAATGTCCCCCAGACGCCAAATGTGCTTCAGTCCTGCTGGCACTAAACACTTCTGTGTAAGATCATGTCACAACAACAATACTCTCGTTTTAGGAGTTTCATCAAGTGGTAGACTCTCCAGCCAGCAGCACTCTCAGAACGTAAACTCTGGCTTCTGCAGCTGGTGTCCTTGGCCAAGCCACTCACCTCATCTGGTTTGTTCACCGGTAAAAGGGGGATAGCAGTGTTCATGGAAGGGTGTTATATTCTAGGCCAGTGTTGTCCAACGCAAGTATAATGTGAGCCACAAGTGCAAGCCAGTAGTCACGTTAAACAAAGGTAAAGAAAACAGGAGAGCCAAAGCACTTGACATGCACACATCACTATTAATCTTCATAATTTGTTTCATTTAACCCAAGATATACAAAATATTATCAATATCTAATATGCAATTTATTTTGCAATGTACATACTTGTATACAGTGGATTACAAGGAGATACTTCATGTTTGATTTCATACCAAGACTTCAAAAATCTGGTGTGTGTTTTGTGCTTATGGCCCATCTCCACTTGGACTAACCATGTTTTAGATGCTCACCAGCCGCACGTGGCAAGTGGCTGCCGCGTTGGACAGCAGTGCTCTCGGCCTTGAGGGATGTTCTGAGCACACGGCTCCATGTTTTCAGAGTCTGTATTCATACCTTGTATGCTGCAGAGCATCTTCACCTGCAGAGGATGTGCTGGGCCCTGACAGGTCTGGGGGGGTCTGTCTTTAGGCTCAGCAGTAGGAGGTGATAAATCCCCAGCCCCTCCCTGCTCAGGTCACTGGGTACCTTTGAAAACCTTCCTTTCCCAGATCCATTTCCTTCAGTGTCACAAGCAGCGCTTCTGTGTTCTCTGCAAAAATCCTTGTCTATTTTGTCCTTGGTTTGGCAGGAGTGTTCATAATGACTGCACAACAGACTGAGCTCCAATGAAGATGAAGCGTGGAGAGGAGAGTGACGCGACAGGACAGTTGGAGGAACTGTGTCCTCTCCGCCTGGTGGGACCCTGGGGCCCAGGACTCCGGTCACCTGGACGCTGTCCCTGCTCTCAGGCTCAGAACTTCACCTGGCCACACCCAGTTCAACTCCGTGGCCTGCCCTGGAACCCCCTCGATACCAGGACGCTCCACCTCTGTGTCCAGGACTCACATTTGCTGATTCCCCGGTGCCAGGGCAGTGATTGTGCAAGGGCTGTGCTCAGAGAAACACAGAGTGGCTCAAGCCCGGCTTCACCCTCAGGCGGCTGGGAGGGGGGATGGGAGCCCTCATCTGCCTGGGTCTCCCAGACAGCAGCAGCCACTGGGGTTCAGGGAGAGGGCCGGGGCGGGATGGCCAATGAAGACAAGGACGGACTCATGAGCCGGACTGAGACAGAGTGGGAAATGTTGGTGGGGCAGCTTAGACACAGGGGCCTGAGCTCTCCAGAGGCTCTGAGGGTAGTAGGGACCCACCTACTCTCCCTTCACCCCCAGCTCCCAGATAGTTCCTTACTTTCTTCTGGAAGGCAGTGGTTGAGGGCCAGGGCTCTGCCTTCACTTGGCCTGGGTTCAAACTCTGACTGTGCCACCTGCTGTGTGATTTCAGCAAGTTACCCAACCTCTCTTAGCATCAACATCCTCATCTTTAAGGGCGATAATAGCTCCTTCCTAAATTGGGCCGAGGAATGAATGCGGGGTGTAAGAGAGGTGCTTTTCACTACCTGGCCCCTTGTAACATTCACATTATACCAGGAGTGTGTATTATGGCTTCTCTTCTTTTTGAGCATGCAGTACTTTTTGAATAAAAAATAAAACTAATTAAAATATCCTCCCCTCTCCCCACCAATTACAAAGGCATGCATGGTCATTGTAGAAAATTTCCAAATTTTGAAGGAAGGCATGAAAATACTGTGTCGTTTCATTGCCGGATGTTTGAAGACCTGCGGTCCCTATACCTGGAGAGATGATTTGCTCCTAAATTCATCTTCTATGTGTCACCATTTAAGCATCGGTTAGGATTTAGTTGGGGCAAAAGGAAAACACCAAAGGGGCTACTAGCGTATATGAATGAACTTACATGCACCCAATAATCAAAGCATCACACACACACACACCAGCAAACACAAACAACCGAAGGGTTACACTGCGCCCCGACATACCAACAGCTGAAGGGTTGCCTCCCAGACGCCCCCCAGCCATATTCCACACCCACAAACACACATATCCCAACCACCAAAGCTCTTTACACACGTGTAACCAACAAGCAACATGCTTCACACATACACCAAGAGTTTTTACCCACCCCCATCCAACCAAAGGGCTTCACACGCACACACCCCCCTCAATAATCAAAGAGCTTCACACACGCTTTCAATGATCAAAGCACCTCATTTACACACACCAATAACCAAAGAGCTTCACACACATACACACTCCAACAACCAAAAGGTTCACACACCCGCTCACACCTGCCCCACGACCAAGCACTTTACACACACAGCCCCCGAAAGAGTTTTACTCTCCCACCCAAGGTGCCTCGTGCACACCCCCCAGCAGCAAAATGCTTTACTGCTACGCGCAACAGCCAAAGCTCTCCATAGAGACACCTGCGCAAAAGAAAACCCCGAAGCACTTCGATTTGTCTGCCGCAGCAGCGGGTACTTGAACACCAAGCCGTTCAACTGCGACTTTCTTTTCAGATTAATGAGCAGAGAAAGATTGGAGGAGGGAGGGGGGGAGAATGGCGGGAGAGAGCAATTACACCCAAATCTTTTCTCTGTTGATTAGGTATTCCTTCCCCAGCCTGCTTTGGCTCCAGCTAAATCTTTTTCTAATGAGATGTGGCTTATCCAGATCAGGGCGCTGAGAAAAAAGTTGCAATTAACTTTAGGAAGAAAAGGAGTGAGTGGTAGAGAGAAGGAAGGGGGGAGGGGCGGGAGACGGTGAGTGGCGGCAGGGGAAGGGGCGGGGCTGGCAAGCCAGGAAGGGCCGGGGGACCCGGCTCTCCCGCGGGGCAAAGTGGCGCAGGGCCTAACCTCGTTTGGACCATCGGCTCCTTCGAGTCCAGAGTCTAGGGACAGTCACCTGTGACCCCCTATGCCTGCTGGGTCGGCCTCTCTGCCGCTCCAGGCTCAAGCCCAGCGTTGGGAGTGCTGGGTCTCCTCGGGTCAGGGGCCTTCCTGACTCAGCACACCTGACACCTGGCACGGATGCTGGGGGAGAAGGGCCCTCTCCGCTGCATCTCTTTCACACCTGAGCTCTACCTTCTGCAGGCTGACTCCTGCAAAGACACGGGGCCTCGGCCACATGCCAGGAACCTCCGTGACCCCCAGGTGTCCAGTCGGCACGAACTCTTTTCTCCAGACTGCTGGGTCCAGCTCTCCCCTGGCAGCCAGAAGAATCAGTCCTGGACTGGTCTGGGATCAAGCTGGGGTCTCCCAAGCTGGGGTCTCCCAAACTCGCCTCACTGTTCCCACCTGGGAGGGGGTCCCAAGCTGTTTTCGTGTGAGCCACTGAGAAGGGTGGAGAGCGTACGGGACTGAAAGGGACATTTCATGTGGAAATGGTGAAAATGCCTCAAGCTCCTAGAAGCAACACAGATTTACCTTCATTTGCTTCTCTGCCGATAGCATCAAGCTTGACCAAGCTACAACCGCGGAACAGGAACTTCCTCTCCCTGGCTCTCAGTTTCTTCTTCTGTTAGAAAACGTAATGGCGGGAGGGATGGGCATCGGCGCTCCAGGGCGTCTCCAATCCTGGTGCCCTGAGATCCCGCGAGAGGAGCAGACGCAGACGCACGCTCGAGATCTCGGGAGATGCGGAGACACAGACTCCGGAAGTCTCGAGGGGTGTTCGTAGACGGTTCGCGCCTCGCACGCTCTGCCGTGTGCACCTACAGGACGCTTCCACATTCCTGCAGTTCTTATCCAAGCGGAGACTAGGTTTTGCCCTGTTTGGCAATAAATATCCAGCACTGCCTGACCACAGCACGACCTTTCCCCGTGCCGTGCACCTCCCAGTACAAATTAGAAAGGATTTGTATTGTACTGCTGGAGACTCAGTGAATCTGGGACCTCTGAATCTTGCCTCACCTGACGACCTTCCTTGGTTCCCAAAGAAGAAGGGCCCCTGTGTGTTGGTGGCCACCCAGACACACGGTTGCCTCAGTGGTATGTTTGGGTGACCTCTTACCAGATAAGCTGTGGAGATGACACCAGGCCAGGGGACGGATGAGCTAAACCCATTTTTCCTGTGCCTGGCTTCCAGAGAGGTCAGCCTATTGCTCAACTTCAAGGCCCAGGAATTCCCTTAGAGCCTGGTCTGCCGGATTCCTGGTCAGGCCTCCTTTGTGCCTCTGCCCTCCACTGTGTTAGCTGCTGGAGACAGCCCTGGCTTTCTCCTATCTCTCTCTGGCTGTCGCCAATCTAATAAGCATAAGTGCTAGAAATACTAGCTGGAGTGCTAACTTAGAAATTCTTCTTAAACATATAGTAAGGTCAGATGAAGGAAAAAAAAAAAAACACCCAGAAAACAAAACAGAAAACCCCGAATCAGAAATTGGACACAGGAGGGCAGATGCAGACTGAACAGGAAGTGCTGGCCCTAGGCTAAATGAAACAGCTGTCACCGTTGTTCTGGACTGAAAACTGCCTTTGCAAACTCCATGAGGGCCAGGCTCAGAAAGCAGATGTTAATAATTACAGCACATGAAACGAAGGGCACAGGATTAGGCAAGTGACGAAAAAGCAATGGTACCAGTAGATTTATAACTTGCTCAGGCAAATCTGTTTGGGCTGGTGGAGGTGGGCAGGGTGACCTCACTGCAGACGCCCCCGCCCAATCCCCTTCCTAGTCTGGCAGTTTGGCTTCTGAGATTGTCTCAGAATGGAGGGATTGTTGAAACTGTTTTGGGGGGTGGGCTGTGGAGACCTTTCCTGGCTAACTTTCTGGGGACCCCAGGCCTGCAGGACCACAGCCCGTTGCCTCTGGCCTGAAGGAAAAACATAAAGGCCTCAATACCCAACCCAGGTACCAAAAGGAGATCTCTAGGCAGACGAATCCTGGAGTTGGATAGTTTGCTGGTTAACGAGGACTCATGGACACAAGGCCAGGCAGCCATCCTCAGAGCTCTTGCTTTACCAAAGGGTACGTGTTCAAAATCCAGGAGCTCAAGTTCTTTGCAGCTGAGATTGATTCACACTTTAAAGTCAGCCGGCCCCTAGCGCCTTGGAGGAGGCAAGGGAGAGCTGGGAGAATGTTGGGACAGTTGAAGAAAGTAAGCAAAGCAAGTTTCTCGGGCTAATTACATAAATAGAAAAGGCAGAGAGTCTTCCCATGTTTTCTTGAACATTCCTCGGTGCTTTACCACGTGAGTCAGAGTTGTAAAAAGCAAAACAAAACAACATACACTCACTCACATCCACCCCAAATCCTCGCATCCCACCACCCCCTAGAAAGGACGTCTCTAGGAAAGGTTAGAAAGAAGGTAAAGCATGTGTTTGCCATCTTTACGCCTGATATGGAAACCATATGCTTAAATACACTAGCAAACATACTTAATGTAACACTCTCTTTTATTAAATGTGGTTTTATAAACGCTCTCCCTAGCCAGGGCACCTTTGCGGTGCTGGAGGCTGGAACTTGGCAAAATAATCTTCCTGCTGTTACATCTATTGATACACATTTTTTGAAAATGAGTCTCGGACCCTCGGAAAATAGACTGGTTCTGATTATTATTGCAAGCGGGAAGGGGCACACAAGGGCATCTTTTTTCCTCTGATAAATTAAAAGGACTGTAACGGGTGCTTTCTGCAACCTGTAAAAGGGCAGAACCATCTGTGATTCATTTAGCAGCTCCTTACAGAAGATTTATTTGATTAATTCGGTCAGAAGAGAGAATATGGATTTTCCCCTGCTCTGAAAGGCACATACACACTCACACATGCACACATGCACCCACCCATGGGTAGACATCTCAGGAATGAAAAATGACTAATCATGTTATTGGAACTGGCCAACGCGGGGCCCCAGTGGTGAGATCGCAGGCTCTCGCCCTGCCGACGGGAGGGCCAGTTTCAGAATAGATTTTGTATCCTTAGGCCCAATGCCACCAAAGGGTGATCCTAGAGAATAATAATACTGTGGACCCGGGATCACTTTTTTTTTTTTGCAGTACGCGGGCCTCTCACTGTTGTGGCCTCTCCCGTTGCAGAGCACAGGCTCCGGACGCGCAGGCTCAGCAGCCATGGCTCACGGGCCCAGCCGCTCCATGGCATGTGGGATCTTCCCGGACCAGGGCACGAACCCATGTCCCCTGCATCAGCAGGCGGACTCTCAACCACTGCGCCACCAGGGAAGCCCTGGATCACTTTTATTGGGCATTGAGCACTGGTGCCAGGCTCTGTGCTGAGCCTTTGTAGGCATTATCTCACTGCACTGTCACAACCACCTATCTTGGAGGAGCCACTATTATCATTTCTCCTTTACAGGCAGAGAGACTCCCCTATTCCCAGCAGCCCTCTGCTCAAAATTTGTTTCACGTGCTATTTGGCTTTCTCAGTCCTTCATGCCCCAACCATACAGATAGAGGCCACATCCAGCATCTGTCTTGCAGTGGGTAACCTTGCACAGGTTCATCCCCATTGGCCGTGCTTCATGTCCTGTGGGTTTCAGTTCAGTGTTGACAGAGAAAGACTTTCTTTGGGGCTTATTTCCAGTCTCCAGGAGGAGAGCTGGCCTCCTCTGGCCTTGGTGGTCTCTAACTGGCATGCCCCAAACCCTATAAGCAATTGTCTGCAGACCACTGTTAATTCCCAGTGGGTGGGAACAGCCCTTGAAGTAGGTCTTCAGAGAAGGCAAAGAAAACAACACAGAAGACTCAGAAAATCGTACAAGAGCTGAGCCAAAGAGGACTTTGGATATCTACGTCAGGAGTGGCAACTACAAGCCAAGGAAACGGGGCTCCGCTCTCCTTCCCGTGCTCACAGCAGACATTGCTAATTGATCCCAGCTCTCTCTTTCTCCCTCTAACCTTCAAAATCTTTCTCAACACAGTGCTCCAGGAAGCCTCTACCGAAAGATCAGAACTAGGGCATGACGTGCAAACCACTTGCAGTCCCTTCCAGTCGAATGTTCTATTTTGTGGCAGGAGAAATAGGGGCCAGGAGAGAAGTCAGCTACAAAGCCAGTTAGGAAGCCAGTTCTGAGCAGTGGTTGTCTGGCCTCCCTGCTGGGTATTCTCTGCATCCATCCCAGTGGAGCTGGTGGAAGCCAAGGTACAGTGGGGCTGCATCTTGCCAGGTCTCTGCTCTCTCCTGGGCCCCCAAACCCCATAGGATGTCACTGAAGCTGCTCTGCAGACAGGAGGAAAGGCATCCCCTGGAAAAGTGTTGAAGATTGAAATCTCGCTGTTACTTTCAACTAATTAACCCCTAAACTGGGACAGACTGGTGCAGCTTGAACCCACGACATTGTACAATCCGGGGCTTAAGATTCTGGAAAGAAGTGGAGGGCTTCACTTTGGAGATGCTAAGCTTGGCAGACTTTCCCCACTGCAGCCTTTCCCACCCCTCTCTCACTTGCTGGACCACAGGAAATGCCTAGATCAAAGGCAACCAGGATGCAGTAGGCTGAAGGTATTCAGCGCTTGTCTGGGCTGGCTGCAGGCTGTCACCCGCCTCCTCAGACTTTTCAGCCAGGCAGAATTTGTCTCTGGGGAAAATAATGGTTTTGTGAATGGAAGGAGGGGTCTTCAAGCTCAGAAGTCCCCCGTTCCCACAGCCCCTTTCCTGCTGGTCCCCTCCTAGAACCTGAACTTAAACATTTCTCAGCCTGGTGTGGCCCGAGAGGGAATCTGGGGTTCACGACCTAGTTCTGCTGAACGTCTGATTGGCAGAAGCAAGCTTTTCCATAGAAGAAGCGAAGCTGAGGACCAGGACAGGTTTGGAGAATCAGAGAGTGAGCCTGAAATAACACATATTTTGAAGGGAGGCGCCATGGCGCGATGAATCTTGTCGCTACCGCATTTGGCAAGGTTACCTGTCAAGTCTTCAGGGGACCTACTTGGAGAATGGATAAGAGTTGTGTGTAACTTGCATGTCAGCTATTGGGTTGCTTCGGTGGGCGGGCAGTTCTGTGATTTCTGAGAAGGCTTGAAAACACTTTGTTTAAACATGCTTTCTACAATCTTGTTTACACTATGAATTTGTAATTCATAGTGACGAAAAGTTTGCTAACCAAATCATACTCTACTCCAACACAGCATCATAAAAGGATCCACAAATATTGAATTATTCGAGGCCCTGAATAATGAGGATTTTACAGAGCTTAGATGACACCTCTTGAAGGGGGTTGTTGACCCCAAATCAATTGTTAAATAAAGGTGCCTCTGTGTACTGTGGAAGTGGTTTTCCGGAATGTTCCTGACTGAGAGCGTGATTGAACAGGCTGGAGAAGGAGCCAAGTTTGGGCAGTGGGGGAGGGGTGAAGAGTGGGGAGGGGTGAAGAGTGGGGAGGTGGGCAGTGGGGGAGGGGTGAAGAGTGGGGAGGTGGGCAGTGAGGATGCAGGGGCTCTTGGTACGCCATTTTGCATTCCATGTAGGGATACATGAACAGGCTGAGGTATGTATGACTTGTCCCCAAAGACCCCAATAAAGAGAGGGATCGTGTGCCGCTCGGAATTACAGACAAACGTAGGGGCCAAGCAGCTATTCCTAGCTGTGATTTTGAGCAAGTTAGATAATCTCTCTAACACCTATCCCATAAGGTTGTTATGAGGGTTAAATGAGATAAAACACTTAGAACAAGGACTGGCATATAGTATTAAGAAAACATTATCTACCTAGGGGCAAGACGGGAATAAAGATGCAGACCTACTAGAGAATGGACTTGAGGATACGGAGAGGGGGAAGGGTAAGCCGGGACAAAGTGAGAGGGTGGCATGGACATATATATATACACTACCAAATGTAAAATAGATAGCTAGTGGGAAGCAGCCGCATAGCACAGGGAGATCAGCTCGGTGCTTTGTGACCACCTAGAGGGGTGGGATAGGGAGGGTGGGAGGCAGGGAGATGCAAGAGGGAAGAGATATGGGGACATATGTATAACTGATTCACTTTGTTATAAAGCAGAAACTGACACACCATTGTAAAGCAATTATACTCTAATAAAGATGTTAAAAAAAAATCTTCCAAGTGTCCATCAACTGATGAATGGATACACAAAATGTGGTGTATCCATACAATGGAATATTTCACCTATAAAAAGAAATGCAATATTGATACATGCTACAATGTGGATGAACCTGGAGAACAGTATGCTAAGTCAGAGAAACCAGACACAAAAAGTCACATATGGTATGGTTCCATTTATACAAAATGTCTAGAACAGGTAAATCTATAGAGATAGAAAGTTAGATTAATGATTACTTAGGGCTGGTGGGGGGATAGAGGGAGAGAGAGCTGATAGCTAAAGGGTACAGGTACATTTCCATCACCTCTTTATGAGGTGATTGGAAAAGTTCTAAAATTGACTGTGATGATGGTTGTACTTAGCTGTGAATATGCTGAGGACCATCGAATTGTATGTTTTAAATGGGTAAATTGTATGCTATGTGAATTATCTCAATAAATAGGTTTTTTAAAAAAGAAATAAAATATTATTTTATTTTTTTAAGCGAGTGCAGTTACCGTAACAGGGGGTGATGGGACCTGTGACACTGGACAGTGTGTGTCTCCTCTAGAGACATTCAGATTAAAAAAAAAAATGCCTGTTTTGGCTCAGACTTGGCCTCAGTTTCCCCATCTGCTAGAAGAGATAGATGCTCCTTGCTCAAAGGGATTTAGCGCAGAGTCTGGCCTATGCTAGGCACTCAGGAGACAGCAGTGGGCCTTGTCACTCTTCCACTAGACTCTAGAATTCCATGCTGGAGGGGCTTGTGGGGGACAGTCTGGTTGGAAAGGGAGGGGGTGACTGAAGCTGCAGGAGTTACAAATCAAGTCTACTGCATCAGCTTAAGTCATAAGTTTCAAGAAAATTTTTTGCAAAGTTTTCTAAAGATGCTTTTATTCACACTTCAAACGGTTGAAAGCAATCTATATCAAATAATATATTAAAAAAAATTTCAGGTGCCTTTGAGGGGAGACTGAAGATTGTAGAGGAATTGAATTCTCCCCCATTCCTGCAAGCCACCTATAAGTGCCACCATTATTATTAGAATTAAGTATTTAAGACAAAAGGCCATATATCAAGGGCCCTGGGCAGCATCCAGTGCTGGGCTCTTGACCTGGCCACTCACCAACTGTGAGACTTAAGGAAAAAATTTAACTTCCCTGGACTTCAGTTTTTTCAACTCTAAAATGAGAGGATGGTGGGTGTGATCTCTAATGTCCCCCAAGCAAAAAACTTCAGTCTATGGTCATGGCCCAAATCTTAGTGCCAATTAGTCTGGCTGTTTCAAAGGTATAGATCCAGGTTCCACAGACTGGAACTTGTCCCTTCTATCCCAAGGGTCTTGAGTTCTAGGTGTCCAGACTGATGCTCAGAGCACACAGGCCAGAGAAAGACCTCGCTATCACCTCCATCCCGATTCCCCTCCAGACTGATGTATCAGTGTGGTCCCTTCCTCTCTCTGGGGCTGGAGATACTGCACTGACTAATGTCCCCCTCCAGCCCTAAAAAAATGTCATGTTCTCCAGAACCTGTGAATGTGACCTTACTTGGAAATAGGGCCTTTGGAGATATAATCAAGATTAAGTCATAATGGATTAGGGTGTCCCTCATCCAATGACTGGTGTCATTATAAGAAGAAGGAAATTTAGATACAGAGATACATAGGGACATAGGGATGAGAATGCAAGGGGAAGATGAAGAAGACAGAGATTGGAGTTATGCTGCCACAGCCAGGGAATAGGCAAGGATTTCTGGCAACCGCCAAGTAGCTGGGAGAGAGGCATAGAAAAGATTCTTCCTCAGGGGCTCCAGAAAAAACCAGCCCTGATGACATCTTGATCTTGGACTTCTAGCCTCCTAAATAGCGAGAGAATAAATTTATTTTGTTTTCAGTCACCCAGTTTGTGGTACCTTGTTATAGCAGCCCTAGGAAACGAATATACGGCTGGAGGTTTCTGCACCCACAAGTGTCAGCATCACCCTGATGAAGGGAAGACCCCAGCAGGCAGGGAGAGAGAATGCTGCCATGTGGACGCCTGCCACCTTTGTCTACCCGACAGGTCCATGTGGCTGCTGCATAAGACTCTGCCTGTCCCTGGCCCATGACGTTTAGCACGGAATTGGGCAGCAGTGGGCTGGGAACTGCACATTCAGACCGTGAAGGAAGGCTGCGCTTGGAGCAGGGTTTCCCCATGTTATCTTTACTGTGATCAACAGTAAGAAATACGCCTTACATTGCAACCTAGTACGCACATCCACAAAATGAAGTTCATGTAACAACACTTGTTCTTACTTACACTTTGATATTTTCTATTTATATTTTTAAAATGCTGGTTGCTACCCAGTAAACTGACTTACAGCTCAGTAATTGGTTATGACCTACCGTTTGAAAAACAGAGTTGGAGGAAATGTGAAAATAGTAAGATCTGGCCTCTCTAGGCCTATTCTCTTCATATTCTTTACACTCAGAAAGACAGTATTACTATTAGCAACCTTATTCATTCATCAAATATTTATTAGCTTCTACTAAGGCTTTGAAAGAATTGGGGGCAAGAAGAGAACAGAGATACCAAGATAATAAGTAACACTTATAGAGCCATGCTCATACACTAGGTATTGTGCTAAGCATATTATATGGATTTTCTTAGTTAAGAAAATTAATGCTCAGGTCATGTCAGGCAGTTAAGAAAACAGCAAGACCAAGATTTGAACTCAAGTTCAAATCTTGAACTTAAGTTCTTAAGTTAAGAGTCAATGAACTTAACCTCTTGACTATCCAGGGACTTATGGATAGGAAGAAGGTTCATTTATGAACGTTTGAATAAATGCAGCAAAATTCCACTTCTCTTCCTAGCCACAACCACTGTCAATAGCTTGTAGACTGTCTATTCAGACGTTTCTTTGTGTGTTTGATTACATGAGTACAATCAGAAATACAATTCTCTTTTTTGTTTGTGCTCATAGGAGATTAAACATAAAAGGG
Organism: Delphinus delphis; assembly: GCF_949987515.2. NCBI lineage: Eukaryota > Metazoa > Chordata > Mammalia > Artiodactyla > Delphinidae > Delphinus > Delphinus delphis. Next base: position 13,316,881 of record NC_082698.1, on the reverse strand, counting down.
ATCTGTCTTTTCAACTGTCATTTTTAGATGTATCTCTGAATTATCTTTATGTCAGTGCGTATAGCACTATCCCAGTCCTTTTCACCCCTGCCTATTCCATAGACCACCTACTCCAGTTTATACACTCTTGGCCCTATTTCTAGATGTTAAACTCATTTCTAAATTTTCATTATTAATGAGAGTATTTTGTATATGTACTTTTGTGCACATGTGTGACAATTTCTCTGGGGTGGATTACTAGAAGTGAAAGTACTGAGTGGAAGAATAGGTGCTTTTTAATAAACACTGCCAAATTCTCCCTTAAAGAGGCTGTACAATTTATATTTTAACCATCATGCATGAGAGCATGTGTTTCCCTGCAGCCTCATTACAGTGGGTATTATCAATTATCTTGACTTGTGTTAATTTGATGGGTACAAAAATATTCTCCTTGTTGATTTGTGTTCCTTTTCATTACATGAAGTTGAGCTTTGCATCTGTGTGACAAACATGGAATCTTTCATATACCCCAATATCCAAACCCTCATTCCTTCTCTTTGATAGAGCCTCTCATTGTTAGCAGAGGGAATGAGTTCCTGGAATAAAAACTACATTTCCCAGCTTCCTTTGCAGCTAGGTGTGGGTATCCAGCTAAGTTCTGGCCAATGAGATGCAAGTAGAAGAGTCGTAGGCAATTTACTAGAAGTGTCCTTAAAGGGAGAGAGCATGACTTTTTTCCACTCCTAGTTTCCTTTCTGCTACCTGAAATGTGTCAAGATCCCTGGAGTGGGAGCAGCTATCTTGGACTGGCATGCTAAGGAGGGTGGAGGGGTGAGATGGCAGGAGTTCAGTGCTGTCATATTAACACTGGACTGTGTTCCTCCACACTTCATTTACTTATGTCAATCTTGTTTAAGCCACTATTATTATTGTTATTTCTCCTATGCAGCTAATCTTCATCTAAACTAATACAATGAATTAAAGATCTTGTTTGCAAGCAATAGAAACTGGATCCTGGCTAGTTTACATAAAAGACAACTTTTGGAAGAATATTAGGGTTTAACAGAATCTGCAGGAGACTCTCAGACCAGGCTCGGGAATAGACAGGAACTAGAGGGGCTTTGAACACCAGGGGCCAGGATGGAAGCAGTACAGCAGCAATTGCACCATCAGATGACCTTGAACAGGGTGAAGGCAAACACCTCCCACCTTCCTCAACCTCTGGCACTTGATGAGGCCATCCAGTTGGCCAAGAGTGTTCCTATGCCTGGCCCCCGTGGCCCCAGGGATGCGGAGAGGGAGGAATTGGCCCCTTGGGCTTCCGTAGTGGGAGAGGAGCCCTACCCTCCTCCATGACAACTTGCAGTGGGGAAGTCCTGTCTTGCTGTGCCCTGAAAGGTCAGCTAGGGGCAGGAGGAATGGGGTTGGGATGCTGTGCTGGACAAACAATGACAAATGTCCACAACCAACCTTCGTATGTTCACTGCCTTTTTTCTTCATCTGTGAGGATCATGCCCTTTGCCCGTTGTCCTCTTAGGCTGCTTGTCTATTACCTTATTGACTTGTAGATAGCTTTCTTTATCCTGCATGCTCCCTTTCCCAGATGCCTCAGCCATTAGGGCAGCTGAGTTTCTGGCAGCGTAGCAAGACCACCACTCTTCCCTTCTGTTTCTGCCCAGGCCGCCCAAATATGAGTGGCTTCTCTCAGGGTTGCCGCCAGTTATACAGCACCTCTGTGCCGATTAGAAGAAGGGGCTCCTTCCCTGAGACACGTTACTTTTAGCTGTTGGAAAAGTGTTATCATAGATTGATTATTAGACGTTTTATTGCAATCCAGATAGATGGAATAACTACATAAATCTACCATGTCTAAGGTGTGATTGGCACCTCTTCGGTTGGGACGGGGTGCCCTGATGCAGGTGGTCCTGCTTCTGACTTCTGGACAGCCTTCTTGAGGTACACAGTCCTTGTCTGCATCCTCTGGTGGGAGCCCGGTGTGAGTAACAAGGCTCCAGTCCCGGCCTCTCCACACCTGTCTTTCTGGGTGACTTCAGATTTGTCACAGTGTCTTTCTTGATCTTCGTGATATCTGCTCTGTGTTCCTCCTGAACGAGGCTTAAAGGGTATTTTGCCTGTGGGAAGCCTTTGAAGAGTCAAAATGTTCCTCACAGGTGTGTTACTAATACTATGGAAACACATTAAGGGTGACATGATCCAACAGCATTCACCATGTTTTCTTTACCGGCTGGTGGTTCTGTGCTCATGCAGACAGCCATCTGGAAATGTACCGTGCCTGTGCTGTGTCTGCCCTCGGAGGAACACCCCGAGGGGCACACCCAAGATTTCTTGGCATCTCTTGCCATTTGGACTTGCTTTGCACAGTCACAGAGAAGCTCATGTGTCCAGCCAAGTCTCTATACTCTATGTGTTTGGGGGCCCAGAAGCAAGTGGACACCCTGGAAGTTGTGCTTTTCTCCTGACCTAATTGGCTTCGGCGCTGAGCCTGGTCTGCGGGTGGCCTGCAGTGGCCTACAGCAGTAAGAAGAGACAAAGATAAAGGCTTGCCATCCCCCGGGCACCTGGTGGGAGTGAGGGTGTACAGTACAGGGGTCCCAGAGCTTTAGGGCTGGCTGAGATTTTTCACTTTTGCAATTTCTAAGAGTCTCATGAAATGGTGAAGGTACTTGTCAAAGATCGCTTGGGCTGACTGACACTTCACATTCCTCTGCAGTGATCTGGAATGACATCAGCTGCACATGGTGATGCCTCTTCTCTCGTGGTGGCCAGAAGCTGCTGGAAGGGCAGGACTGCAGCTAAAACTGACTTATTAAAATAGGAAAGCAATTAGTACACGATAAGCGCATTTGCTTGGTAAAAAAATGACTTTCAAAACGTAGGACCATAGGGAAGAGTAAAATAATTGAAAGTGTTCTGGGGAGAAGGAAAGTCCTTACTTTATTTAATAAATACCTTTGAAGAGCACCTGTGTGCCAGGCCGTGCTTGGGGCTGTGGACAGTGAAACATAAGAAGAGAAGGCACCTGTTCCCTTGGAGCTGATGTGCTTACAGTGGGAGACAGAAAATAGGGACACAGAAGTGACCTTCCTTAGGCACTTGGTAAGCGTTAGTTACTAAATTACATAGCCCACAATATGGGATTGGTTTAATATATTTTAATATACCCACACTTTAGACTATTTCATAGCCATTATAAACAGGGTTTTTGAATATCTTACGACACAGAAAAGTGCTCACAGTTCATTCATTCATTCAACAAACATTAGCTGAGCACCTACTCCATCCAGGCTCTATCCTGAGCTCTGGAGACGGAGAAGGGAGCAGCAGAGGTAAGCTCAGACAGGTTCTCTGCTGTTCTGGAGCTTACAGCCTATTCAGGGGGACAGTTAATAAGCAAGTGGAAAAATGCCCAAACAGGAAAAGGTCAGATGGAGACAACAGACAAATGGAGGAGGGAAGGAGGTTGCTGCAGCCTGAGTGGTCAGAGAGGGCCTCTTGGAGGAGATGACCCAGAACTAAGAACGACCAAGAGGTGGCCAATAGGAGAAGATAGGGAAGCTTTATGGAAACTCTAGGACAGCTAGCCTTTCTTTAGTGCCACAGATGGGGAAACTGAGGTGACATGGCTTGCTCTGAGCATCAGTGGCAAAGCCAGGATAGGACCCTGGGGCTGGGCTCCCTGGACAGTGCTCTTCCCGTGCTGTGTGCCACTTTGGCTTTCAGTAAATGTTCCTCTCCAGTGCCCTTATGGACCTAGGGCCACACAAAGGATGTATCTGTTCATCAGACAGGTCTCGAGGATTTCTGGAAATCCCACAGTGTGCGCGGTGCTTACGCGTGGTGCTATGACCGGAGCCACAAAGAGTGTAACAGACCAAACCAGGAGGGACCCACATCCATTTGCCATGTACGAAAGCGAAAGCAGCTATGCCAGAGGGCACGGATATGAGCACAGCATCCCGAGGTGCTGCCAGCCAGCAGTGAATCGAAGGAGGAGAGGTCACCGAGGCCGGGCTGGGAGATTGAACTCTCATTTACCCACAGACAACGTTCTCAGCCCCCATTTTATTGACCCCTCAGCCCCTGGAAGGAAACCAGCGGGGGGAGGTCTTCTGCCTTGTACCCAGGGTCCCAGACCTTCAAAGAAGCCCCAGCCCTGGGATGTAGCCACAGGAATGATATGGGACTAGCCTCACCCCTGCTCATTTCTGTTCCTCATTGCTCTGCCACCCCCCGCTGGTTTTGATCTCAGTCCCACTGAGCTTGGCCAGGCTTTGAGGTCTCCTGCTGTGGCGCCTCAGGCTGGGACTCCAGCTCACAGGGACTCTTTCCCTCTCTCTCTGTATCACAGCCTGGATCTGGCCTCCTGCCTGCTGGGCTGCGGCAGCAGGGTCCCTCAGGACCCAGGGGCAGGTCACAAAGGACAAAGGTAACTTTGGGCCAGACTGGGGAGAGGTTTGCCGGCCAAGGGCAGCTAGGCAGACGCACTTCAGTGGGCAATGGGGGCCACCCCATCCCTGGCCCGCTGAGTCGTATGTAAGACCTAAGAGGGGTGGTTGGAGGTAGCAGTCAGGAGTTCAGGCTCCAGGTGGGAAGACCTGTTCACATTCCAGTCTAAGCCAGGTGATACCTGGGTAACCTTGGCCAAGTTCCTCAATCACTGTGGGCCTCAGTTTGCTCACCTGTAAAATGGAGGTAATAAGATTCGTTACCGCATAGACTTGTTATGAGAATTAAATGACATATATGTGAAAGTGCCTGGCTCATTGTAATCACTCTAAACCCTAGCTGTCACGGATGCTGAAGTCTCAGCTGACATTGGGAGGAATCAGAGCCAACTCTCTGGAAGCACAGCTACAGTGGTCCCTGGAGCCTCTTCCCTGCCTCCGGCATGATTGGAGTCTAACTCCCTCTCTTGCACCCTTGTTCTCTTTTCTCCTCTGGCTTGTGGCCCAGGGTGGATGTAACCGCCTCTGAGGGACGCCATGTGTTCTTCCTTCATCCACCTGCACCCAGCCTCTTTCTTCTCTGGCTTCTTCTGCTCTCAGCTGCCCAATGGATCTTCCAGCCCCGCTCAAAGTCCTCGATGACTCCCCGAGACTACAGAGGAAATAGTAACTTCCTGAGCTTTTAATTTAAGACCCTCGGCAATCTGACCTCACCTTAACTTTTCAGCCTTAGGTGGATCTAAGAAGTTTAAGCCTGAATTTGAATTTAGGCTTTGCCGCATCTGAGCTGTGAAACCCTGGGGAATGTATATAACCTCTGTGCACTTCGGTTTTCTTATCTGTGAAATGGGAATAATCATCCCCGCCTCATCAACTTCACAAGGATGTTTGAGGATCAGATGAGTGGAGATGGGTATGCTGTTTCTATCTGGAAAGCGACTCCCAGTTTTTGGACCACAGTGGTTTCCTTTGTTCTTGCTGTTCCCTCCACCTGGAGTGCCTTGTTACCCTCAGTTACCATTGTCCAGATGGGCGCATCACTCAGAGCCCAGGGCAAATGCCATGTCCTCGGTGAAGCTGTCCTCATCACCCTGCCCAAAATGATCTCTTCCTCTCATGTTTCTTATATCATGTTGCTTATGTACTCTCAAACACCCGTGATGGCCTTACAATATTTGTCTTCCCGTATCTGCCTCATCTTAGACGGTGAGCCCCTGGAGGGCAGGACTATACTTCACATCAGCTCTGGTTTTCCCATAGCACTTTGTATCCCCACACAATCGGCGCCTGGGGAGTACTTGTTGAAAGGATAGGTGACTGGACGGATGAATGAATGAATTTGGGTAGAGTGAGGGGCACTGAAGCCGAAAAGATGAGTCGGAACCCCTCCTGTTCTATGGCCCAAATTTTCACAAACAGAATGGACCCAGTGTGCCCATACAGGAAGGGGTTAGGGGCAGAAATCCGATTGGAGATTGGGGAGGGGCAGCTGTGTTCTGCAGACGTGGGTTAGGGGCGGGGCTCCGCACACAACTAGACTCAGGAGTGCAGGTGAGTCAGTGCAATACCTTGCTCCTCCTGGGGGCGGCTCTACCAGTGCCTTCCTGGCAGGGGCCGGGGAAGAGTGGGGCGGCCAGGGATCTGGGGAAGTGACTCCTGGCTACCTGAATTATGTCCCCAACACAGGAGCACCTGATTTATTATTGGGGACTGAAACACACAAAAGAACAAAGGGCCCTGGGGACGTTTGTGACTCAGCTGCAGTGACTCTCTGTATGGGGCGCTGCAGTTCTCAGAGCCACCCTCGCTGTCTTTGTATGAGCCCCTCCTCGGCTACCCCTGACCCCAAATGTTATATTCTGGGGCCACACATTCCTCAGGCAATGTTGAATCCTAAGTATTTTAATGCCTGATATCTATCTCCGTGTGGATTTTTGTTTTATCATGGGACCACTGGAAAGTTTTTTGATATCTCTTTGAAACAGATGTCAGCAAAAGCTTCCAGCACAGATCAAGGGCAGGTTAAGGCCTTTGAGATGGGTTTGAATGTCCCTATAACATCGTTCAATCTAATACCCAAATATACCTCGAGTCATTACCCTGTTTTTATAAGAAGCTCTGAACCATATGTTCGGGAACTAATTAAGCGTACACATCAAACCCTGGGATCAGGTGGAGCTCTGTTTAAATATCTTAACCTTTTATGATTATCTTAATTTAGAGAAAATTCAAAACACATTCAGAAGTCTTAGAAAATGAACTGAATAGGAATTTACTGGCCGGTTTCTTTTCTTGATGTTGGGATCATTTCTTTACAAGCCCAGCCTGGATTCCTGGGGAAATCCTCTGTGCTCACAACTTCCCGAGAAATGTAGACATTTGCCAGCCTGGGAAGCTCAGAAGGGGCCACACCTGACTTCATTACCTTCCACCAGCAGCTTCTCCCAGGCTGAGACCCCGCCATTCCCCACCTTCCAGCCCAGATGTGTCCTGTTTGCCAGAGGAAGGGGGAGAAAAAAGCGGACTCTGAACGTGGAAGTTTTATCTTCTTTATTAATAAAATACATGAAGTATGAAATGAGTTGGCATGAAATATTTTTGTAACCCATGTCGTTTTGGGGGGCCATTGGGGGGAGCTCAGGACAGGGGCTGTGGTGTAAACTGCACAGATCTGGCTCCACATTGGCTGCAGGTGGCTGAGAGGCAGTGAGAGCATGATGGTCGTGCTCCATTTCGATTCCAGGTTGATTCTGGGGGTGGGGGGTGAGGGCTGGGGTGGTCAGCGGGTCTCTGTCTTTATATCGACCTCAGGTAAAGGAGGTGCATGACTTATAGGCATGTTTAAAATATATATACCTCCCAATCTGATTGATTTATAACGAGGTCTTAGCTGCTCATTCAATACATTTTTACCGAGCACCTACTATATGCCAGGTTCTGTTCTAGGCTCTGGGGATTCAGTGAGCTAGAAAGGCACAGTCTTTACAAGGATATCAAACCACCTCTGGCACAGGTGTCCAGGTGGACTACCGGGACCCAACCGGGTCTCAAAACTCCTCTTTCTTAGGATCATTAAACCTTTAGAATAGGGTTTCCAGATAAAATGCAGGATGCCTTGTTTAAGTATGTCCCAAATATTGCATGGGACATATTTATGCTAAGTAATTATTTGTTGTTTGTCTGAAATTCAAATTTAACTGGGTATGCTGTATTTTTGATAAATCTTGCAAGCCTGCTTTAGAGAAAGGATGAGGGGTGGTATCTCAATCTTGGATGTTAAATACTAATTTTGGAGGAAGACAAGCAGAAATAAGCCTCGTGCCAAGTCTCTTTGCCTACGTTATTTCATTTAGGTCTCACCACAACTCCAGGAAGTAGTTTCTATTACCATCCTCATTTTGCCGGAAGCTCAGAGAGGTTAAGTGACTCACTCAGGGTCACCCAGCTGAACTTCCGGGCCAGCTCTGCTGAACTTCGAAACCCGGGCTTTCTTCATGGCACCCCAATGCCAAGCTGATGGTTTTCTTTACAGAGTTCTTACTTTCCTAGCTTGCCCTGGCTTCTCTCAACTTCTTCCCCTTTTATCCACAAGTGTTCAAGAAGAGATTCACTCTCGTCAGATCAATGTCACTGCCATAATGAAAACCACCACCCAAGCCCATGAAGGATGAGATCTGTCGAACCCTAATGAGAATGGTTCCGATTATGCAAAAAGCAGCCTCATGGTTATTCTAATGTTACAAGTAAATATAAAACATTTAGAAATACTTGGCTTCGCCTGTTTTTTCAAGTACAGATGTCTGATTCCCTGCCAGTTTGTTATTAAAAATGCTATGGTGGTTTGGGTACAAAGATTGCTGTAAAAATAAAAGCTGATGTACTCCCAGCACTCGTTTTGACTTTGTGGGGAAAGCCGGCAAGGGTGACGCCGGAGAAGATGGTGGCTAATGGCGGCTCTAAAGTGGACCCCAATGTTGATAGCTCAGTCATTTCTCCCTTAAAACCCTGCAGGAGCTTCCCATTGTCCCTCAGATCCCCAGTGGGCTCCTGCCTTGCCCGGCCCCATCTGCTCCCTCTCCGTCTCACTTACTAGCTTCTTCCAACTCATCACGCACTTGTACTTGCTGTGTCCTCTGCTCGCCACGTTTCTCTCCTGGCCGCCGCTCATCTAGCTGGCTCCTTCTCAACCCCCATCCTTCAGGTCACCTCTGACCATCTTCTCTGATGTGGTTGTCCTTCTCTTGCTTCCGTCACTCTTTACCACGGAACTTGTTTATTTCCTTTGTTTCCCTTCTTAACTTCCCTTCTGAAATGATCTTGATAACTCTTTGTCTGTCCCACCGAAAAGTAAATCCCATGAAGACAGGGACCCTGTCTTGTCCCCAGCACATAAAGCAATGTTAAGGCACATAGTAGCTGCTCAATAAATGTTTGTTGAACAAACTGATGGATTTCCCAAAGCACCTCAGTTCTTGCATTGCACAGTCCCCTCTGGGTCTATGGACCAGAAGCAATGGTGCAGCTTCTACAAATGTTCATCAGCTCATAGAAAACACTGAAACCTGGGAGAATCCTGAACCTCTCTGAGCAATGGTTTTGAGGCCAACAGCAATTTCCAGATGGTGCTCCAAACCTCAGCGATGGGAAACACTTTAATTTGCCATAGCATTTACCTATGTATAGAAGGAGAAGTGTGAAAAAGATAGAAGATTGAGGGGGCTCAAGTGCACCCATGTAAATATGGTCACCCTAATAATCTTCCTATTCCAGGCAAATGTGGTGATGTGACCAGAACAATTTTGGGGACATGGGAGGGGGAGCATTCCCTGGAGACTTTGCTCCTTACGTTGGCGTTCAAGGCTCCTCACACACTTGCATCAATTTCCCTTCCCCGATTTCTTCTCATGCTTCTCTTTATGCAGCCTGCGTTCAATGGGTCCTGAATTGTTTGTCACGGCCCCTCTCCCTACATGCCTTCCCACGCCTGCCCCTTGACTCTCTCTGTGCCTTCGACCTAGAATGCCCTTCCCCCATCTGTGTAGGCCCAAAGACTACTCACCATCAGGGCCTGATTCAAATATCATCTTCTTCTCAATCTTGTGTGACATCCACCCTTACCTGGCAGTGACCTCTCCCTCCTCTGAACTCCCTGGATGTTTTTTTCTTTTCCTTATCATGTTCTACTTGATATCAAGCCCGACTTCAATCTCCTTAAGGGCAGGAGCTATGTCTCGTTTCTGTGTCCTTCACTGCCCCCAGCACAGTCATTTTTGCAATGAGTTAATCATGTTTCCTGGACACACACACTCTCAAGTCATTAGCTCTGGACAAGAATGGGGCAGTGTCAGGAAACTACGGTTAATCAGGGTCCATAAAGCTACCTTCCTCTTTCCCAAGACTTGAGGAAGAAGTGGTGTGACTTATGGAACGGGCAATCAAGACCAGTGTCTGCAGGACACCACGTGTCCAGCAAAAGGTCCAGAACACAAACTGAACTCTCCCTTTTCCCTTCAGATGTTTTCCTGTTGGGTGGCCAAAAGCCCCAAACAACCGAATTCCTGGGTGCTCTACAAACCGCTCCCCTTCCCAACTTTCACAAATGTTTTATTCCAAAACCCTGTCCAAATAAAAAATCTCCAAAGAAAGTCAAGTGCTAACACTGAACACATGAGTCTGAGAACTAGAGATACGCGTGGAAACAAAGACAGTTTTTGCTAGGTAAATGTTGTCAAATATAGAACACGCAAGTATATCTCAAGTGGGTCGTAAACAGAGTGTGCATCTAACATGGGGTCCAAATTCACTTGCAAGAAGATGGTAACTGGTTTTGGAGAATCTCACACACATTAAGCCAAGGATCCTCCCTTTCTGCATGATTCAGGAGATTTGGAAATGTTCTGCGAGCAATGTGGTTTTAAAATGAAGCCCAGTACAAGCGTTTGATCCGTATGGGATAGAATGTGTGCATGTGCAACTCTACTGAGTCAATGGGCTAAATTTAAACACTCCTCACGTACAGAATCTGGATTTATTATTTTGCTTTGGGACACACACATCTTTCGAGTTTTCTACATCTATGACACATGGAGAGGTGAGGTAGGGGGCCCATGATCTTTCTAAGGCCAACACCCAAGCGCGGCCTTGGCAGTTTTGAGGTCACTGTCGTATTTTCAATAAGCGATTGCTGTTAGAGGGTGAATCAGTAAAAATCTTTCCCTGAACTCATCGTGGATTGAACAGGAGGAAACACTCCATCACTGAAAAGTGACACTAATGTATTCTATTAGATTTGCTTATCATGTTAAAGAGCATATTAAAAGGAAATGTTTGGAAAAGGGATGCCATAACATGGTATGATGGATTGAGAATTCCTAATTTGGAAAAAATGTGCTAAGACAACATGATTGATGTGAGTGACCTACTTTGTTTTATAAGGAAGTATGAGTTGCCTCAGGCTCATTGGTACACATATATGGAAAAAGTTGGTTTTTTTCCACATTAAGTTTTTATTAACATTTTCAAAAGAGCAGAAACACCATAGAAGGATATAAGTTGTGACTTGTCAACGCAGATGTGTTTGTAGTCATTTGCTGCTTAGAAAAACATTATCCCCTTGCTGGAACTGTGTCTGAATTAGGAGTTTCTTGCCAAGTGAACACCTGATTGGGAGAAACATGACACCTTTTTTTACTGATAAAAAATGACAGGGAAGGGGAGTTTTTATCTAAAGCACAAATGGATCTTCTGCTCCTTGTAGGTAGCAAACTCTTAGAATGATTAACATTTCATGGAGTCTCCTGGCCACCTTCCTGCTGCACAGAGCAAACAAGATTGAAGTTGAGTTAATCATTTTATTTCTACTTTAGAAGCTGGAACCCCAAGCTGAGGCACCCAGTCATCAAATGAAGCTGCTTGGTCTGGAAGTCAGGAACTTCTGGGTTATCCTAGGAAACGGAAGGAACTGAGATCCAAGGAGGGCTGGTGGCTGACGGAACACTCTGTTTCTATTAAAATAATGTTGCCAGTGAGTTTCAGTACTTAAAAAATGCCTATGGTATAATGTTCATTGAAGAAAGGGAGATATGATGAAGAAATATGTATTAAAAAGTGGAGGTAGGAGAATAAGCTTTCTGAAGGGCAATTTGTCCAGTTTATCACAAAAGCCTTAGGTTTCTGCCTTTGGATCCAGAAAGTTCACTCCTAGAAATTTCTTCTAAAGGAATAATCATGGCTATTCACGAAGATTGAGGTACTAAGATGTTCACTATCTATTTATAATATTAAAAAATGGACTCAACCTAACTGTCCAAAGTTAGAGGATTGCTTAAATAAATTCATATATTTAATGCAGCCATTAAAGTGATAATGTAGAATAGTAGCATGGAAAAAAGGTTTATCATATTTTATTAAGTAGGAAAAGTGATTTAGAAAACAAATTATGATGCTATTCATAAAATTCCATATGCATATGTCTACTTAATTCTTAGACATATACATCTGTCTACTTCAGTAGATATATGTATAATGTTATATATTATGATACTATTTTTAAGTATATATGTATATATATATATAACATATTTTTTTGAAGGACATTCATCAAAATGTTAAAAATGACTACTTCTGAAGAATAGATTTTACAGGTGCTGTTGGTTTCTTTCCTTTTATGTTTTCATTTTCTACAATAGACATGCTTTATTTTGGTAATAAGTAAAACAGTTATTAAATGGAAAATCCAAGTGACTCAGCCGACTATTTTATAGAAACAATAACCAGTTTTCTCATATAATAGTAATAAGTTAAAAATATAAAATGGAAATTATTCCATTCACCACAGCAAAAACAAAACAAAGCATAAATCACCCACAAAACTGAAAATACAACTTATTCATGTAAGAAATCTCTGTCACCTGTGTAGAAGCAAATACTGAAGTACATCAAAGAAAATCTAAGTGGAGTAAATTACTGTATTTCTGCTTGCGATGGCTAAATATTGTGAAGGTTTCAATTCTCCCCCAAATTAGTTTATAATTTTTATGCAATTTCAGTAAAACTTCTGATGAAAAGAAATGGAAAATTGATTCTAAATTTTCCCTAGGAGGTTAGATACATGAAAATTTTTGTAAAAGAGGAAAATGAGAGGAGGCTTGCTCTACTGGATTTTTAAAAATATTACAGAGTCAGAGCAATTAAGCACTATGATAATGTTGTACGAATATTAAATAGATAAATGAATAAAATAGTACGTAGAGGGCTTCCCTGGTGGTGCAGTGGTTGAGAGTCCACCTATCGATGCAGGGGACACGGGTTCGTGCTCCGGTCCGGGAAGATCCCACATGCCGCGGAGCGGCTGGGTCCGTGAGCCATGGCCGCTGAGCCTACGCGTCCGGAGCCTGTGCTCCGCAACGGGAGAGGCCACAACAGTGAGAGGCCCGCGTACCGCAAAAAAAAAAAAAAAAAAAAAAAAAAAAAATAGTATGTAGAATAGAATAAAATAGGTTAATGAAATAAAATGTATATATGGGAACCTGGTATATGACAAAGATTGTATTTCTTGTTAGTGGAGAAGGACTAGATTTTTACATAAACGATGCTGGAATAGTTATCCATTAACAGTCACAGAAAAAAATCCAAATGTATTAAAGATGTATACATTTAAAAATTATTAAACTTTGAAAAGAAACTTAAAAATAGGAACTCTGTAATCTTGAGAATGAGAAAGGCCTTTCCTGAAAAGAGATATACCTCAGAATCCAGAAAGGAAAAAACTAACAATTTTACCTGCATAAGTATTTAAATCTTTGGTGTGGGAACACACACTATAAACAGATGACAAACTAGGGGAAAATGTAATGTATGACAAGCAATAGATTAAGGGCTTTACTATATAAAGTGCTGTTTTAAGGTAAGAAAAAGACCGTCATTCCAATAGAAAAACTTGGGAGGACACACAAGCAAGCTTTTTACAGAAGCAGAAACACAAGTAGCCACTTAACATGCAAAAAATAAAGAAGATGCTCAGCCGCATGAATAATCAAACAACTTAAAATTAGAACAAAATTTTATTTTCACTCATCGCTACCAAAATTTTAAAAAGGAATGATGATATTCAACATATTGAGGACATAGAGAAATATTTTTGATCCTGTAATTTCACTTCAGGGTTTACCCTGTGGAAATAGTCACACAATTGTCCAATGCTGGAATACTCTGCAGTTGGTTGAAGGAAGGGGTAGACCAAGAGAACATTGACGTTGACAGAGGGCAAGTCCAAGAGAACAATGTATCTGGGTGATCCCAAATTCTGTTGAAGAAATGAGCATAGCTATTTGTATATTGAGAAGAATTTCTTATAGCGGACTGTCCATGGTCATAGGATGGGGGAGGCACCATCACTTTGTCCTCTTCTTTCACATGTACATGTTTTCTGAGCATGTGTCACTTTTAAAATAAAAAGCAATGCACCTCCTAACAGCTGCACCCAGAGAAAGGAGGTGACCTGCCCAAGGTTGACAGCACATGAGGACCAGAGGTACTGTGTCCCAAGAGCCCCTTCTTCCTGCAGAGGAGCCTGCGGACCCAGCAGAGCCTCTCCCCTAGAGGAGCCCGTAAGCGTCCTGAAAACGTCTCTTGACCCCAGCTGTCAGGCATACAAGGCATTAGTTTAATGGGTTTCAGGGCACAGTCTGAACCCCCAGTAGTGATGGGGCCACCCCAGCCCCGTCTCCAGGGGCTGCTCGGCCAGGGCCAGTGCCAGCTCGCCCACTTGCCTTGTGAGGGAATCTTTGGGTTCAGGAACGACCCCTCCAGCCCACGAGCGGTGAGCAGGCCAAGAATTCCTTCCGCCTCCCCTACGACAGCTCCCGCACTCGCTACACTGGGAAACCTCACACCGCTGTGCGGCAAAGGGTTCTTCCTGGTGGGGTGGGGGACGTAAAGGGGAGATGGCAGGAAGACTCACGGCTTCAAAGTGTACAACACCATCAATTTGTAGCTTAAAGTGCTTGATAATCTATTTTCCACCCGTTACCTCCTTTGATCTCCATCTTCATCTCCTGAAGGAAGAAGAATCAGCGGGGTTGTTATTGTTCCCATTTTACAGAAGAAACAACTGAGGCTCAGGAGGTTGAGCTGTTGGCCTGTCACACAGCTAGGAGGTGTGGAAAGGGAATGAGAGATTGGGTCAGCTTGGTGCTGATGCTCTGCTCTGGCCACGCTGCTTCTTCTCTTCTGGGAAAACACCCACCCACCCGTGGCCCATGGAAGCAAGTTACCTTTCCTCAAGATTGGCTGAGACCCAGGGCACAGTCTGGGATGATTTTTGATCCCTATCCCCTGACTCAGTGTCTAGTGTGCCTGGGCCTCTGCCAGCAGCTTTCTGCTCCTTGGTTGTTAAGACCGTATGTGCCGATTCTCTGGGGGGCCCTGGAGAAGGGCACAGATCTGAGGATATCTAACCGAGGGTATTGTCCTGCCCAGGAAAGGCCTCTAACCACTGAAGCCCTGCTCTGCAAGCCCTAGGTTTGATCGATTCACACCTGTGCTCCCACAATCTAGCAAACTGCCTGGCAAACAGTAGATGCTCACTAAGAGTTTGCTGAACCAGAGGACTGGCTGTAAGGACCCTGGTCCCATCTCCAGTCCTCCTAGAGATCACCCTGACCTCAGGCTATCCCTGTCCCCACCAAGACTCTTTTTTCCCCATGTAACATGGATGTGGTTAGTCTCTAGGACCGGAAGCTACCCAGCATGGCTAGGAGCCCTACTGCCAGCTTAATTTCAGAATGAAGGGGCTGGAAGAACAGAGGCCAGCTTTATCCCAGACATTTAGAGCCAGAGACTGCAGAGAAGTGGAGGAGGATCTCCATGCTTCTGTTCTGAGTCCACCTTTCTGGCAGTTTCATCAGCTTCAACATCCCCAAGAATTTGACACCAACATGCTCCTTAAGGCCAAGGGCTTTGCTTGCCTTTTCTGTCCCAGCACATGGCAGGCGCATGTGAACAAATGCGGTCTCCCCTTGTAACAACTTGCCACAATAGAAATTAGGAGTGGAAATGAGGTTATAGGATATACAGTTCAGCTCTCGCCATTGAACCCAGAAGCAGCAAAAGGCCTGCCTAAAGTCACAGAGAGAGAGACAATGGAACAGATTCAGCCGGAATGCATGAGCTGATTTTCAGAGATCAGCTGAAGCTAGGGCTAGCTCACCTGGCTTGGTTTGGGAACCAGGGGACCCTGCTGGGATCCACCCATCACATACCGGAACCCCGGCATTGGCTCCAGCTGAAGCTCAATTGCTGCTGGGAGGTGCATGGTGCTCTCATAACGAAATCATATCTTTTGCAAAGATCCTTGAGGCTACTTAACTGTGAAATAATTACATGTGCCTCAGAACTGGGAGATCAAGGGTTTCTAGCCAACATCCCATGATGCTCTTAAAAAAGGTTTCACTATAAACTGCAGGTGGGGTGGGGAGAGGCAAGATTTCTGAGCCAGGACACCATGTTTTAATTCCACCTTTTATGTTTTGGCATCATCTCATCTATATGTGTATATGTCTCTATAGACATATTAAAACAACATTATAGGAGATTAAAAGAGTAACAACTGTCATCCATAATTATATTGCTATAACTCAATTGTACCCACATGCGTGTGTCTCCTTGTTTAATTACGTAAGCAATAGGTGAATGCACTCTCATTGTCAGAAATTACCATCGTAAGTTGTAAAAGTCCCCGGTCCACACCATGCCCCATCAGGTCACCTCTCCTCCCCTGAAATAACACAACTGTCATCTGTGTATCTTTCCAGAACTTTTCTCTGAGATTACACCACAGTATTCACATGTAACTGTATATTAGAATGTGAGTAAAACTCAAATAGGTAGTGTTTATGTGAAACATTAATAAGATCATATTATGTATTATTCTGGAACTTGTTTTCCCCCCCTTTAACGGGCCTTGAAAATCTTTCTATAATACTATACACAGATAGCTACTTCCATCTTTTTAAACAGCTATGCAGTTTTCAGCAGTATGGAAGCATCATAAGTTTTTAAAACCTGTCCCACATTAAGGGATACTTAGATTGTTTCCAATTCTTCAATTTTCCAAGCCTTAAGCTTTATGCCTTTCTCACATGACGGATGAGTCTTATTTATGTCAGCAGAATACCCTGTTGGGGAATGCCAGCTCCAAGAGGGCAGAGATTTTATCTGTTTTCTTCACTGCTATGTTCCCAGCACCCAGAACAGTGCCTGCTCAGCATAAATGCACAATAAACATTTGTTGAATGAATAATTGACCACAAGGGAGGACATAGCTGAAAACCATTTTCATGATTAATACCTAACACCTGCACTTTACAAAGACATTTTTACTCCCTAATCATGTTCTAGTCTCAGAACAATTGTGTGAGGTCAGTAGATCCTGCGGTTGTTATTACCCCCAACTTACTGATGGGTGAAAAAACATTTCATGTTTGGGCACATTAAATAATAGTTCTCTAGTTCCCCAACTAGCCCTTTAAGGCAAGGACCATAATTCACTAAATTTCTTAACCCTGTTAATTGCAAGTCAATTGCAAATTTCCTTATAAATGGTAAATGCACAATACTGGTTGAATGAATAAATGATCCCCAAATACTATAAATTTTAAGCGGTCCCATACTTATGAGGCCACAGGGCCTCCTGGCCCACTCTGCTTTCAAGATGGCAACCAAGCTGCCCTGAGCCAACTTCACCATCTGGTAGCTGGTGTGGGCAATGGCCTTTTCTTTCTTCCCCAGTGTTGGAGGTTATGCTTCTTCCTCCATCACTACCGGGTCATATCTACCTCTGACAATCCTCCAAGGTTTACATACCTTCTAAATTTTCTTTAATTTTCTCTTTGGAATTGTAAGTCTTACCCTTCTCTACTCCCTCCAAATAATTTGAAAGTCAAGGACAACCAACCAACCCCAATGATGACTGAGAAGTCAAGCTATAATGCTCTGATAGCAGTGAAAAGGGAAAACGTGTTTTGAAGTAGAATCAGATTTTGGGCCATTGACCTTCAAAGTGCCCCATGACCCCTTAGAATCTCTCTATAGGTCTTCATCTAATTCTTTATCCCATCAACTCTGCCTGCTTCAAAATGTGTTTTCCCTTGCCAGCTAGCCTTCACTTCTAGTTTTCTGTTTTTTTTAAATTATGACAACCTCTATCAAAACGCTTATAAGATTTTATTGCACTTATTTATTTACAAGGTAGTCTTTCTCCACTAGACAATGAGCTGCTTGAGGGACGACATCATGAGATTTAAAAATTTTTGAATCCCAAATGTCAACATAGTGCCTGGCAGATAGCATGGATGTTTTTGGAAAAAGAAAAGAATTTTGCTTTCTTCCCATGTTTTACATGGACACAACCACTATAATTCACTGTACTTATGTTCCTACCAAGCCTAAAATTCTATATCTTATGAGTAGGCATTTAATAGATATTCAGGGAGGAGAAACTTGGAACTTTGACCATCATTTATAACACTGTTTCTATGAGACACAAACATTCTGAGTCCTAGATAGTGATTAAGAAACTTTTGGAATATAATCTAGTTGAAAGTTAAGGCCTTCAACCTTCCTTCCTGAGTCAAGCACAGATTCTTGTTAGGCTCCAAGGGACCCATCCCCTCCCCTGCCCCTATCAGGAAATACAGTGCCTCACTACAAACATGGAAGTGATAGCATCAAAGAAGAGAGAGCTTGGCAGATGGTGGGCCCTAGCAGGATCTTAAGACTGTATTACCTTTTTAAGGATCCAGCCCTCTTGGATTTAACTGCAGCCCTGAAAAGGAGAGCAGTGCTGAGAGAGGCTGGTGGACTGGGGGCCAAGGCCTGGTATCTTCCTCTGTAAAGTTCCAGGTATTGTGTGTGGCTTGTCTTAGCTCAGCATCTCAGGCTTTTTTTTTTTTCCTCGTCCTTCCCCACCTCCCCAGTTTGGTCTTTTGCTACAGTATTCGGTTGGCCAAAAAGTTCATTTGGTTAGTGAATACATTGTTCAATAAAACTCTTGGTGAAAATGAAAAATGTTGTCTTTTTACTTAAAACCGAACGAACTTTTTGGCCAACCCAATATTTGTCCAGGATTCTTTCCTTTCTTTCTTCTTCTTTATTGAGGTATAACATTTTACAGTAAAATACACAGGTCTTAAGTTCGATGAGTTTTGGCAGTTGTATGTATCCGTGTTACCATGGCCCAAATCAAGATATAGAACGTTTGTTTCTAGGACCCCAGAAAGTTCCCTTGTGTTCCTTTCTAGGGAACCCTCTCCCAGAGGGTTTTGAATTCTAGATCCAGTTGTGAATTTCATGTAAACAGAATCATATAGCGTATTTCTTTCCTGTCCTTTATTTACTAGAACGCCAATAATGAAAAGGTTTAAACATAAACTTCCTTTGTGTCAAAAGTTAACATCCCAAATGTTTGACAGTGGTGACTTCTGGCCAGGGGGAATTTAAATGATTGTTACTATCTTCTTTATACATTCTAGTCTACTAGTCTAGCATACAGATATACATATAATTTTATGATAATGAGAACAAATAAAGTTTTTTCATGGGATGTGTGGCCATCGCTCTTGTGGAGAGTGAACAAGTGAGGTTCCGAATGAGTGTGGGGATGGAGCCCTGGCCATCTGAGGCTTAGAACACCCTTCCTTAGCAAGGTTCTTGCTGGTGGCAGGGGACTTGGTACATCATCTCAAGGTCAGAGACACCTTGAGCCATTTCCTATCTGGAGTCTCAGTTATCCCTTTGGATATGGAATTATTTGATCAAAGGATTCCTCTGACCGCAAACTCTTTCCCTTAAATCTTAGCAAAGAAAAGCATTGTCCAAGCAAGGGTTAAAAATACTATTAAGTCATGAAAAGATACACACATATACAATTTTAAACTCTTGATCACACATTTGAGTGATGCATGTAAGGCAAATGGTAATAGAGCAAAATATACAAATAATAATAGAGCAAAAATTGTAGATAAAATCTCTACACTGTGGTCTCCGAGTAACATTTGAACTCAGATAAGGGGCAACTCCTTGTTCTGTTTCCTGGATGGTTCTGCAATACAGATTGGTGCATACATGGAGAAAGAATGAGTATAAGAGAGGCATAAATGAAGAGAAAGTTTTGAATCGCGAAATAACATTTGCAGAAACATTTAAAACAGAGAGAAAATAACCTAGCAATTTCACAACAGAATGCAAGGCCTAACTCCGTTGGTTAAATGGTCCCATATGTGGTATCTGCAGAGCTGGGAGGCTTGGAATGGGCTGGCCCAGGCCAGTGCCAGGGCTCTGCGAGAACTGACTGGGCAGTGATCATGTAGTTCAACCTCACTGAGCCTGTTTCTGCCTCTCTAAACTGGAGTGATAATGGCCGTATCCTTCTGACGGGGTTGGTGAGAGAGGTGATTGAAGTGAGGTGTGTGAACAAGCTCTCTGTAAACCATATATGCTATCCATGTGCCAACTGCTTATTCTCTCTTCCCGACCTGGAATAAACGCTCTGGAGACAGAATGGCTCTGTATCCTCTGGTCATTGATTTTTAGGAGGACTTGGGAGCAAAGTGTTATCTCTTTTCTTACCCTGTGGGAATCCCTCACTGGGAAAAAAGGGGCATTTTGATAGGAAATAAGAGTTGGTAGGGGGAGGAAATGTCGGAATCAGATAGATCTGCATTGGAATCCAGACCCCTTCATTTACTAGCTGTGTGTGTGACCTTGGGCGAACCCCTTACCATTTCCGAGCCACAGTTTTCTCATCTGAAAAGTGAGAAGAGATATTTTGATAGATGGCTTGGAGGACTGGGTGAGATAGAACGTGATAAGTGCTTAGCACAGTATCCGAGGCAGGTGCCATGGGTGATAGAAATGGACTGTCTCTCATGTAAGATGCTCTGGTAGAAAATGAACAATGAAAAAGACCCTCTCTTGTTGCCAGCACACCTGAGCAGCTGACCCTTTTAACCAGGATCATGGGGGCTCTGAGCAAGGGGCAGAAATGTGGAACTCTGATGCTTACACAATTAGAATGAAGTTTCCTACCACACTGGGCAGGGGCAAGATGAATCACCTGGATGGAGGAACTACTACAGACGGGCCAGGTGTGCTGAAGTCCATCTGGGGAGATCTATACCCACATGGTTGGCACTGTGAGGCACCCTTCACCTGGAAGCCTTGGCATCCTGTGGGTGTTCAGATGCCTCCCTAGGCAGCCAGGCTTGGAGACTGCAGCCATGGGGAGGGAGAGGGGTCAGTTGTTTTATTTTTAGCAACAGGAAGCCGGTTTCCCACTTCCTGGTCCCCAGCTCATCTTAGCGTATACCCCAGAGCCCAGCCAGGGACAGAGCAGCGTGGGCATAGCCTGTACTCTTCCACATCTGCAAAAACCTTTCCCCAAGGCTGGGGACTGGACCAGAACAGAGCAGGGCTCTGGGTCTCACTGAACTTGGGGTTTTGCCTGAAGTGGGACCCCATCTCTTGGTCAGATTTTAGCCAAGTTTCATTGCTTTGTTCTACAAGGTGTTCACCAAGTAGCCATTTGGGGGGTTTGCTTTCAAGAAATAAACAGCCCACCGCCCGCTGCATCCTGGTGGTCTCTGACCCCTCTTGCCCTTTCTCTGTCTTCCTCGCGCACCCCATTTCCCCCTCCCCTCTCCCTTCCCCCTCCCCTCCACCCCTTTCCCCCTTCCCTCTCCCTCCTCCCCATCCACTCCTCCCCTTCCCTCCCCACCCCCTCCCTCCCCTCCCCTCCACCCCTTTCCCCCTCCCCTCTCCCTCCTCCCCATCCACCTCCCCTCCCCTCCCCACCCCTCCCTCCCCATCCACCTCCCCTCCCCCCCATCCACCTCCCCTCCCCTCCACCTCTCCTCCCCTCCCCTCCCCCCTCCCCTCCCCTCCACCTCCCCTCCCCTCCCCCTCCCCTCCGCTCCACTCCAATTTCTCTTCCTAACTCCCAGGCCTCAGAAATAGATGACTCCTGTTCATCAGGCTGTAAAGTTTGGGCGTTTCTCATTTCTGATGCTTTAGCCTGCTGTACGTGACTTCGATTATCTTTTTTCCCCCTCCATAAACTGGATATCCGGCGCGGGGGACGATAACCTGCGGACTTCTGAAATCCCGATTTTGTTCCACCTGGCCCCCCCCCCCCTCCTGCGGGAGCTCCTAAATGCCTGCTTTCTTCGGCTCTTAATCGGTGTTAGAAGCAGGCTGTAGTTGGGACCACCTGATATGTAAGCGGTCCAAGCCTAGGACCGCTTTTCCTGACGCGGGGTTGGAGGGCGGGCGCAGGCTGGAGCCGGGACCCGCGTGAGCCGGAGCGCTGTGAGCGCCCGCATCGGGCGCCGAGGCCGGAGCCGTACTGGCGTCTGCAGCCCAGAGCCCGGGGTGAAAGGCCCTCGCTGCTCTCCCAGACGCCTCGGCTGACAACATGCTGCACTCCCCAAATTCATTTTTAATTCATGACATCAGTGTAGGGACCATCGGAGCCTCTAAACAGCCTCTCTCAAAACCAAAACCACCACCACAATGCGAGCGGGGAGAGGAGGCGGCCGCCAGGTCCAGAACGTTGTCTCCTCTGTCCCCAGAGAATGAGCATTCGGAAAACCACTTTCCAGAGCGGACCTGCTGTCCCTTATGGCAGAGTTCCCCCGCCCCTCCTGTCCCTGGAGCTGAAATTGGACCTCAGGGTATTTGTTATAAAGACATAGCTGGTGTCAAAGTGGTTTCGATTAGGATTTTTTTCTAAAACGTTGCATGAAAACGATCAAATATGTACTTGCAGGGAGATTAAAGGCTCCCTCAAATACTTTTACACATATATATTAAATAAATATATTTATACGTACATATATATTCAGAACTATCTACACATACAGTATAATATATAACGTATAAAAAATATGTTAAGTAACTAATGTAATCATGTAATATTAGAATTAGAGGTTAAATCTATACTAAACAGTGCACAATATGATGAAACCATATAATACAGATTCTATTTTAAATAATATATAAAACACACGGGCCATATATAAAATATAGACCACATATATTAACCAGAACGTCCTCCTCTGAAATCTCCAAGGTGCTGGAGCTCGGTCGGTATCACTGATCCTCAGCTCAGCACAGGGCACCTAAGAGGAAGGAGGGAGGCACACAACGGTTCCCCGGATGGTGGTGCCGCCACCCTGGCCCTTGACGCATCCCAGCTCCCCACACATCCAAGTGAGTTGGGGTAGATGTAAAGATTCCAAACGACCAACTCCTTATTGGAATAACGGAGTTAACAGACCATCTCTTACGGCGGCCAGACTCCAATGAGGGGGAGACACAAATTTCCTAAAGGAGGCCCGAAGGCATCCATTCCCACGATCACTGCAAGCCCTCAGCGTTTGACGTCTGGTCCCGCAAGCGTAAACTGGAGTGCTCTTTCTTAGACACCTAAGACAACTTAAAGCGCCATTTTCCAACGTAGGCAATTTGGAAATTGAAACGGATCTTTATAAGCAAGACTTGAACGTTCCCGAGGTCCTTTAAAGTTGCGGTTAGAAAGGCGATTAAGAAACCCGAGGATGGGCTGCAGGGAAACGATTCAAAGCAAAGCAAAATGCAGTTAGAAATTTGATATTAACCGCGCACTCGCAAGTAATGCAGCCTAACGATCATGGAACATCGCTCTGCGTGTTTACTCTTCTGGTGCTGGGGAAATAGAAGAAACTGACAGCGAAGTTACCCTAAAGAAATCACATCGTTTAAGTGGGGAAAGTATCTCAGGTGGCTTACTGGCAAACTAAAACAATGTGCATGGGAATTTGTTTTCTCCAGATTTACCCAGGAGCGGAACCTCAAAATCAATTGTCTGGAAGATGGGGTTGTGTGGTAAATGAGGGCGGTTTTCGATGGGAACGTGCGGTGCCCCTCCTCAGAACGGCCTCCGGACCCCAAGACCCTCTCCCGACCCCCAGTTCCCGGGTCGGAAGCCCCGGCGCACGCCGGGGGGAGCGCCTGGCTGCCGCGCCGTGCGCGGCCCCGGGGCGCGCCGCCGCGCCAGAGTTTTTATTTGCCGTCTCTTTAACTTTTCATTTCTGGTTCTCTTCCCTTCGAGCGCCCGGCCGCGGAGTGTTAGACAAGCCCTGTCGTCTGTGGGCTCTCACCTCAGAGTCAATATTATCTCAGATGGGCACAATAGACTGGAATGAAAAGCTAATATTGAACCAATGAGGTCCCTGCCCGCGCCGCCTTGATGCCACCCTTTGTTGCGCAGCCCCCGGCGAGCCGCCGGCGGCCGGGCTAAGCGGAGGGCGGCTGCGGTCGGGCGTCTCCGGGACCCCGCCGGGGGTGTGGCGGGGTGGGGGACACCCGGGACCCAGCCGAGCTTCGGACGCCTGCAGGCCCCTGGAGGGACCCTCTCTCGGCCTCACCTCCAGCCGCCAGGGGCTTCGCGGGGTCTTGGCGGAAGCGGGGGCGCACCTTGGGTCCCTACGCCCAGACACGGAAGGGACGCAAATAGGGGAGCAGAGTGTGTCCAATATCCGAGCGCTAGGGTCCCCTGAATGTGATTGTGGCGAGGGGCCATGCAGCTTCGGGGCCCTACCCAGAAGGCTCCTTCCCGACTGTCCCGGGGGTGGGGTGGGGGAGGGGGGAGGGCCTGGCCGCCGCAGCTGCCGCCTGTTCGTAAAGATCGCCAGGGCAGAGGCTGCGGGAGGCTGTCTCCTCAGAAAGGGGGAGGTCAGACCCTCTCGGAAGCTCCCAGCCCCTGGCCACTCTTCTGTCCCCTGGCCAGCTCCTCGTAGGCTGGGCAGAGCTAAGGAGGCAGTGATCGCTGGGCCAGGGACTTTCGGGACGCCTTGCTGGTTGCGAGGGGGGCTCAGGCCGCGCTCCCTGACGCCGGCGCAGGGCCGCTCTGCGGGTATCCCCGGAGGTCTCAGGGCCGCTTTGAAGAGCAACGCGAGGGTGCGGAGCACACGGAGTCCCGGCCAAGACCTCCGAGTACTGCCCTGTCAGCTCCTCGGTTACTGGCCGCAGTGAGGCCGTCGACCCTCTGGTCCTAAACCCGGGGCTTGGGTCCGCAGGAGGCTACCCGGGAAGAAGTAAAAGGGCATGGGGCGAGGCCTAAGGTGGAAACAGTGGCCTGGAGGACAATGGTGGGCAAGTGGGTTCGAGGCAAGTGATGGAGTTACACGGTATGGGGCGCCTGGACGAGCCTCGCTGCGTGGGGTGGTTTGGACCCCGTCAGCCAGCGGCGTCTTCGCCACCACCGTTTCTCATTGGCTTGAATGCAAGGGTCTGGCGATGTTGGACTGCGGGGAGCTGGGATGGAGGCGGGGCTGTCACAAGGCTCCTCGCAGAGTGACCTCTCTGAGCCTCGATTTTCTCATCTGGAAAATGGGTATCATGACTCCTTCCACACCAGATTATGAGGTTCACTGAGAACTGGGTGTGAGTAAACATGCCTTTAAAAGCGAAAATTCGTTACAGGGAGAGGAATTGTTCTTCTCAGTCTTCCTGACATCCTCCCCAAGTTTCTTGGAGAGCTGCAACGTCCAAGGGAAAAAGCCTCCAGTTTCTTTCCTCAAACGACCACGATCTTCTTTCTAAGCCCTAGTCCAGCCTCCAGAGTCCAGAAAATGGGGAAGTACAAAAATAAAAGACGATTAAGCTCCTGAGAAGGGACTGGTGAGACGCCAGAGTTTCAGAAACTGCCCCTAGGTTCGAAGGTGGCTTGCCGCTGACAACCCCAAGGAGCTCCTTAAAGGACTGGACCCCCAGTTACAAGGCCTGCGACCGTTGGCAGGAGCAGAGCCTGAAACGAAAAGATACCGGAGAAGGCGGAAGAAAAGCCGGCAGATGCGTCCCCAGCCACCTCCCATGCTAGTACCTGTGGCCCGCTGCAGGTCATCTTATGCGGCGCAGGGAGCTCCGGGAAACAGACGGTGACCTTGTGGCCCAATGAAGCCAAAGCTTTCGGGACTGTTGGAGGGGACAGCGGTAACACCACCCACCCATCAGCGGGAAGGGTGCAGAGGAGACCCGAGCTGTCTCCACCCCTTCCCGGGGAAGTCACCCGAGCAAGAGCGTCCTTCTTCCCTAATTCCTGCACTCCTGTGTCAGTCAGTCTGCCCCACGCCTGTCCTTGCTTGGCTTTTAGACTTTCATTCGAAGGCAGCCGAGGGAGAAAGCAACCGGGACTTCCTTTGATCTGTTTTCTTGCTTTCATTAGTGAATCGGGACAGCCTGTGTGTTGAGAGATTGACGAGTTTCAACGTGGTGAAGGAAGTAAATTCGATGGTCAAGCCCTGCGTGGCTTTACGCCTCAGTGCGGAGTTCCTGGCTCTGAAACGTCGGCTCTCAAAACGGTTGGATCTCAGAGACCCACACGCTGGCAGCCTCCTGATAACATCCGGAGAAGGATAGCACCTGGTTCCTGCAGTCGTCTGGGGCAGCTGAGGCCTGGACCAGGGTCCAACCCTCCCAAGAGGGCTCAGTCTCCCCAGTGGACGCTTGATCAGTTATGCACGGGTTTCCAACGAACCCCGCTCGGATTCCACGGGCCTCACTTCACTGGAGGTACCAACTTGCGCCGGGACAGATACGGGTCCGCGCGCTCCAGGAGGAAGGGGCCGGTCACCCTGACCAGCGGCCGCTCAATCCGGCTCATCATTAATCGCTATCTGAGCAATAACCACCAGGGAGTCTTCGGCCGGCCACGAGGGGGCAAGAAGTTAGGAGAGCTGCACCCCGAGACCCCAGCTCTTCGGACTCTACCCAAGCTGGAGCCAGCGCAGGCCAGAATGGGCCCGTAGTCAGGCCGCAGGATCTAGGACCTGACGCATGATGCTGTCGCCTCATTTGCGCGGTATCCCCCTGGTACAGGTGATCACGGCCTCATCGTCCTTTTTAGAACAGAACCCGTCCCCCCTTCCTTGCACCCTTCCGAAGGAAGCCCGACTCGGGGTGGAGCTGGAATTCTAGCGTGGGTGGTAAACTCTGAAACGGAGAGCTGCTGGAGGGAGGAGGGACGCATTTCCAAGTCGTCTTCTCTTCCTCTGTGGTCAGTGAGTCTACTTTGGCTTCCCCGCCCGGCTCAGACTGCGGTCGCGGGAAGGTCTTGGCAGTGGGGCACAACCCCGGCGCTCCCGGGCGCATCGGGCTCAGCCGCTCGCGGGGATGCGGCCAGCGCCCGGCCCCCGCCACTAGGCGCCGCTGCGCGCACGCAGATACACGTCCCGGGTCGCCGCGCCTGCCCAGCGAGCGGCCTCTAGGGAGGACACCAGAAAGGGATTTGCCGTCATGACGATTAAAAAAAAAATGTTTTTAGGACATTAAGTTTTCTCTTAGTTTTACCGCCGCCCTATGCATTCGGAGAGTCCGGGTGACTGGGAATCACCGTGGGTTGGAGGAATTCTTAACCGGGTCCCGAGGATCTCCCCATCCCGGGACACCTTTCGCATGCCTTGGGCCCGGGAGAGGGCCTACCCTCCACGGACGTCCGCGCTTCTCGCGTTGCCTGGCTGGCGCACAGTGCAGCCTCACGATAGCGGCTCACCGGGAGGGTCCTAACCGCCGCGACCTAGATTTAGCAGAGTGCAGCGAGTATGCGGGACGTACAAAGTCATGGCCTGCCATTACTATTTGATGAACGATAACTGTGCCAAGCGTTAGCTCACTTACTCCCCTCAAACAACTGTTAAGATATTGGTATTTCCTTTTCAGTGAGGAGAAAACCGAGGCTCAAGAAGGTAAAGGTCACACAGGTAGTGACCCAGGCAGCACCTGGGCATCTCTCCGGGGTTGCATGAAGGTATGCATCCACCCCAGTTATCAAACAGGCCTAGCACGAGCTGGGGGAGGGAGAAGCACTGCTGTTTGCTCCTGCAAAGGTACAGGGCCTGGTGGGAAACTCAGAGCAGATGGTATGGGAGATGACCAGAAAGCTCTGCACTTTGATGTCTCCTGCTAGCCAGGAGTCCAAGCCTCTCTCACTCCCAGGGTCCCCCTAGAGAAGCCCCTGGCCTTTGGAGGAGCATGGAGGGGAGCATGGCAGGAGTGTGAGAAGAACAGCAGCTTATATTTGTACAACTTTATTGTTCAGTCTTGACGCCCAGCAAGAAGCCCTGGAGGTGGGTAGGTAATGATAATAACAGCAATATCAAGGACAGGAACTTACTTTTATTATAGCTCATTCATTATATACTGGACACTAAGCATGTTGCTTGGCTTATCTCGTTGAACAACCTCAAGGGCCAAGATATTATTATTTATCTCGAGTTCACAGAAGAGATAACAGGCTTAGAGAGGTTAGGTAACTTGCCTAAGGTCATCCAGGCCTGACTTTGGGGGTGGGGGTCAGTTTTATACTAAGGTATAACTTACATACAGGAAAACTCACCGTTTGTTGTGTACAACTCTGTGAGTTTTTAAAACACAGATGTGTAACTGCCACCCCAATCAGGAAGTAGAAGGGTTCTATCACTCCCTAAAACAGGCCGGCCTCCTGCCCTCCACGGCCTCGCAGGCAGCATTGGCCGTGATCTTACAGATGACAAAATGGAGGTTGGGAGAGGTTGTGGTGTTGCCCAAGATCGCTCAGTCAGTAAGTGACAGATCTGAGACTTGAACCTTCATCACGTGTCTGCTAGTTCAGCTGCCTGCAGAGTGTAGATTCCGAAATCTACAGAGCACAACCCTCATCGGGTGGGGATGTGGAGACTGGGAGCCCGTTGCTCTAAGATGGAGCCTCAGGAATCCCCTCACTTCCCACCGCTCACACCGGTACTTAACCCAGCACCCACGCTTCCAGAGCAGCTAGGGAACAAAGAGGGGCCGCATTCTGGAAGGCTAAAGAAGCCACAAGTAAAGAGAATGGCAGCCGCTGGGTCCAAGGAGCAGAGTCTAGAGGCAGCTCAGGGTCCGAGTCCAGACTAGGTTGCCCAGCGCCTTGGTGCGCCTCTGCCCTCCAGCCTGGTTAATGAGTTACTCTCCTAGTTAATTCCCCTGCACGTCGGAGCCTGGCAGAGCGAACCTTTCCAAGCTCCTCGGTCCCGGCGCATGAATTAGCATAGATTACTCCGCTTCCAGGGCTTCCGCGTGCGGCCCCTGACTCGCTAGAAACCCGCTTCTTCCTCGTGGGGGCCCGGGAGAGGCTTGGGGCCAGCGGCGAACAGGCGTGTCCCACTGCCGCCAAGAAGGCAGCCACCAGACTCTCTCAGCCTCGCCCACCTGCCAATAACTAGAGCCCTTTGGGGGTAAAGCTGGCCCCCTTATGGCAGTTTGCAAGAGGCGGGTGGCCTGCTTCTTGGACACTGGGAGCAGCCTGGGCCTTCTGCCCCGGCCGACTGTCCCTGCCTCGGGAGGGAGGCTGAGGGTCTGGGCTCCAGACTGCTCACTTCATTAGGACACTCTCCAGACACATCTTGGTCAAAACAGGAGAAAGTGTTTAAGGTGGTACCAATAACACTTTAGTGCTCCGCCTGAGAGTTTAGAAGAGGGGAAACTATCTCACACCATGGCGGGCCTCATCCCACCTCCCAGACCCTGCATGGAGCCCCTTTGCCTTCGAAGTCATCTACTCTCATACCCCCAGCCAAGATCACTAATACTGACCGTGCAATAAGTGGTCATTCCCTGCCCTGCAGCCAGGGTGGGGCTTTTAGTGCCCTCGGTTTCCCACTTGTAGTCTAAGGCTGAGTTTGGAAGGCCTGGCCTGTGGGCAAGCCTGAATCTCCAGCCCTCCTGGAACTCCTTCCGTGGAGAAAGGGGTCCTCCTCCACTGGCTCCAGGATCGGGGATCTACAACCCACCTAAATCGGGTATTTCTTTCTGGGAACCAAGGGCTGACCTCCATCTCCACCCCAGACTGGCTGGCTAGCGCAGCCCAAAGGCTTCCACTTTTCCTGGTGGCTTCAGGCGCCCTGTTGGCCTGGGCACAGTGGGACTTGTGTCCCTACAGCCTATCTGAGGGAAGGATTTCTGAATCGGG
Source organism: Delphinus delphis (assembly GCF_949987515.2). NCBI lineage: Eukaryota > Metazoa > Chordata > Mammalia > Artiodactyla > Delphinidae > Delphinus > Delphinus delphis. The sequence goes on along the minus strand of NC_082698.1, from coordinate 13,287,415 downwards.
GACAGTATTTTTGGAGGTCCATGGTTCAGGACCCAGGGAGATACTAGTTAAAATGCAACCCACCCCAAGAGGCTGGATCGAGCACCCTGTATCCTTGGGCCTGGGGAAAAGGATGGGGGGATGCCACAAAGCAAGGTTGAGAGAACCCGCTAAGGGTGAAAACCCAGCCAAGACCCCTGCCCAGAGCTGGAGTCAGAGAGCAGAAGCCTGAGGTAGGGGCAGGCTTCTTGGGGCGTGAGTATAGAGCTGAGGGCCATGCCTGTCTCGTGTGTGGAAGTGTGTATGTGTGTGTGCCCTGGGAAGCTTGGGGGAGGCAGCACGCATGATCTCTGCTGGGTCCTCACTAAGATCAGGTGCCCAGACAACACCAGAAAACACACTCCTGACTCCTCTCTTGCCTGGAGTGTTTTCCGAAAGGGGTTTTGGATCCTCCTCCCATCCAACCTCCCCCCCCCACCCCCAACACAGACTATGCCTGGAGTAAAGAAGAAATTGACACAAACATAAATACACAGCAGATGAAACCACAGAGGACGGGGGAGACCCTAGGGCAGGGAGAGGGTAGCTGGGAAAGCAGGGCACATGTCCCCAGACCTGGGGACCTTTGACTGATGAATCTGGTGGCACTGAAGCCTGACTTACAGGACTTCTCTCTTCTCCCCCTCCCAATCGACATTTTTTTGGGTCTCACGGCAACCTCATCACCAAACACAGGCATTTCTTCATCCTTAAGCGAAGTGACATGGGCCTCCAAGTAAGAGATTTAAAGGATGCCAGATTTTTTTAAAAATCATTAATTGTAAACGTGCAAAATACCTGCTGGTACTTCACTTTAGAAGAATGTAATTGGCAAAAAGAAAAAAAAGAGGAAAAAAGAGGCGGCTGATGAATAGATAATAGATCTTTAACCACCAATAAACAGAGAGCAGCGCCAGCAGCCTGGGGGATGTGATCATAATTATGCCGCAGCATGAGCCAATGGGGACGAGGGAACTCAGCCCTAAAATCATCCTAAAACCGAAGGCAAGCACGAAAATGCGGACACGGCCTGGGACTGGAGAAGCGATCCTCACTCCCTAATCGCAAGCCCTGAGTTTGCACAGCAACCCGCCCCTAGGACGACAGATGGCAGAATAATAATAGAAATAGTGATGATGATGATGATGATAATAATAATAATAATAGCAATAATAAGAATGATAACACTAACAAAAATAATAACGACAACGTAACGGTAATAGTAGTATCACATCAGCCGCTCCCTTGACCTTGGACCCCCATTCCCAGATATTGGGACCCCTAGTTCTCAAAAGAGCTGTTTGGGGGAAAGAGATGAGCACCCTCCCAGAGAGGAAAATAGAGAGCCTGTGGGCAAGTTGGAAGCCCACCGCCAGGGCAGGGTCGTCCACTCCGGTCTCAGCTTGGAAACGAACGGGCCGAGTCAAGGATCGTGAACTCAGGGACCCTGGGACCTAGAGGCTACGCGTGGTCGGAGGACCCCCATCCCCGGCCAGACTCCCTCCTCACCTGGGAAACCTCCGGGAGCTTCGCTGGGCGTGGGAATTGGTCTAACCCAACGGCTCCGTTAGCCCTCGCCGGGAACCAACCCCTGCTCGCTTACCCTCGAGTGCTCCCGGGGCGATTCCAGCTCCCCTGACCCGCGCCCGCGGGGGGCAGCAGCGGCATAGCGCTAGGCGCGAGGAATATGTGCATCAGTGTGTCCGTCTGTCCCCCCAGCTCGGGCTCAGCAGGCTCGGGATCCAGGGGGCCGCAGCAAAGGCGGCGCCGCTCGGGGACTCTGCAGGGACCGGGGTGCCCCGGAGGGAATGGTGGTGGTGGAGAAGTAGGCGGTGGCTGAGGGGGAGGAGGTGGGGAAAGAGGAGGAGGAAGAAGAGGAGGAGGAGAAGGAGGAAGAGGAGGAGGAGAAGCCAAAGGAAGAGGAGGAGGCGAAAGAGGAGAAGAAGCCGCCGCGGGCGCCGCGGGAGCAAGTGAGCTAGGAGCGCGCGGCGACGGCGCCGAAAGGCCGGGCGGCCTGGCGGGCGCAGGAGGCACGGCCGAGGCAGCGGCGCCGACTCCGTTCCACTCTCGGCCTGGATCCAGGCCTCCGGGTTCCCAGGCGCTCGCCTCCTTCTGACGCACTTTAAAGAGTCTCCCCCCTTCCACCTCAGGGCGAGTAATAGCGACCAATCATCAAGCCATTTACCAGGCTTCGGAGGAAGCTGTTTATGTGATCCCCGCACTAATTAGGCTCATGAACTAACAAATCGTTTGCACAACTTGTGAAGAAGCGAACACTTCCATGGATTGTCCTTGGACTTAGGGCGCCCTGCCCGCCTTTTGCAGAGGAGAGAAAACTTTTTTTTGCCTCCCCCGAGAAACTTCCCCCCCTCCCGCCTCTAACTTCGATCCCCCCCACGCCATCTCGCAAAAAAAAAAAAAAAAAAAAAAGAAAAGAAAAACAAAAGAAAAAAAATTACCCCAATCCACGCCTGCAAATTCTTCTGGAAGGATTTTTCCCCCTCTCTCCAGGTTGGGCGCGTTTGGTGCAAGATTCTCGGGATCCTCGGTGTTGCCTCTCCCTCCCCCTCCCCCCTTCTTTCCTTCTTCCTTTCCTTTCCTTTCCTTTCTTTCTCCCTTTCCTCCCCCACCCCCATCCCCACCCCCACCCCCACCCCCACCCCCAACAAACAAGTCCCCAATTCTCGTCCGTTCTCGCCGCGGGCAGCGGGCAGCGGGCGGCGGAGGCAGCGCGCCGCGGTCGCCGGGAGCTGGGAGCCCCGGGCGCCCGCTCCTCGGCGCAGCATGTTCCAGCCGGCGCCCAAGCGCTGCTTCACCATCGAGTCGCTGGTGGCCAAGGACAGTCCCCTGCCCGCCTCGCGCTCTGAGGACCCCATCCGTCCCGCGGCGCTCAGCTACGCCAACTCCAGCCCCATAAACCCGTTCCTCAACGGCTTCCACTCGGCCGCCGCCGCCGCCGCCGGCAGGGGCGTCTACTCCAACCCGGACTTGGTGTTCGCCGAGGCGGTCTCGCACCCGCCCAACCCGGCCGTGCCCGTGCACCCGGTGCCGCCGCCGCACGCCCTGGCTGCCCACCCCCTGCCCTCCTCGCACTCGCCACACCCCCTCTTCGCCTCGCAGCAGCGGGACCCGTCCACCTTCTACCCCTGGCTCATCCATCGCTACCGATATCTGGGCCACCGCTTCCAAGGTACGTGCCACGTCGCGGGGCTGCAGCGCTCTGCAGCCCGCACTGCCCTCGGCCTGCTCTGGGTGGGCGCCCGGCAAGGCCTGGATGGAGGTTCCTCCGGTTCGCCCGCCCGCGCGCCGCGTTTGGAAACTGGGCGGCGAGGAGCCGGGCACGGTCCCTAGTCTCCGAGCTGCGGCCGGTTTGGGGTCTGGCCACGGCCGCTTGACCCTTTAGAGAAGGGCGCAGACAGAGGAGTTGTCCCCGAACGCTCTCGGGTCGAGGCAGGCTTTCCTAGCGTGCTACGAGTGCCGGCCGCCAAGGAATCCGTGGCCCGCGGGGGTCCCCGGGTTCTCTGTCTTCCCGGCGATGCCCTCGCCGCCCTGGCTCCGAGGGGCGCGGACAGGCCCGGCCACCAGGTTCGCTCTCGACTGCGTTCGACCCTGTTTACCATCCACTCCGCGCCCCTGCATCCTAGACCTGCAGCTTCTCGGTCTCTGACCCTCTTCCGGCGGCGAAGAGACCCTCGCGTCCCCAGATCAAAGTCTGGGAGTTTGTTTTATCCTGCTTACTCTGGAGGCTCAGGCGGGGCGGGAACCCTTGCGGGTAGGAGCCTCCGAGGCTCAGGACTCTCGCCGTGACCTGCTCAATTCGGGCGCCGAGCGGCCACGGCGAAGGCAGGTTCGGTCTGGTTTTTGTTTTTCTTTTAAAAGAAATGAACCGGGTCGGAAGACGGGCTGGAGGAGATCTGTTTGGGTGTTTTCCTTTCTTGCTATTTTTTGGATTTGTGTGTGTGGGGGGTGGGGTGGGGGTGGGAGTGGAAGGAGAGTTAAAACTCCAGAAAAAGGGGCAAGTAATTAGTTTAGCGATCCGAGCGGGGAAAAGACCTACCTCCCGAGGCCGCTGATCAATACCCAGCGGCTTGCCCATTCATTAACCCTTGGCGTTCCTGCCAGAGCCTAGAATGGGGTAGATTCCCGTCCTCCATAATTAAAGAAACCAAACCAAACAAAAACAACGTTTTACTCTTATTCCCAGACCGGAGTTGCCTCCATCCCTGCCTGGATTGTAGGTTTGTCTTTCTTTGGGTTTTGGTGAATCGATTTCCCACCCTAAGGAGTGAATCCGAAACTCTCTGGCTTTGCTCGAAAAGTTTAGGGTTCCCTTTCCTCATTCTCTGGCAGCCACGCTCTTGGTCCCCACGCCAGGCCTGGAGTAGCCAGGATCTTCTGGGGCCGCGGACAGTTCCATCGGGTGACCGCAGCTCCGTACTCCCCGGCTTTCGATGCCTTCGCTCGAGTCTCCTAGTTCTCTGGAGCAGGGCAGCGGGAGGACGGGGCCTCGGGAGGCAGCGGCGGCAGAAACCCTGCGCACCCGCCGGCGAGATTTCGGTGTAGGCCGGGCTGCAACGACACGCCCGGCCTCTGCACTTTTCCGGAGGAGAAAGACTTAAGTACTTTAAAAATAAGTCCCCGAGAAAACTCTAGGATAGCGGTTCGTCGCCTCTTCGCCCCTCACCCCCGGGGCAAAGTTCTACCAGAGGTTAGAAAGAAGAGACAGACGTTTCTCTGGGTCCAGGGCGCCAATCCCCGGGCCCTGCCTTGCCGCCCCTTCCTCTGTCCCGGGCGCCTGTTGCGGAAGTGGCGAGGCTCGTGGGGCCCGGGCGGCTGCAACGCCCGCAGAGGTCAGGAGCCTTGGGACTCGACCCGCCGGGACAGCTGCTGCTGGGTGCTGCACAGCTACGGCCCCGGCGGAGCGGGCCAGGCAGCTGGAGCGGTGTTCCCTTCGCGCGTGTGGAGGGCTCTGGGTCCCCGTGGGCCGGGCCGCACGGGCTACGTACGCGGAGGCCCTGAGCGCTGTGCCGGGTCAGCCCGGCTCGGGAGAAGCGCGCGGACCTGGCCAGGACAGCCCCCTTTAATGGGACTTCTGTTGTGTCCCCCGTAGGGAACGACACAAGTCCGGAGAGCTTCCTTTTGCACAACGCGCTGGCCCGCAAGCCGAAGCGGATCCGAACCGCCTTTTCCCCGTCCCAGCTTCTGAGGCTGGAACACGCCTTCGAGAAGAACCACTACGTGGTGGGCGCAGAGAGGAAACAGCTGGCGCACAGCCTCAGCCTCACGGAAACTCAGGTGAGCGGGCCCAGGCGCGGCAACCGCATCCCAAATCTCTGGACACACGCAGCCCGCAAAGTGCGGAGGGCTTTCGGCAAACAGTCCGGGAGCTGGTTCCACGCCCGGGCTCAGGATATGTAAGTTTTGAGGTGCTCTTGGCTTCCCTGGACTCCAGCACGGGACTGTAGGAGATGACCCGCCCGAGGCTCTGGTGGGGCGGGCGGAGACGGGCTGAATTGCTCCTTCTGTGCGGCTGGGCTGGCCTTGCAGCTCCTGGCTAAGATACCTCTGCACTTTCGGTGAGACTTTCGGTGGGAGTCTTGGGTACGCGGCTGGGATCCAGGAAGGAGAGTGCCGCGGGGTTTTGGGGTGTTTGGGGCTCTAGGCTGGAGAGAGAGCTGAGAGTGGGTTAGGGCGAGCTCTGTGCACCGGGGGCTCAAGGCTCACAGCAACGGCTCCAGTTATTCCCCTTGAGGGGATCGGAGAGTCAGACCGCCGAGCCGGCATCCTGGGTGCGTCCCTAAATCCGAGAAACAGAGCTAGAAGGCTTCGGGAGAGGAGCTGCCTCAGGGGGCAGACCCTTCCTGCGCAACAGGGTCCCGAGGCGGCCAGGTTCTGGCCTGCCCCGGGGCGAGGAGGGGGCTTAGGGCTACAGTAGGCGCTACTGTACGCGGAGCCTCAGGGCGGGGTCAAAGTTCCCGGCAAACAGTAACATTTTCGGGCAGATTAAGTTGTAACACTTTTCCTGGGAGGCGCAAAGAGGTCGAGGCTTTTGTTTTAAAACGTCCCCGCGGACAAAACCGAGGAGGGCCTCGCGGGTTGGTGCGGGGCCCGGCACAAGGCGCGGCCCGGCTGATTTCTCCTGGATCGCCGAGTCGGCCGTGGTCTTTGTCCGCCTCGCTGCCCACGCTGCCTGGAGCCTTTGTGTGCGTGTCAAGCCCCGAGCGCACCGACGCGCGCCTTGGGCGAGCGCCGGGGAGAAATGAACCGTCCTCCCCCTCAATTAGCAAACTCAAAGCAAATTAAACTCAGCCGTGTTCCAGCTCGGCTTTTTCATGGGGGCACTTTGGGGGATTGGGGGCATCCGGGGAGAGCAAGCCGGGACCTGGGCCTGCCGACTCAAAGGAGAAAGCGGAGCGGACTTCAGGGGCCTGGGGTGCTACTAGCAGAATGGGACAGCCCTGGTGGCATGGGAGGTGCAGTCATCACCATGTTCCTCACCTGTACCTCACCGCTGAGAAGCTTGGGCAGTGTTACTGTCTGGTCTGGTCACTGTATGGGGCCCCATCACCAGCTTCCCCAGGGACTGGTCGGGATAGCGTGTGAGCCCCACCTCACTGCTCCCCAGACTTCTAGCAGCCCCGCCCTGGTGGGAAGTGATGTGATGGGGTGAGAGCTTGGCCCTGGACTGTCCTGGGGCTGTTCAAGAGGAGGACTGAGGGGCTCTTCCCTTCTCTTTCACAGTTTTTCTCTTACTTCCCCTTTATCTCACGGTCTTTCAGAAGCTTTCACTTTTGAGCCTCTTTTCCTAGCTGAAAAGATACAGCTGGGTTGGTCCCCAGGGCTGTGCACCCCATCATCCCCCCCACCGGTTTCCCCCAGCACCCCCCCCACACACACAACTGCTTCTGCTCTCACCTGCAAGAGTACTGGGCAGAGAGGGGAAAGCTCAGGCCAATCTTGACTGCCTACCCAGGGCCCAGGCTTTGCCGAGGAGGCGCTATATTTAGGCAGCGGCTGTGGGAAACTGGCAGAAAATAGAAAGCACATTCGGCCCTGCAGGAGCTGCAGCAGTGGGAATGAGATCTTCCCTGCACTAGTTAGGTAGAGGGAGTCAGGGATGTGTCTCTTTTAATTTTCCCTTATTTATAATTTTATAGGGGTTTCCCAGTGTTTGCCAGGCTTTTGCACTTAGTGGGATGTGGGTGTCCCGAGCAGGACAAAGTGAGAAGGGGACACTCTGCACTCTGGGCCTCGGGGCCAGGGGAAATGTGCTCCAGGAGGGCCAGAAGGGGAGGGAGCCATCCTTCTCTCCGGCCCCGAGATAGGAGCTCTGTTCCCCGAGGGGAGGCCGTGGGGAGGTCGGCTAATAGGACACGCAGCTGGGGTACTGGATTTTCGTAGTCTCAGTCCCAGGTCCGGGCCAGGCAAAAGAGGAAGAGGTAGGAGGGCGCTGTGCAGGAACTATAACGCGCCCCATCTGCCTCTCCTGCAGGTAAAAGTATGGTTTCAGAACCGAAGGACGAAGTTCAAAAGGCAGAAGCTGGAGGAAGAAGGCTCAGATTCGCAACAAAAGAAAAAAGGGACGCACCATATTAACCGGTGGAGAATCGCCACAAAGCAGGCGAGTCCCGAGGAAATAGATGTGACCTCAGACGATTAAAAACACAAACAGAACCCCTCAGAAACGGACAACACGGAGCAAAACAGAGACAGGGAGAGGAGGGGAAGAAGAAAAAACCCTACAAAACAAAAACAAACACACACATTCACGGAGAAGGGGAGAGGGAGTCAGAGAGAGGGGCGGCACGACGCAGACGCTGGGCGGCAAGAGCGCGGGGTCCCGATCCGAGGCCGCGCCGAGATGGCAGAGGACGGAGGCTCCTTGATGAACACGCAACCCTTGTCTGAAGAGGCAGCTTGTGAGAGACAGACAGAGACAGAGAGAGAGAGAGAGAGAGATCCAAAGGTGGCAAAGCCGAAGGCGCTCTGACAAGGGGAGCTGTCAGTCAAAGGCCAAACCAGCGAGACAAGATGATTGGCAGGTATTCCGGTTATCTCGCAGTCCGATTTTTTTAAAAAAATGATGATGATAATCATAATGATAAAAGAAAACCCCCAACCAGGCACAGGACTTTTTATTTTGCACTTCGAAGTGTTTTTTTCCCCAATCTTTAAAAGTAATCAGTGATAATAACCGTTGGGATTCCACATCCAGCCCCATCCCACACCTGTTCAAAAACTTGAATTGCATGTAGCAGTTGTTGGGCGAATGGTGTCTTAAGACAGAAAGTGAATTGTAATTTTCTTTTCCTTTTAAAGACAGGTTCTGCGTGCTTTTTATTTTGATTTTTTTGCAAGAAATGTGCAGTCTGTAAACACTTTTTGATACCTTCTGACGTCAAAGTGATTGTGAAAAAAGCTAAATGAAGTAGGCTCAGCGATAGCGATCCTCTTTCAGAGAAATGGGGAGCAGGATGGGGGGCTGGGGGTGGAGGGGGAGGGTGCCCACAAGAGGAGTCAGGACTTGTACTGGGAAAAAAAACCCTAAATTAATTCTATTTCTTGGACATTCCTTTCCTAACATCCCAAGGCTTAAAACCACGAACTAAACTCCTTTTAGTGGTTGAAGGTATTGGCCGAGTTCAACCATTTGCCGTAAATAAAGGCCATTCCAAACTTTCAATCTATCTATTGCAAAGACTGAAGGACTGTAGTTAGCAGGGATGATAAGTGTGGCCAAGAACACGGCAGCAAGTTTTCAAGCACTGAGTTTCTATTCCAAGATCATAGACTTACTAAAGAGAGTGACAAATGCTTCCTTAATGTCTTCTATACCAGAATGTAAATATTTTTGTGTTCTGTGTTAATTTGTTAGAATTCTAACACACTATATACTTCCAAGAAGTATGTCAATGTCAATATTTTGTCAATAAAGATTTATCAATATGCCCTCAGAGTAGTTGTCTTGGGAAATTGAAGTGAATTCTTGAGAAAAGTATCTCTTTGAGTGTGGTCCTTCCCCAACTAGGCTCAAGAAGCCCAGGTTCCCCACCCACAAAAGGGCCAGACTGATGGATTCTCGGGCATGTTAAAGAGAGAAGAGGGTGGAAAAGGGAGAGGATTAGGAAAACTTAAGTCCTTCAGAAAAGGGATGGGAGAAAAGTTTTCCATCCAGACCTCTGCCCACTGCACGGCCTAAAGAGGGAGCTTAATTTGAATTTCAGGTTAAAAATCCTTACTACTACTACTCTTAACCTCTAGTTATTTAAAAAACTGGACATATATAGTTATGCATTGACGAGTATTCCCCCAGGATTGGGGAAAACACTTAGCAGAATCAGGATCCTGGGACTTTTTAAACTGTGTTTCTGACTTCAAACCCCAAAGCACTATTCTCCTTCTCCCTCTCTCTCCCTTTCCCTCCCTCCCTTCCTTCCTTCCTTCCTTCCTTCCTTCCTTCCTTCCTTCCTTCCTTCCTCCTTCCCTCCCTCCCTCCCTCCCTCCCTACTTTCCTTCCTTCCTTCCTTCCTTCCTTCTTTCCTTCCTTCCTTCCTTCTTTCCTTCCTTCCTTCCTTCCTTCCTCTCTCTGGCCCCAATCTGACAAAGGTGAGGGGATGAGCCCAAGGGCCTCAGCAGCCTTATAAGGCAAGCGTTTTGAGAAACCTTCAACTCTCAATTTTAACATTAAAGAAAAAGTTGTACCCAGTCTTGGAGGAAACTTAGCTTTTCTCCCCCCCTTCCCCCTTCTGGGGGTACGAGGTTGTTTTTGCATGCTTCATTTGCTTCTTATCCTGATAGGCTGCATTAATCAGTTTTATTTCCATTGATAGAGAAACCTCGTCTGTTCTGTTCGAGCTACAAAGCGTCCTGCGAGCTTTTGTGAAAGTGCAAATCAGTTTAAGCAATTATCATACCAGGAATATGAAGGGGAAAGAGGAGGCCTTGCCCAGTGGTCTCCTTTAATCTCTTAATCCACGGATCCAGGGGGGCTGCCTGGACATAATTTAGGACAATCTCCCCACCCTTTACACTGTGATAAGGCCAAGTTACAATGCAGGGCGAAAATACAAGCTTTGTTAACATCCTGCCTTGAAAAGTTAAGATTAGACATTCCATGCACGTGTGGGGACTATAGGGCACTATGGAAATTTTTCTTTCTTTTTTTCCCCTCCCCTCCTCTCTTCGAAAGTAGAATTCATTCTTGGCCTCTCTCCCTCTTTTTCCCCTTTATCTCTGCCTTTCTCTCCTTTTTCTCCCTCTCTGTTTCTCTGGAGAACCCTGGCTGTTTATGGTGCATTTCCACGCAGACTCCTTGGGAAGGTGTGGGTGTAGTCGGGGAGACTCCACTGCCCGAGGATTCTGGGGCGAGAGGGGACACAGGCTTGCCTCTCGAAGGGACAGGTGCTGTCCTGTGTATCCTGGAAACTCAAGTGGGGTTTCCAGTCACTTGGACAGCGGGACCTCTGTGACCAAGCGCTCTCCCAAGTGTTTTGCAGTCCCTGCTACAGCATTGCTGCACCTCTTTCTTTTAAGCAAGTTACCTTTTCCTTCTATCCACTTCGCCAAACCCAGAATGCCTCAAACACAGAGCACAGACCTGTTAAAATTCAGACTAGCCTTTCCTGAAGAAAATTTCCCATCTTGATAAAAGGCTTACTTCTGCAAGAACCATATACTTTTTTTTTTAAGTACAAGAAAAGGGGGAGGGTGATGGTTTTTTTTTTTTTGTAAATGTCCTATGTAGTGTAACAGCAATAAAATCATCAGAGAATACTATTAGCTTTGGAAAAAAAAAAACCTAAAAGCTTTATTACAAACCAAGCTTTGAAAATAGGGGGGATTAGGCGGCTGAAAGGGTCCCACAATGGTAAGAAGAAAAGGTTTCATGCTAATGAGGTTAATGCCCTTTGTATCTCGGGCCGCCACATCTTCATTACGCGCTATCTCTGGCTGCACGGAGCGGCTCAGAGAGCCGCAATCCACTCCAACGCCCCCCTTCCCGGCCCAAAGAAGGATTTGATAGCAGCTCTGTTCAAACTAGATAATTATATCTTTTCAAGTCGGAATTAAGATAAAGAAAGTGAAGCAGAGGCGGCTCGCCTTGATCCACTGCAAACAAATTTGGCGCACTTTCGAGTCCTTCCCCCGCCTCAAAAAGGCTGGACAGTCAGCTTATTAGCCGCTCGTTTGCTTTATTAATTCATCTATTTAAAGTGGCAGGATTAGAGCGTCTAATGTGGACGCGGGCTGCCGTGGCGCTGAGGAATATAAATATTTGCGAGATGCCATCCCACGATGACTATCTGGGCGCGGGGTGCGGGGCAGGGTGCGGGGCGCGTGTGCCTTGTGGCTGCGTCCCCGTCACAGTGCGCGCGTGCTGGGCTGGAGCCCCTTGGGCAGGGAAGCGTGGGAGCTGCGTGCCGCAGGTCTGTGTCCTCCCTCGTGGTACATGGGTGCCAGGCCTAGATGACCCTGGCAGGGTTCAATGGGCATCGAGGGTCAGGTTCTGCGTTCCTCCCTACACATGGAACTGCACGCATGTTGCCTTGTGTCTTGCCTGTTACCCCGAATGGGGATGTAGGTTACACGTTTGATCCATGACCTACTCCCTTCTTGATTACTTGTGGGCCTTCCCTGTGCGTTCGCCTGACCGAGAGGCTTGGGTTCTCAGTTTGCATATCCCTGAGAGAGTGAAACGGAACGTATAACCCAAGTGTGCCTGGGCTACATTCTCCTTCCTGAGAGGTACACGTGGGTTCTGCGTGCGTGTCTCATTTGGGGTCCAGTTCCTCAGCGCAGCAAAGGGCCAGGTAGGCGTGGGCGGAGGGGTGGGGTGTGGGGGGGGCTCTGTTCAAGGTACCAGAAACTCCTGAGGTGGGAAAAGCTTCGGACCTCCGGGTACTTACTCCTTTCTGCCTCTTGTCTGAGTGTCCGGTGCCCCCAGCTCACTCCAACTCTGTTCCCGGCAGCCTAGCGCAGCCCGAGCGGGAGCTTTGGCGGCGGCCCGGAACCTGCCGGGCCACTTTTGTGCTAGGGGCGGATTGTGGCGGGCGGAGAGGCGCACCAAGCGGGCCCGGCAGAAAGGGGGCTCGGGCCTGCGCGCGGCCTTGGAAACCTCGGTTCCTCCCCGTCCCCGCCTCGAGTCGCAGGGAACAAAGTCTCGGACGCGCAGGCCGATTGGGGAGGGACTCTGGCGGGTCGGAGGCCTCGCCCGGGGCCCCGCGCCGCGGCTGGGGGCATCTGGGCTAGGCTCCCCGCATGCGGGCAATTGCAAGTCGGACTAAGGGTGTGGATGTGAGTTAGGGAGAGGCTGTGCTTGTGAGTTTGTAGAGGTTGAGTGTACCAGTGAGGTCTGTGAAACGTTTGTGTGTCTGAGCCAGGATTTCAGTCAGGATGTGTAGGTGCTAATTGTGCTAACTGCGTGCGTTAGAGGCTGAGAGGCCGGGGCTACTTGTGTAGATTGTGAGTGTCAAGGTGTCCAGCTTTCCTCGTGCATCTAGATTGTATTGAGTTAGGGCAGGAACGTGCAGCTGCGCGGCTGTAATTAGAGTGCTTATAAAGGTGCAGAAATGCAATTGTGTGAAGAAGTTGTGTGCGAGCGTCTGGTCGCTGTGAGCCGGCTGCAGTTGTGGCTCTCAGAGGATGGGAATGGCCTCCGAGTGTGCGACTGGCGGGAACATTTCTCCGTGTTTGGGTGGGGGTCGCCTGTGATGGCGTCCATGCCGGCAGCAGGGCAGCATATGTGTGTGTGTCTTGGGATCTAGACGTGTGTGTCTAGTGAGAAGGCTCGGGTTCGGTTATTGTTTCGCAGCGCACCACTCGCTCCGGAGTTTGGCGAACAGCAGACGTTTTTTTTTTTTTTTTTTTTTTTTGGTAACCGCATTTTCCCAGGCCGGCCCTTCTTATTCCAGCAATCAGCGTTTGGTTTACTTGGGTGCCGCCTCAGAGCAGCGGCAGGCCGGGCGGGAGAGGAAGCGGGCCTGCAGCGTTCGGCCGCGGTGCCTCGAGGCCGAGTTGCGGGACCGCGGGCGCGCGTAGCCCGCCGCTCCGCTCCTGCGTCCGCCGCTCGGCCGCCGCATTTACTTCCCCCTACCAGCCCCTCAGCGAGGGGGAAGTGGGAGTTTTGAGAACTCGCTGACCCCAGCCGTGACCCCGCTGGGGCAGGTGGCTTCTCCCGGCGCGACCCAGTACTCCGGGAAACCCGAGGCGGTGCCACGCTTGAAAGCGAAAGGTCCATTCATCAGCCGCGCCCCAGCGTCTAATTGGCCTTTTGTTCATCAGTGCCTGTGGCCCGGCGAGGGGGTTGGGGGAACATGGAAGGGCCCCGGGGCTGTAAGTAGGGGTGCCCGGCGTTCCGGGCTAGGGTCTGGGTAGGGCAAAGGAGCGTCGCACTCCTCCGAGGGGGCGCCAGAGCGCGCCAAAGATCACGCCCACGTGCGAGGATGCTCGGCTGGCGGCTGGTCTCCGAGCGCCCCGGCCGGATCCTCCGAGCTGCTGGAGAGCCACGGCCTCGCCCCTGCCCTCACCTCCCCCTGCAGTCTGAGTCCACGCCTTTCCTCCGCGCCTCGGGGATTTCAGACCTGCCTTCCTGCCTGTCCCAAGTTCCCAGCTCAGGCGCTGGCCTTGGGGCTGGTTTGGGCTCAAGCCCTGCCTTTCTTCATGCTTCTTTCGCCCTGCTCTACCCGCCTACCATAGAGAGAGACTCTGGGTCCCCCTCCCTAGGCACCAACCTGGTACCCTTGTCCGGCCTGCAGCCTGCTTCTCTGGGCGAAGGAATTGAGAGAATTTTTTGGCCCGCCAAGGAGGTGGGAGTTGACCAACTGTTAGGCGATCGGATCTGGGAGGAAGACCGGGTCTCCACCACCCCAAATTCCATATGGCTCTCCAAATCAAGCCTCGCCTTCCCTCTCCCTGTCTCCCACCCAGTGTACAAATCAAGCCTCGCCGGTCCCCCTCTCTACCCCACACCTACTGCACACCGCCAGAGAGTCCTAGAGAAAGCGCAGGGGCAAGGTCTCCTCTCCCAGCATAAGCGCAGAGGCCGAGACGCACCTGATGCGCCAGGGAGGTGCCTGGAATGGGGATGGGGTCGCGTTTGGAAAATGGTCCAGGGCCCCCAGCCCCACGCCGCTCCTTCCCTTTCCCTGGGAGGACCGGCTTTGCCCGGCAGTGGTCTGGCTGCCCGGCTCACCGCCTCAGCCCGGCCCCAGGCCGCGCCTGCCCCCAGCCGGCTCCAGGTCCTATATATAGCGCGGGTCTCCACAGCCCTCTGCTGGACCCTGACGTCAGGAAGAACTTGATCTTGCCTGCTTCGCTCCTGCTTCTGAAACTGATCCTTGAAATGAGAGAACAGACTCTACACAATTCCCATGGCCTTGACATAAGGTACAGCGATAAATATACACCACTAATGAGCAATTACCATATAATCACCTTCCAATTAGCTCGCATAATGATGAATTAAACATTCTAGCAGGCGGGATTAGGTTTCTTACTTTGTATATTATTTACGAAGGCTATAGCTTCTGCAAAGAACCAAATATCAAATTAGATGGGGAATTTTCACTTGGGGGTAATTATGCATTCAGGCCAGCGGCTGTATTCTGGTCACTTGTCAAATGAGGCCTCCTGCAAGGTACTGACCAGTTCGTTTGGGCGTTTATTTCCTCCTTTTCCTCTTTTTTCTTTAGGCTGCAATTGCCTTTCCTTTTCCTTTTACCGCCCTGGCCCGCGGGAGGGAGGCTGGGGGCTTGGGGCTGGTAGGCGGGGTTTGGGGAGGGACGTCCGTCTTGCGCTGAGGCTACGGCTCAGGCATCCAGGCCCTCGCAGCGCCTGTCTCCTGAGCACTGCCTGCTCTGGCCCCAGGTCCGTTCCTCTCCGGCCGGCTGGGCAGGACGACCCGGGCGCGCCCCAGGAGCTACCCGAGCGTTCGGAGGACAAACGCGCGGGCTGGGCGCTACGGCGGGCGCGGGGCCAGGGCGGCCGCCCTCCCACCCGCCCCGCCTGCGTTCTGCGGCATCCCCTAGCCCCCCAGGGGCCTCAGTGCGCTCTATTCTGACTTTTACCCCCACCCGCACCCCAGTGACAGGGAGAGAAAGAGGGTGCGTGGGGAGGAATACTGAAACAAACAACAAACCTCCACCTGCCCGCAGACACCTCTCTTGTTCGGAAATGAATTTTGGCAAGAGATTAACTCCTAATCTGATCTAACGCTGCTGACATTTGGGGAGAAGATGAAAATGGCAGCTCAATTTCATTCAGAAAAGGGATCACTTCGCGGGGCTTCGCTCTGCTCCCCAGAGAACGTGGACGCCCCTCCTTCTCCCCGAAACCAGAGGAGGCGGCCTGGAGCTGGGTGGGGGCCGGGAGGCGCCCGGGACTGCTCACCTGCACCCCCCGTCAGCGGCCCCCTTGGGCTGGACCCTGCCCTGTCGGGTTGAAAGGTGAGAATGGAAGGAGGCTGTAGGCTGGGGCATCGTCCTCTGGGCAGAGGTGGGCGCTCCTGGGCCCCCATCCGGGACTCTTCAGGCTGGAGAGCCTGTTCTTGCAGGGAGGCCAGCGGGAGGTAACAACGTTTCAGGCCTCATCAGAGGTGGGGTCGTTAAAGCCAGATGTCCCAAGGCCTGCATGGTATCCTTTTCCTTGTGCTTCCTGGGCAGGTAAAAGTGCACCTAAGAGATGGAAGGTTGGACCCTGCAGTCTTGTCAAAGGGTCTGGCTTATTTGGAAATCATGGATCTGACTTGGCCTCTCCCCATTTAGATCCAGGAGGCTGCAAAGTCCTGGGAGGTGCGAGCTAGGGCTTCCTGGAGACCGAGCTCCGCCCCTGCCCCCATACCCCTACTGCTGATGCTAGAGGTGGGCCATGTTCCTGGCCACCCAGAGGGCTCCATAGTGCCTGGCCTCTCCCCTCATCTGTGACGGTGTGACCAGTGGCCTCATCCTGGTGCCGGGCAAGGGAGACAGGTGGAGTCACTTTTTGGGCACCTGCCTGATCCCTGGACCTTGAGGCAGGATTCCTGCCCCACCCCCTTCTGAAGCCCTGTCTATGGGGAGCAGGACCTGGGACTGGGCTTGAGGGCATCATCATCAGCTCAGACCAAGGGCAAGGAGGAGGACCTGTGCCTGGGCCCTTGGGAGCGAGCCTGGTGAGGAAGCCCGAGGATGGCCACGTACCTTGCGTGCTGGTGGCTGCAGATGCGTGAGAGGCTGTATGTGAATGTGGCTTGCACAGCACGTAACCTGAGCACGTGGACACGTACACAGATAAGTAAGTGTGCGTGTGGCCTTGGGGGTGCAGGGACTGCTGGAACCCATGCTGTGTGTGCAAAACTTAGGAAAAGGCATTCCTTCTTCTGGGTGGATGGGTGCCCCGCGGCTTGAAGAGTGAAAAGCGAGCTGGATTTCAGCGACGGCCTCCCCGCCCTGCCACTGCCCCCTCACCTCTTAGGCAATGCACAGTCTCTGTTCCAAACGCTTGGGCTCCGGTGGGGATTGTGTTGGGTGTGATATTATTGAAGGTGCCTTTAGGGTTGAGAGTCAGCTTTGTGCTGAGCAGCCCCTCCTTCACTGGCTGGGGACTGCCCCTGCCCCCTTCCCAGTGTGGAGCTTTTGGGTACAGCAGCCAGAAACAACGTTCCTAAGCATCGCGCCAAAGGCTGGTAAGCACAGGTGCCTGTGCGCTTGTGAGTGAGGCCGAGGGGCAGAGTGCACGTGTGGGCATGAATGTTTGTGAACACTTGTTTGTGTTTGTGGGAGAAGGCTGCAAGTGTGTGTGTGTGTGTGTACGGGTGAGCATAAGTGTGCCCGTGGCAGGGGGCATGGCTGAGCATGTTGGTGGGAGCCATGTGAGGGGCTGTGGGTGCAGCTGTCTTCCCTGCCCTGGCTCCCCCAGCCTTGCAGGGCCCTCTTTCGGCTGCCTCGTGAAGGGCTCATCCTGCCCCTCCCTCCCTGCTTTCCTGTCCTACACTCTAAGTGACTGCAGTTATGTCTTCCATGAAAAACAGAAGTGGTGTCTGATACGGCAGATGACTTCAAGTGGAAGGTTGCTGCTTCGTTAAGTAAACGATGCCGTGTTGATTCCGATGTCGCTTTCCCTTTTAGTCACCTACAGGCAGCAAGGGGACTTAATCAGCTCTAGGGACCCTGGTGGGAGGAAGAGGGTCAGCGCCGAAGTTTATGGAAAGTCTGAGCATTTTTATGGCCCCTCTTCTCTGCTCACACCCCCTGCTCCCCCCACCCCGGAAATCTTGAGTTTTCGCAGGTGAAAGGAGATGTTATTTAGAATGTGCTACAGGCCAGACCGTCCTATCCTCTTCAGGAGGGCCGAGGAAGAGCCGTGGTTTGAGCAGTGTGCTCACATGTAATGTGCATGTGTGGACCAATGACCCAAGGTCCCAGTTGCTCATCACCCATCAGCTGTCTGAGCACGTGGCTGCTCCCTTCCAGATGAAAGCCTGTAGTTCTGAAATGCTTCCTGTCCCTTTTGTGATGGGGTTCCAGACTGGAGTACCAGCATCCAGGTGGTCCCTTCAGTTCTGAGTAGAACAGGACTCTCCCAGCCCTGTTCTAGCCACTGTGCTTCTGTTAACGCAGCCCAAGACAGCCTTGGCTTTTTCGGAAACCAAGAGTTGAGCAAAGACATAGATGTTGGCCAAGCCAGCTTCCCCTCGGAGAAGGGATCCTACAGAAGACTTCACTGGTGGTCATACAGCCCGGGCTTGGATGTTTTCAGAGCTGGGTTGCTCACTACCTCCTAAAGTTGCCTTGTCTCTTCTGAAACAGCTCTGAGTTTTAGGATTTTCTTTGAGCACTGGAGAATGTCTTATCTCCTTGGAGTTTACCTGGTGACATGACAATTGTTTGAAGCATTGCCTCCCTGCATGCCCCTTCCCTCCAATTATTATGAAAAAACACAAACTTATACAATAGTAGAGTGAATAGTTTAATGTATACATCTCCCATCTTCCACAACAATTATGTGATGAGTTGAATTGTGTCCTCCAAGTTCATATGTTGAAGTCCTAAGCCCTAGTACCTCAGAATGTGACCTTATTTGGAGACAGGGTCTTTATAGAGGCAATCAAGTTAAAATGAGGTCATTAAGGTGGGTCCTAATCCATTATGACTGGTGTTCTTATAAAAAGAGGAAATTTGGATACTGACACACAGAGAGAAGATGATGTGAGTTCGGAGAGTGTAGGCAGCTATCTCCAAGCCAAGGCGAGAGCCTGGAACAGATCCTTCCTTCAAACCCTTGGAAGGAACCATCCCTGCAGATACCTTGATCTTGGATTTCCAGCCTCCAGAACTGTGAGAAAATAAATTTCTGTTGTTTAAGCCACCCAGGGCATGATACAGCCTAGCAAACACATACAAATGATGAAATCAAGGTCACTCTGGCTCCATCTGTCTTTCCCGGGCACTCTCCTCCTATGGCTATTTGCAAGCGAATTCCAGACATGGTGTCTTTCACTAGTAACCATTTTAGGATATATCTCAAACAGGATTTTCTTCCCCACTATAATTGGTTTTATTTATTTATTTACTATTTTGACCATTTAATCAATTAATTAATTTTATTTATTTTTTTATTGGAGTATAGTTGCCTCACAATGTTGTGTTAGTTTCTGCTGTGCAATGAACAGGATCCTTTTAGAAGTTTGATCACAACACCATGACTCCTTAATCATTCTCCTGTCCATGAGGTGATGGGCTGGGCTGTGAGTAGACAGCGGCCTGAATATAGCCCCGGCCTGGGGTGTGAACTGCCTGAGGGTACAGTGAGGAACAGCCTATTTGGGCCACAGGGCAGGCCCATCTGTAAATGCTGGTGCCCTCCTCCTATGTGGAGGATTTCCCTTCCAAGAAAGTCTGTCTCTCTCTGTGTGTGTGTGTGTGTGTGTGTGTGTGTGTGTGTGTCGGGGGGTAATGTAAGTGGCTCCCCTTTCCTTTGTGGGGACCTTGATGTTGCCTGTCTGACCAGACTGCAGACCTTAGTAGGACTCGAGGAAGTATCAGGAGGGGGGCTTTGCTTCCTTACCTGGGGCATAGGTGCCTGTGGTCATGCACCTGTCCCCCTTGGGTGCCAGCCCCTTTGGCCACTACTTCCCCTGCCATACCCTTGCATGGAGTACTCAGGGGAACCAGGCTGCAGCACGGGTTCCCAGGATAAAGGGGCAGGACGTGGGCAGAGCTACTGTCACTCTCTAGAGTCACCTCCTCAGCTGGGGAGGGACCCCCCGAGGAGGGGCAGCCCAGGAGTGTCCTCCTCGTTGCTCTCTGAACACCTCCAGATGGACCTTTCTGAGCTTCCTGACACCCAGGTTGCTTCTAGGGAGCAGCTGGGCTGGGGCGGCCTTCGTCCAGCCTGCTGGGGTCCAGGGCCCTGGAAGCCACAGCTGTGGGACCACAGCCTCTCAGAGTGGAGCTGAGCATGGCTCCCCATGTGCCCCGGCTGCGGCTGCATTGCTAAGTTGTGTCCCTGGCAAGTAATTACACCCACGCCAGCTCAGTTGCACCCTAGTCAAATTAGGTGCTGATCTGAAGATGTAATTAAGCAATGGTGAGTGCGGTTTAGCAATTGCAAGTACCTTTCCTCTTAGGGGCAGCAATCACAGGCTGAAAAGCCGGTTCCAAGACCTGTTGGAGGCCCATTTCGTTCCATGACCCTCCTTGTTCTGAGTCTAGGTAAAGAGGTACCTTGCAGCCAACTTCTGTTTGGTTTCTAAATATTGGGGGAGAACCTTTGGATGTGTCAGGGTGCTAAACATAATTAGCGTTCTTTAGGAACAAAATACACAACAAACCTGCTACTGTTTTCTTAATTATATGTCTTCTGATATAAAACAATCCCTTGGTGTTGGTGATGTGTAGATTAATTATCCCAAACAATTTCTTTTGAAAGTTGGGAAATGTGTCTCTTGACCTCCTTCTCCACTTCAAGGGAGCCAACCTCTCGAGTTTCCTCCAGAGCCTTGTCACTACCTGTGCTGAGGAGGTGGAGGAAGAAATGGACACCTCTGGGCTGTGGTGGGGTCAGGCTGGCCTGTGGGCTTTCGGGGCCTTGGGGAGAGCGGGGCCAGATGACTTTCCAGGCTGGCCCATCAGAGACAGGCCCACAGCCCCAGACAGGGGCCCAGTCGGGGGAGGGACGCATGCAGGTGACGACGGAGCAGTTGTGATGTTTGTCTTCAGTCTCTGGACCCTCCAGTCAGGAGTTCCTGTGACTCTTCCAGAAGAGGACAAACAGCCGTGTCTTGGGGCACACCTGGCTGCCCCACTGGGCCGGGCATTGAGTTTCAGGAACACTCGATAACATGCCTGGGGCAGTCCCCCGGGGAGGGGTCTGTGTACCCCTCTCTGCCCATATCCAGTCCCCTTTACTGGCTGCTCACCAAAAAACTACTTACTTTCCTGAAAGCAAGTGAGTACACAGTACACCTGTGTGAGGTCGGGGGCGCTGGGACAAACGGCTACTGAATTAAGTGGCTGGACTGAGCTGAAGATGCAGGGAAAACAGGGTTGGGGGGTACGGGGGGTACATAGGGAAGGGGAAAGTTCCAGCGCAGAGCTTAGGGCTTTGCTGGGTGCGGGGGCCTGGTTGCACTGCCTCCTGAGAGCTGATTCCCCCTCCTTCCTTACTGAGCAGCACCTGCTCACCTTTCCATCAGCCGGTTGTTTTGGGGGTGGCTGCCGGGATGCTGCTATTCCAGGGGGAAACTGACTTAGGGAAACACTACCTCGCGGGATGAAGGGAGAGTCGGAAGGGCCCAGCTCAGACCCTAACGCGCCCCCAACAGGTACCTAAGCTAAGAACAGCCCCCTTTCTAATTCTTTGTTCATCAGCCCGCTGAGTGGGCAGGGATTCTCCCCACTTTGTAGATGAGCAGATTGAGATTCTGCCTGGACCTCTAGGACGTTTGCTGTAGGACTAGTAAGAGGCCACACCCCCAGCTGACCCTGAGCTGGGCGGGGCTCTCCTGGCTTGTGGGCTTCCACCTGCCCAGGATGGGCGTGAGCTGCAGTTAGTGGGCACCACTGTGTGCAGGGGACCAACCAAGCTGGGTGGCAAAGCTGAGGCTTGGGGAGGGAGCATTGGTCAGCCCACCTCTTTACCCTCCATTTCACCTGCCCGGATCAGAACAGAGAGAGGCAGTCCTCATGGCAGGCATCTCAGGGACCTGCCTCCTGTCTCAACACAGGGAGTGGAGAAGGACATAGCTTCGGGGCCTGCGGACTTCAGTGCAAATTCCTTGAGCAAGTCATAGCTCTCTGCTCCTCACCTGTAAAGTGAGAAGAGCAGCATCTGATAGCGTTGTGTGGGATTGAGTTAATGCAGGTAAAATACTTTGCCCAGTGCATGGCATGCAGTAGGGGGTCGGGAGATGACTGTTATTGCTTTATTAATACTTATCAAAGTGATGCTGTAACTACATTCTTTCCACGAACATTTACAGAGCAGCTTTGTTGAACCAGGTAC
The DNA here is from genome assembly GCF_949987515.2 of Delphinus delphis. NCBI lineage: Eukaryota > Metazoa > Chordata > Mammalia > Artiodactyla > Delphinidae > Delphinus > Delphinus delphis. The sequence goes on along the minus strand of NC_082698.1, from coordinate 13,265,917 downwards.
TGTGCTAGGGACCAAGGAGGTCCTCAGGGCAAGTATTGAGGGCTTCTTGTCCCCTAGGGGCTGCTGACAGTCTAGAGGAGGATTTTATCAAGACACATGACACATTTAGTGAGCAAGGCAAGTTGATGGTAGGTAGAAGTCATGTGACTTGATCTTAAAGTGTAGGATGACTTTGAAGAAGGCCATGGTGGTCAGGGAAGGCTTCCTGGAGGAGGTGAGGTTCAGGCTCTGGTCCTAGTCTCCTCCTGGTTCAGTACATTCTGTTTAGCTCCCTGTGCTTGCTTGCAGCCCTCCTAAGAATGTGCTTTTGATGAGTGGCCCTGACTGCGTATCCAGGGCCGGACAAAGGCACCCAGGAGGAAGAAAAGGGGAGTAAGGGTCCATGGCCAGGGTGGAGTTTGGAAGGGCTGGGGAAACCTCAGCTCTTCACCTGCTCCGTGACCTGTTTTATGACTTCAGGCCCAGAGGGGAAGAGACTGGTAAGACCCAGCAGAGCAGGGGGTCTTTTCCTGCTCTGCTGTCTTGTGGCCCTGGCTGGGAGGCTGCTCTGCTGAGAAGCTGGTAGCCAGGGACCCTAAGTGCCCACTGTGGGCTTTGTCCTACTGCACAGGGATGGGGAAGACCCTCTCCTCATCATGGGGATTCCATCTGGTTTTTATTTTCATGTGTAGCAGTGACGAATGTTACTACAGAAACAGAAAAAGGCAAGAGAACTATACCTCCTCCTGGAATGGGACGTTTCATCGCTTTGTGTCTGCGCTGCCAGACTGATGGAATTTGACATTCCGAGCTCATTAGCGCGGGAGCCCATTACAGCGAGCAGCTTGCTCGGGGAGGTCACGGACGGCCTTTCACTTTGGCGTCGGTGAGAAATTTGGCTTTCAGGGAGAAGCTGTCCGGTAGGGCCGAACCCTGTCCCGAGGCGTCCCCTTCCGCTGAGCCGAGGCCCAGCGGGGCTCCGTGTCCGCTTCTCCAGGGAGGAGGCCCTTTGTGGGTCTTGGAGGCCAGCCATGGGCCACCCTTCCCCCTCCATCTCCCAGGTCAAGACCCTTGATTGTTGAGGTGGGAAGAGATCTCGGCAAGTCCTGCCTGACCATTTGCATGTGGGGAAACTGAGGCCCAGGGAGTGGAGGGATTTTGCTCAAAGTCACCGAGGGTGTCAGGGAAAGAGCGGCTGCAGAGACGGGCCTGGGCTCGGGAGGCGGAAGGATGCGGCTTGAGCCTCGCGCTGCTCGTCATCGGCTGTGTGACCTTGGACGGCGCATGCGCTCATACCACAGGACCGAGACCGAGGGAACACGTGGAAAGCAGCCATTGCTGAGCCTGGCGCGGACGGCGGGCGCCACTCCTGCTGGTATTGCTCTTGTGACTGTCATTAAGCCCAGACCTGACTCGCAGTGTGGCCCGTCAGTTCATGGAGAGGGCTTTTCTCTGCCTTGGTGAGCTGCCCAGCAAAAGTCACGCAGCGGCCCTGCTCCAGCTTTGTCCTGTGGCCGGGAGCTAAATGGTAGAGGCCTCCAGAGACCAGGCCACCGGGAGGCGGGGCTTCAACAGGAGGGAAAATGCTCCCTGTGGGCAGCGGCACCGTCATCATTGTGCTTAGCTGGGCTCCAGAAAACCCCAGCTGAATGAATGAATGACGGAACATTTGCCTGTTGATTTCTCGGGACCTGGGCCCCCTCCGGAGCTTGTGTCTAAAGCTGAAAGAGCATGAGTTTTGGAGCCCGCTGGCCTGTTTCTTCGTCTCCAAAAGGGGTACTATTTATCCTGCAGACTCGATGGGAAGATGCGTGCAGTGCATCTGGTGCCCGGCAGGCGATTCTCAAATGGAAGCTATGCTGAGCCCACCCCACCTCCATCTGCACAGACACGCAACTCCTCCCATTGTGTCCCTCACAAGCCTTTGGACAGGCAGGAGATGCACTCTCATTGTGCAGGTAAGGAAACTGAGCCCCCCCTCCCCCACACCCAGAGGGGAAGTGACTGGTCCAAGTCATCATCAGCAAAGCCAGGGCCTCAGGCCAAACCTCTGGGCTCCCAGGCCAGTCATCGTGCTGCTATGGTGCTTCTGCATGAAATTAAGGCAGTCAGCAGTTTCTCAGCCCTTCTCTTCACCTGCGCAGGGGGATCAGTTGCATTTTCCTCTTCCAAGGTGTAAGCAGCCCTTTGGGTTGAAAGCGCATTGGGTTTCCATCCCAGGGATCTGGGTCAGGCTTTAAGTAGGGCTCCAGGAAAAAAGGGAAAGGGTCCCTAACCACAGGATGGGCTATGTGGGCAGGGGGCTGCGACCCCAGGCCGGGGGTCCTGTTTAGGCCGGCTTCCAGGTAAGATGTTCGTCGTTTCCTCCTGGGCCTCTCACACAGCCCAGCTGGACAAACAGCGCTCGCCACCTGGCTCTGTGTCCTGGTGATGAGGATTTAATGAGCTGGCTGTGGAGAGCTCAGCCGGCTGGGGCCATTCTCCCAGGCCTGGGAGAAGCACCTCTGCCCTGGTTGGGCCTCTGAGTTTTGTGTTTTGGGCCAGTCTGCTCCTTGTATATCTATTTGGAACCAGCAAGCCCCCACAGCATTTTATTGGGTTATTTTGAATTAAGAGTTTTAACAGCCTGCAGTGCAAACATAGATGCCTTCAAGGAAAGCGAGTAAATGAAATCAGCAATGGAGAGAAAGGAGGAAATCCCAGCCGAGTTTTGGCACAGGGCTTGATCGTGTCGGTGACAGGAGGCTGCATCTTTCAGGGACAGGAATCCCCCCGTGGCTTACAGAACACTCTGCCCCACATAATTCTATTTAAACCACACAACCACCCTATAGAGGTAGCGATTGTTTTTTCCTCTTATTATCTTGATTTTACAGACGGTAAAACTGAAGCTCAGAGAAGTGCTGAGACTGGCTCGCACAGCGAAGAACAGGCAGAGCTGGGATTCTGGCCCAAGCCTGGTGCTCTCTTCCTGACACCACAGTATTCCCCCCTCCAAGTCTTTGTTTTCCATTCTACAGTTAAATATCAGTGGTGGAGCTGTAGTAGATGCTGACTAGGCTCCGCCCAGATCCAGGGTCCCCTTCCTACGACCACCCTCCAGCTTCTGTGTGCTTTGCTTTCAATGGCTTTCGCTTGCAGCCTTCTTCAGGAGGCTGCCTTTGAGCTATTGGAGCCGTTTGCTCAGGCACAGGGCTGAAAGTGCCTGACCTAACTGGGGAGGTTCACAGCCCATGATTGACTGGAACCAGCTTCCTCGCCTGCAGGCAGGTGTAATTTGCCCTGTAGAGCTCCCCGTGGGATCAGGCTGGTGCTGGGATCCTCTGGGATGATATCCTTGCTTCCTTCCTCTCTCTTCCCTGTTCTCCTTCACCCACTCCCTCTCTCCAGTCTCTCCTGGGAGCACATGCAAATCACTTGTAAATAAATTGTCATCTCAAGGTCTGCTTCTGAACCCAACCTAAGTCAGGTGCTGAACAAGGGCCTGGGGATAAAAACTGTGAACGGAGATGGGATCAGGGAGGGAGGGGAAGGTCCTTTGCTAAAATCTGACCTTGGAGGGGAGCCCTTAGTGAAACTGTGGCCGGCACAGAGGTGGGGAAGAGGTTGTCTGAGAATGTGCTAGAATCTATTTGACACTGAACCATGATCTTAGAAGGCTGAGGTCTCACATACTCTTCTGAATGACAGAGGTGGGAGGTTGGGGAGTGGACCCTGGCTCTCAGAGGGACACAGACACGCTGGGTACTGCCTTGGGTCTGAGGCAGAGATTAGCCAGCAGGATTCTAACATTAGGGAGTGCTTTTCGGAACAAAAGCTGCACAAAAATTAGGGAGGCAGCGGGAGGTTGGACTGCAAGGCAATCATAAAAGAGCCCCCAGCTGATCCCATGGGGATCTCTGGAATGGGCTGGTCCTTCGGAGATGTCCTGAATCAAGGCTTGGGGTGGGGTCTTCGTACTCCCCCATGGACCAGTCACTGGACACTGGCTGCCCCGGGGAGAGGTATAACCTTAGACTAGGCAGCTTCCTCCAGAGGAGGGCAAGGTCTGGAGAAGGGCTGTGAAGGATCCAGGCTGCGCAGCATAGCAGACACCTGTTGACTGACGTCGACCTGTCCTCACCTGGCATTTTCTTGTCACTGGTTCATCCAATCTTTTGAGTAGAGAAGTTGTAGAAAGGAAACCTGCCTGCTTGCAGTTCCGTTTATGTCGACGACTTCCTGAGGGCTTTGCATGAGTTGGGCTTTTAGAGACTCAGTGAGGATGAGAGATGAATAAGGCAAGGTCCCTATTCTTGCAAAACTTCAATTCCGACAGAGAGACACAGCCTTTGCCTGTGCAAACGGAAATGATAGTTCGGAAGAACTGGTGTTTTAATGACTAGTGTTTACTAAGCACTTACTGTGTGCCAGGCACCATTCTGAGTACTTTATAAGCATTAGCTCAGGCATCCTCTCAACAATTCTTGACGGCTAGAGAGTTTCTTAGCCTCATTTCACAGATGGATTCACTGACTTATCCTTGTTGCTGGTAGGTGGTCAATCTGGGGTTTTTAACTCAAACATTCTGACTCCAAAGCCTGAGCCTGAAGAAACACCCTAACTGTCTTTGTAGGAACTGAGAGGATGCTGGGGTTCCCTATAGTCTGGTGAGGAGTATCAGGGAGGACTGCCTGGAGGTGGTGGCACTGGGTCTGATATTGGAGTATGTGTATTAGGGGAGTGGGGTTTGCCCCAATGTCACATAGAGAGAAGTCAGTCTCTCACTGTGTAAGTGGTTTATGAAATGCTTTTTCCCCTGAGAAGTCTCCCTATATTCATCAGTAGAAGTTTAATGGTTTAATGGTACCCCCACTCCTGAGTGGAGGAGGAACTTTCCGGTACACTCTCTTCAACTTTTGCAGACGCCTCCAGATCCCAACAGCTACATCCTGTCTCTGCTGTCACTCAGTGATGTACTGGTAAGTGTTTAACGACTGCTCTCTGAGAAACAAAAAGCAAACAAAACCCACTCTGACTTGTAGTGTTTGCCAATTCTGTGGCGTACATACTTCCACCTTGGCCAATTCATGCTACTAACGGGATGTCGCTGAAGGCAGAGCTGGGGAGCGATGCACTGTCGGCTCTCAGTGTAAGCTGGCTCCGGTGGACCAGCCAGTCCCCCTCGGAGCTTGAACCTCTCTATTGCCAGAGCTGGATCCTAAGGGTCCGACTTCTGCAGTGTCTGGGAAGAGCAATGATTCCCTGGGTCCATTTGGCTGTGGCTCAGTGGGTGTCATACTGACAAGCTGAAGACACGGGTTTCGGTGTGAAAAGTCAGCTGTTGCCATAGGGTGGATATCTCCCAACCCCACCCTGGGACACCGCTCTGCCTCCTCACCTTCCTCTGTGTCTGATGCTTCCAGGTCTGGATCTGCACAGGGCCCCCTCTGATGCCACGAGAACCCCTCACACCTAGAGAGCATGTTACAGTTTGCAAAGCACTTTTCACAGCCATCTGCTCCTATAACCCTCCCAACAACACCACGAGTGGGTGTGATTACCGTCAATTGACAGATACGTCACCTAAGGGTAGATTTGCTCAAGGCCACGCCGACTAGTAACTGGTGGCAGCGCAGGACCTAGACTCCATGGTCTGTACTGCCCAGTCTAGTACATTTTCATCAGTTTTGGGCAGATTGAGCATCACGAACATTTCAGAGTGCATCATAAATTGAAAGCTGGATTAAAAACCACATGCCTGGGGTTTTTCTGGTGGCGCAGTGGTTGAGAGTCCACCTGCCGATGCAGGGGACACGGGTTCGTGCCCCGGTCTGGGAGGATCCCACATGCCACGGAGTGGCTGGGCCCGTGAGCCATGGCCGCTGAGCCTGCGCGTCCGGAGCCTGTGCTCCGCGACGGGAGAGGCCACAACAGTGAGAGGCCTGCATACAGCAAAAAACCCAAAAAAACCCCACATGCCTGGATTTACCCTTTTAATTTAGAAATATTAATCTTAGAATATACCCAGTTGTTTCCATCATTGCCCATTTGGTTGTCAGTAGTAGGCAAAGAGATTTGGGAGGAGCAGGGGAAATGACACTGTTCTTAGGTGATTCCATCCCTCCCTGGCTGGTTCTTTCTCTCCCCAGCCTCTCCCAAACCCCAACACTGCAAAGCTCAGGTGACTATGGAGAGGTAGGCAGAGGTAACATTTCAGCCCAAGGTGTTTCAGGTCAACAGCTTCAGTAGTCAAGATGACAAAGGTATTTATTACAGGAAATCCCTGGCAAGGATGACCTATGCTTCTCAAAGAGACGGCAATAAAGGCACTTTTGCCCGGAGCATGGGACTTCTGAGGCTGATCTGCAAGTATCCCAGCGAGGCAGCATTAACATTCCTGCAGGAGGTGGAATCTGCTCCTCTGGTTAGGAAGTCTTGAACAGCACACACTGGATCAGGCCCGGGAGATTTATACCCGTGACCTGGCCTGCAGTCTGCTGTCCTCTTAACTCCAGGATGGGACAGCCGCAGTGCTTGACTAGGCGTCCAGGAAAGATAAACCTGCCCTCTGCCGGACACACCCTCTGTGTGAAGTCTCATCTTTTTTCTTCCAGTGCAGTGTTAAATCTTGGATGAATGTTTCTAAAACTTGACCGATGCGGGGGAATTTGTTAAAAATCCAGATTCCCAGGTTCCCACCCCCACCATCTGATTTAGTAGGCTGGGGGAGTGGTGCAAAGAAGCTATAGTTTTAACAAGATCACTCATAATTCTTATGATTGGATACGTGTGATTGGATTTATTCAGATATATTCCATATATTCGGTAGGTGTGGCCCAGGGCTTCTTAAATGACAGCAGGGTCTGAATCAGCCGGAGGACTCATTAAAAACAGTGCTAACCTTCTTGTCTGGGCTGAAAATTTGCATCTCCAACACGCCCCCACCCCACGCCGGGTGATGAGGATGCTGCCTGTGTGGGGACAACACTCTGAGAGCCACTGGTAGAGACAGACCTTGGAGCCAGACTTAACTTGCGTAGGCCTCCGTTTCAGCATCTGTAGTATGGGGTTGGTCATAATATTTACCTCTGAAGGGTTATGATGAGGATTAACTGAGTAAATGTTTGTAGAGCGCTTACGGCGGTGGCTGGTGCATGGTAAATTACTATTACGTAGAAGTTTGTTAAACAGATAAAATAAAATGCAGCTTAGGATATAGGTGCCTATTCATTCATGCATTCAATGACTACTTAATGACCCTTACCCTGTGCTGGGACCAGGATAAGTACGGGACCAGGTAGTGGGGTGGGAGGTAAGGAGCGCTGCATTTCCTGCTTAGGGCTGATCCATTCTTCTAGCGCCATCTCTCTGACCAAACCTTAAATACAATACAGTGATCAACATCAGGACCCGTCCCACTGTCCTAGCGCCCCAGACTGTGTGTCCACAGCACCCATGCTGACCCTTAACCACACATCCTTTTGTGCGATGGTTTAGTAGCTACGCCCTCGTGGACAGCATGCTTGGCAAGGACAGCCTCTGTCTCTGTGGCCCATCCCTGCTGAGGCCCCAGCGCATGGTGCCGTGCTTGGCACATTGTAGCTGCTCAATAAATTTGTCGAATGGATGGGTGGTGCACAAGGATCAGCCTGGGTCACTCACCAGTCTTTCCGGACAGGCTTTCCCGCTGCCCTTCTTCGCCCCTTCAATCCATTTTCCCTCTCAACCTGTGGAGAGCATTCTAAAACCCAGGTTTGCTATGCTCACTCCCCTGCTTGAAACCTGCCCTGGCGTACTCTCTTTAAATAATTTCTTCTGTGGGCATGTGGAGTCCAAACTTCATGACTTATGAATTAATTCATGTCTCCATTTACAAATAATCAAAGCCACAAGGCTGCCAATCAGAACTGTTGATTAGCCGGAGATAAGAAGTGCTAATAAAATTTCAGCTCAAAGCAAAGAAACTTGATGTGTTATTGACCTTTGCAGATTTACCTTGGGAAGCAGGGTATGGTTCCTGCTAAGCTTCTTGAAATCCTAAAAATAGCTCAAAGATACCCTTTCCCCATAACTGCCTACTCAGACTCTCAGGGGTCAGGGATGCCTGATGGGGAAACCACGTGATTAGGGGGAAAGGGCAAAGTCTTAACCAGGAGTCGAGGCTCACGTACTTGGCTTGATCCTCCCTTCTGAGGATCCCCTCCCTCTGTTCATGGGGGTCTCCTTGATCAGGTGGGAGGGACTTGAGGGCTGAAGTCTAGCCCAGTACAGCATGTGCTCAAAAACTATGGAATAAATGAATGGCACTGCATAATGTACAACAGATTGACTTTTAAGTTATTTTCTCAGATTATTTTTCTCATAATTTGAGTTTTTCACATTTTAATGCACAGGTGACCTTTATGAAGACTCGACATATAGGTTCTAGATCTTGGCGTTTATCTACATGTAATAGGATGCTAAAATGTTACTCACTGGGAATTATAAAAGGATTGAAATAAAGAGGCCAGGACAGAGGATTTTCTTGAAAGGAGTAGTTGGTTGGAATGTGGTACATTTTCCCTTTTCACAACCTTTTTTCTGCTTCCCCCATCACCCGCCAGCTGCCGCTGCCCGGTGGCTGCCCTGGAGGTGGTATTTGCTCCTTACTTCAAGCCAAAGGAGACAGGCTCGAGGGGGAACCACTCAGAAAGCTTGACATATGTCCCCTAGAGCTGGGGGCCTGGGTGCACGAGCATTCCCATGAGTCGTCCCATGAGGCAGAGGGACCTGCTGTTGGCTGGTGGAGCAATGTGACCCCCAACTTCGAACATCTGAATAGGGGGACCTTTAAAAGGCATGCCAGTGGATGGGATGCCTTAAGTAGTGGGAGAAGGAGAAGCTCCCAGCAGGCAAGTCTCCTACAAACCCAGAAAAAGCACCCTCCCATCAAGAGAAAGAGTGAGCTTTGAGCACCCACAACAGCCAGCAGCCTGTGATTACATCTGAACGAGGCAATCCCCTTCCTTCTCCTCCCCTGGAAACCTGTGTTCTCACGGGTGGTTGGGGGACATGTGGAGGAGAAGGGTAAGGCCACCCTGCTGGTCCACAGCAGCCTCCCTGGCTAAAGTGAGGGTGGGGGGCTGAGGAATTGTAACTCTGGGCTTGACATGTTACTCACTGGAATTAGACTGTGCTTGGGACTCAAAGTGACAGCAAGACTGTTTGATATTGAAGAGTGACCGGAAAAGGGATGGGAGTTGACTGAGATTTTATCCCAGGGCGAGGAAAGAACACCCCACGAAGCTGGTTTGAAGGGACAGCTGGGCTTGGTGAGGGGAGGTTGGAGAAAGTTGTTCAATACAGTGGCTCCACTACCACATTTACAGAGATATATGAAAACGTATTTACATACATATACATATGTAACACAGATTTATATCTGTACATGTGCATACAGGTACAGCCATATGTATAAGACACGTATCCATATATACAAACTACCATTTTTGAGAATCCGTTACTGCACATGCTCTAAGCCAGGCATTTTTACAGACATTAGCTTTAAATTTCAAATAGGATAGGTATCATCCTATCTTACAGATGATAAAACTGAGGATCAAGGCCATGAAATCTTTTCTTTTATTATTGAAGTAGAGTTGACTTACAATGTTGTGCCAGTCTCTGCTGTACAGCAAAGTGACTCAGTTATACGCATATATACATTTTTTAATATACTTTTCCATTCTGGTTTATCACAGGATATTGAATATAGTTCCCTGTGCTATACAGTAGGACCTTATTGTTTAGCCATTCTAAATGTAATAGTTTGCATGTACCAACCCCAAACTCCCAGTCCATCCCCCTCCCTCCCCCATCCCTCTTGGCAACCACAAGTCTGTTCCCTATGTCTATGAGTCTGTTTCTGTTTTGTAGATAGGTTCACTTGTGCCATATTTTAGATTCCACATATAAGTGATATCATATGGGATTTGTCTTTCTCTTTCTGACTTACTTCACTTAGTATGATGATCTCTAGTTGCATCCACATTGCTGCAAATGGCATTATTTCATTCTTTTTTATGGCTGAGCAGTATTCCATTGTACATATGTACCACATCTTCTTTATCCATTCGTCTGTCGATAGACATTTAGGTTGTTTCTATGTTTTGCCTATTAAGGGCATGAAATCTTTTATCCCAAGATCGCATAGCAGATGGTGGAGCTATAATTCAAACCTAGGTCCCCTCCCTTATCCAGACTATATCTTTGGCTCCCCTACTACATGCGTGAGCTGGGTCTGTCCCAAGGTCTAGGTTTTTTCCATGACCTTACGTGGGCTGTAGATTTGACAATTCCTGTGTCTCTTTATGGAGCTCTCTCTCTATGCATAGATAGGTTGTGATTAATTAAGCTATTGGCTCGGACTAACGGATTCCCCCTCCCTCTTAGCTCGCTCAGGTCTTGGGTGGCTTCTTCTGAACAACATAAGGTCACATGTCTAAGGCACATGAAGAAGGTGACTGGGCTGTGGAATCCTGGGGGACCGAAATAGCGCTTGGGAGGTGGGCAAGGTGGGAGTGGCATAGGGACTGAGCTCACAGCTTGATTATTCAGTAAAATAGGTTCACTTGTCCTGGTTGAATTTCAGGGTAAGCACATCTCCCTCCTTTCTCCCTCTGGTCCTCTCTGCACGCTGCCCATGTGGTCAAGAGATGTCCTTTGTCTCTGGAACAGTCACCTTCTGGGACCTTGCACAGCCCACAGAAGGCCATTTATCCCATCTCATTGGGCACCATTTTTGGTACCCACATGGGGTCTCCCTGAAGCAGGCTGTAACCCCATGGGGCTGCGCTGGGGGAAGTGGGGGAGAGCTTGTACACTGGCATTTCCCACTCTGCTGTTGTTGTCCTGACATTCTTTGAATAAGGTGCCCTGCATTTTCATTTTGTACTGGGCCCAGCAAATTATGTGGCCGATTCTGGAGGGGGGCACCTTGGTCTGACAAACCCCTGGGGCTTCCGTAGTGCCCAGCACCATGCAAATTCAGCCCCAACCATGTTATGTGTGAGATTGTTAAACAGCAATAGGCCCGAGCTGCTTTGCGTGGTCTGTGTGGGTGTGGCCTGGGCAGGTTGATGCACGTGTGTGTTACGAAGAAAGGGACCTCGTTTCCTGGGCTCCACCCAATGCAAGGGAAAAAATTCCACTATAAATTGAGATCTCAATCAGGAAGTTACTCTTCTCAATGAAAGGAAAGAGGTGAATTATTCCATCCATTCCTACACCAGAGCCGAACCCCAGAAACAAATACACAGAGCCAGGCATCTGGCCATAAAACCTTGAAAACAGAGAGAAGCCATTCCCTTGGGTAATAAGTAATTAGCAGCAGGTATTTTACTAAAAGGATCAGGAGGAGGCAAAGCTTCCCTGGCAAAGCGATTGCTAGAGACCTGGCACGTACAGTGGCAAGGACAAGCGCAAGGCAAGCACGTGGGCGATGACAATTAATGTTCTGCAAATCCCAAGAGCCCTACATACCAGGTGACCACTGATATGTAGGATCAGGGGCTGATCAGGAAAACAGAAACCATGTCAGGTGTTTATAACAGACGGAGTGTAATACAGGGAATCTGCTACACAGGTGATATGGGTGAGCCTAGATGGCAAACACGGTTCAATGAAGTACTTGAAGATGAGTCAGGGGAGGAAGCCATGCCCACATGAAGCTGGAGAAACAAAGCGAAGAGATGGCGCTCCTGGATCCCAGTGTGATCTGGAATCAGGCAGGACTGTTCAGTGAAACCTGGAGCTGCTGCCAGAGAAGACGCCCCAGGCAGAGAGGTAGGAGGAGAAACACCTGCCTTCTTCCCTTCCCCCACCCTCCACTCTCTTGCCAGTGCCTCCCACTGGCTGACACAGGAGTCTGGGAAATGCAGCCTACTGGGTCATCCTGCTGGGTCATCCTGCTGTGATACAGAGCAGGGGAAGGATGTAGAATGGACCTGAGAGTAAAAAGGCCCAGGGCTGGCACAGCATCCTAGCACAGAATGGGAGGGGACACTACAGTAAAAGACTACGAGAAGATCTCAAGGCTATGAGAAAGTCAGATAGATTTAGCAAATAATAGTAACGCCAGCCATATATTGATAACACCACGTGCCAAATGATACTTGATTTCACGGAAATTTTATGACAACCCTGTGAAGTAGGTGGGGTCTGATCCCCATTTTATGGATGAGGAAACTGAGGCTCAGACATTAACTAACTTGCCCTAGGTCTCAGCCACTCAGTGGTGGAGTTGGAGCTGGAGGTCAGGTTTGTATCACTCAAAACTTTGCCTCTAACCACCACAATGTGCCTGTCGCTTAGCTATTCCTGGGCCGAGTGAGAGGGAAGATTGGTGATATCAGAATCCCCAGCAAATCATTCATAGTTTGTGGATACAGTTGTATTCAAGGGAACTGAGCCATAAATTGTCTAGAATTTTCACTTTGTGGACTGGTTCAGCAAATTCTTCTCCTTCTCAACAAATTCTTTTATTGGTATCATGAAGTGTCAAGTTAGTGTCCCCTCCAGGTAGGATTTTGGCCAAATAGCTAATCTGGGCAGATCCCTCTGCTGACAGTCTGGTCCCCAAAGTGGGAACTTGTAGTGAGCAGAACACCTTGAACAAATCTTATCCTGCATTGTCTTTTTTTTTTTTTTGGTAGCAATTCCAGTGGTTGTGTAGTGGAATCTCATTATACTTTTAATTTGCATTTCTCTGATGATTAAAGATGTTGAGCATCTTCTCATGTGCTTATTGCCCATAAGTACATCTTCTTTTGTGAGCTCTCTGTTCAGAACTTTTTTTTTTATAATTTTATTTATTTATTTTTGGCTGCGTTGGGTCTTCGTTGCTGTGCGCGGGCTTTCTCTAATTGCAGCGAGCGGGGGCTACTCTTCGTTGAGGTGCATGGTCTTCTCATTGCGGTGGCTTCTCTTGTTGTGGAGCATGGGCTCTAGGCGCACAGGCTTCAATAACTGTAGCACATGGGCTCAGTAGTTGTGGCTCACGGGCTCTAGAGCGCAGGCTCAGTAGTCCTGGTACACGGGTTTAGTTGCTTTGTGGCATGTGGGATCTTCCCGGACCAGGGCTCGAACCTGTGCCCCCTGCATTGGCAGACGGATTCTTAACCATGGCGCCACCAGTGAAGCCCTGTTGAGAACTTTTGCCTGTGTTTTTTTCACTGGGTTGTCTTACTGAGTTGTAAAAGTTCTTTATATATTCTGGATGTATATTATTTGCAAGATATCTATCTATATATCTATCAAGTGATCTGTCTCTCATCTATCTATCTATCTGGTGAATCTTTTCTTATACCTGTTGCTTGCTTATTATTTTTTTTTTTCTTAATAGTGTCTTTTGAAGAGCAGAAGTGTTGAGCTTGATGAAATCACTTTATCTTTTCTTTTTATGATTTGTGTTCTTTTTTGGGGACCCATCTAAGAAATCTTAGCCTACCTCAAGGACACAAAAGTTTTTCTCCTATCTTTTCTTCTAGAAATTTTATAACTTTAGCTTTTATCCAGGCCCATGACCCATTTAAAGCTAATTTTTTAATTTTTATTTTCTGTATAGTGTGAACTCTGGGTCAAGATTAATTTTTTTTCCTATTTGGATATCCACTTATTCTTCTGGTGCAGTCTCTGGCACTTAGCAGGTGTACCCTAAAAATCTTGTTTTATAATCTCCCCTTGACCTCCATTCCTGGGACCTGGAGAAGCTCCGTGAGCAAATGAATGGGATCTCCCTTTACATGTGTTAGGAGAAGGTAATAAATCAACTAAGGTGTTCAGCAAGATAAAAAGAAGATCAGGGCATCTGCTCCGTCCAGGTGGTTGAAATCAGCACGTTTCCTGAGGAAGTTTTGCCCAGTCCCCTCAAAAGTGTTCTGCTGTTCTAACTGCTAGAAGAGTTTAATGATAAAAATATGTCCTGGACACGCATTTCTGTCAGATATGGAGCCCAGCCAATAGCCCTATTTTCAGACTTGACTGTAAGATGCTGGTGACTATGGATACCAGAAATGATGAGAAGTGTCACGATAGGCAAAATCAGACAACTCTGCTCTGACAAAGGTAGCTCCATGGCCACAGGGCTTTCTCCTCTGTGGGAAGATGGAACCTTATCCCCATGTCATCTTTCTAGCCACGTCAACCTTATTCACATGTCATCTACTGCAGACTTGGGCACAGAGAAGCTTCAGGGAAGGTGTGGATCACCTGGCAGGGCAAGGCTGACCCGCTTATTACCTGCAGCTCTGAAATGACTGAGCTGGTGTGGGGGAAGGGGAAAGATAAGGAGGGATGAGGTTAGGGAAAAGTGAGGAGGGTGTGATTGATTGAAAAATTGGACACGAATTCTTCACTTCTATCTAGGAGTATTCTACATCCACACCCTCGTCAGAGCTTCATGGTGGACTGGGGGGACCTCCCTGCCCTTTGACTTTGGGTTCAGTCATGGGACTTGCTTTGGCCAATGGGATATTCACAGATTTAATGTGAGGGAGGATTGAAATGTGATTGCTCAACTGGCTTCCTCTCTCTGTGCTTCTGCTATTGCTGTGAGGTGTGTGTGCCCTGAGCAGCCACTGCCCTTTCAGTCTAAACCCCAGAAGGTGACATGTGGAGGAGAGCAACCCCAGTTGAGTCACAGACCTACAAACAAGAAAAGTGAGTATTTGCTCTTAGTCACTGATATTTTGTGGTTGTTTGTTTTGCAGTGTTATGTGTCCGTAGCTGACCAATACAGAGGGGAAAGCTCGTGTGTGTCGGGGAGGTGTCATGTTGATGGGAAGTTCCACTTTCTTTCTTAGGATTCCAGCTCAGCCTGACAGCCCTCAACTAGCTGCTTCTTGATCTCCCTGGCTCCACTGGTGGGCTTCAATGCTCTGCTTCTCAGAGGAGTTTTTGGAATGCGGGATCAGCCAAGCCTGTTTTGAGTTACCCAGTGTGGTAGATTGTTGGACTAATGACCCCCAATACATCTCATGCTTTCTGTGTCAACTTTCTTGTGTAGTTCTTTCCCAGAATGATTCTGGGCTTGGCTGCGTGACTTGCCGTGGGCAGTAGACATTAGCAAATGTGATGTGAGCAGAGTCTTAATAAGTGCATGTGCATTGGGCTTGCATCCTCTTGCTGCTGGGAATTCGTCTGCCATTTGTGAAAAAGCTGGGCCAGCCTCCTTGAGGATGAAAGACCATGTAGAGAGAGGCCCCAGTCATCCTAGAAGCCTTAGACATGTGAGTGAGGATATCCTGGACCATCTGGCTCCAGGAGAGGCACCCAGGCCAGAAGAAGTGCTCAGCCCACCCCCAGGATCATGATAGCTAGTACATGTCTGTTGTTTGAAGCCACTACATTTTAGGTGGTTTGTTATGCATCAAGAGCTAACTAATACACCCAGGCAAAAGATAGTTTGGAAAATCAGATAGTTTGGAAAATCATACATATACACTTTTTGAGCACTTACTATGTTCTAGACATTGTGCTATGGGCTGGACTTGGGATCTTGAGGTAGGAAACAAGTTTGGCTTTTCAAATGGAGAATCCGAAGGCAGATGGCCATGCAGGGGTTTTGTCTAAAGTACAATCAAGATCGGTCCTGTGAGAGGTGGATGTTGACACAGTGGAGAGCAGGGCATCCAAGGCTGAGAAGAGTAAATCAAGGAAACACTGATTAGTACGAGGGCAGAGGTCTGAACTTCAGGTTCAAGTTAGGCTGACTGTGAGAGCAGCAGTGGGTGAAGAGAACAAAAGGGCCTACCACTCGGGAGATGCCTGCCCTGGACCGGAAACTCTTGTTCCTTAACTGCAACAGCAGGATAATGAGAATAATCCCTGACATCTGTTGCACACCCTCACACCTAGTTTCTCATTTGATTCTCATGACCTTGTGAGTAGGTGGGCCAGGTGTTCTTAGCTCCATTTACCAAAGTGGAATTGAGGTAGAGTGACTTACTCCAGGCCAGACGGCCACTAAGAGGCAAAGCTGGGGTCTGCTTAGGTCTAAGGCTCACTATGTCTACCCATCCACTGAAAATCTTCCAAGACCTGGAGCCCAGCATTGGTCCCACAACAGCCCTGGAAGGTCCAAAGGATTCAGGATCATGGGGCAAATAGCAAGGACTGGGATAAAATGGCAAGTTCTGGGTGTTGGTCAAGGCAGGGAATTAGGTTCAAGGGAGTTGGGTGGGTATCAAGGGCCCTGGAAGGAGGGAAGGAGAGGTCATGTAGTGAGCAGGAAATATATGACACCAGTTAGTGAACAAACCAACCTCTCCACTGCCTATCTACCCAACCATAAACCAACCATCCGTCTACTCATCCCCCCATCCCCCCATCCAACTATTCAACCACCCACTCAACCAGTCAACTACCTATCCACCTAACTATTAACCAACTACACATCCATCCATCCATCCATCCACCCATCCATCCATCTAATCAATCAACCATCCAAATAACCCACCAACCAGCCAACCTACCAGCAGACAACCAAGCATCCATCTATTTGTCAGTTCCTTTTGCGAGCAATGCAGAGTGCTGGTTGCTGAGTCTCACTTGACTCTTTTTTCCCCCCCTTACCTCCCACATCCAATCCATTAGCAGGTACTTAAAAATATCTGCCCTAAAATATGTTTCAAATATGCCTCCTTCTTTCCATCTCCATTGCTTCCTCCCCAGGTCATCATCATTGCTCCCTGACTCCTGAAATAACCTTTTATCTGGTACTTCCGGTTCTGCCCCTGTCATTATACTGTGAGATGGATCACATCCCTTTCCTGATTAGAGCCTTTTGATGGTTTGCTCATCACACTTAGCAATAAATCCAGACTCCTTACCAGGGTGATGGTACCCTGTCTGACAGCTCTGATCTCAACTTCTACCAGTTCTTCCTCTATTTACCCGACTCCACCCTTACTGGTGTCTTTTTGTTACTCACCTTCATAAGCTTGTTCCTGTCTTAGAGTCTTCTCCTTTGCTTTCTACTCTGGAATGATCTGCCTTCAGATCTCAGCATGGCCAGGGCTTCCTTCGGGTCCAGTCTTCGGATGTCACCTCATCAGAGAGGCCTTCCCTAAGTTCCTGCTCTAAAGGAAACCTCCAATCTCTCTCTCATCATCCTGTTTCATGATCTCAGAGCACATATCACTTGAATGTATTTATTTAAACTCAATAACAAACGAACAATAAATACATTGTGGGTTGTTTGTTTCCATTTTTAGAATAAGCTAGATGAGAGCAGGGCCTTGCCTGTTTCATTCACCGTTGTATCTCTGGTGCCCAGAACAGTGCCTGGCACATGGTAGGGCCTCAGGGAATGGCAGTTGTGGATATTATATGCACCATCTGATTTCTCCTTGCTGCCCGATTTCTTTTGTCCCAGAGTGCACTGCTCAGTCGCACTTCCATGGCAAGGTGACCTAGTTCTTTCAGACAGAAGACGTGCTCACTTCTTCGTCATCATCCTCCCTGCAGGCCCCCTGGGGGATGCCCACACCATAATGTACATCCAGGCTGGTGCCTGTGAGCGCATGAACTGACCAACTTCATTTTCAGGGCCCACCCCAGTGGGATGTTGGCTTCACCATTTTCATGCAAGGACATCCTTCACCTTTTTCTTCTGGGGCTTTGCCCTCTTGGATCCTCCCTCAACCCCAAAGAACTCTCCTTTTGGTATGAAATTAAGCAGATGGAGTCAGAGCAGAGCCTTGCAGGGTGTGGCAGGACTGAAGCACATTGGAGCAAACATTCTAAGTGGAGAATGTTCCCTGCCTCAGTGAGCAGTGGGTTAATGCTGTGCTCTTGCCAGGAGTGCAGTAGTGAACGTGACACTGTGCTCAGTTGTCCCAAGTTGAGAACTTTCCAGGTAGCTAAGTGTCTTCATTCAAGCTCTTAACACTTAAAATATACTTGTAGTAGAATTATTTTGAAAGGCACCATCCATGTTATTTCCTTATTAAGAAGAACTCATGGAACATAGTTAGTCTTTGGCTTCCAGGCTTGGGGTTCTCATTTTGAACAGAAATGATTTCTGAGCCATAACACCGTGAACCCAGTGACCACAGGGCCAAATGGCCCCAGGCCGTAGAGATGTGGAGAGAGATCCTTGAGTCTGCTTTTCCTTTTTTTAGAAGGACTTTATATTTTAGAGCAGTTTTAGGTTCACAGCCCATAGAGAACGGCCAGGGTAAATAGGACTGGACCACCTTGGAGATGATGTTCCCATTCAGGGAAGCAGCCACAAGACTCCATCAGTGGCTGGAGACTCATGCTTTAAAGGCAAAAGAGAAGGGGGAAGCCGTGTCCTTCTTGAGTCTTGAATTCCTACTGCCTTAAGGCTTGTAGGTGGCAACGGCCCATGCTCGGAGCAGCTGCTCACACATCTGTGTCCCTCTGCAGCCCTAAGAAGTGTGTTTGCTTGGAGAGGAATGTAGAGCGGTAGACTTGAGGTCTGGGTGGGTGGTGTGGTGGTTTACGGTAAAACCTCTCTGCTAAATTCTCTTCTTTATCGGATGTAAGGCTGGATCTGGGATTCTCTCATTCTTTACCCCTAGTATTGCAGGGCAGAGGTGACCCTATCTGGCAAGCCAGACGCATAAGCTCATTGGCAGTCACTGACGTCTTTCTGATTTGCCTAATGCGTGGTGGGCCAAATGGGAGTCCTGGACAGGGAAGGGGGGTCTTGCCAAAGAGGCATCTGGGGGACAGGAAGGAGGCTGTGTGTCCTTTTGTCCAAGTCAGCACAATGCAGGAGAAAAGTATACTGTGGAGTTCACTCCCATGTTCCTGGGAAGACCAGAATATTTTGCAAAACTAGCAGATAAGCGGTGGGGATGGGGATTCTGCCTCTGCCGTTGACACAGAATCCTGGAAAGATCAGGTCTTTGGAATCATGCAGATCTAGTTTTAAATCCTAGCACAGCCACTTACAAGTTGGGTGGCCTTGAGCAAGCAATAATCTCCCTAAGTCTCAGTTTCTTCATCTATACAATGGGAATACTAATACCTATTTGCAGGGTTTCATGAACATTCAATGAGGGGTGGGGATGAAAGCTCGGCAGAGGTAGACTTTCAATACATACTAGCATTTTCCATTTCTCCCTGCTTATAAAGACAAAACCCAGCCTGCTGCTTCTTTTCTCTTCTTTCCCTTCTCTTCTTTTTCCCTTGTCTGCATGGGAACCATGTGCAGATTACTTAAGTAGTCTCTAATTATGAAGCTGGGAAATTGGGCAAGAAAGCACGGCAAACCTTTTATTTCTCTGTAGACTGAGTGTGTGCACGTGTGTAACAGGAGATTGGGTGAAGGAGAGTTAAACTTCCCCAATTCTAACCACAAACATACTGTAGGTACTATTATTCCCGTCTCTTCTTTGTATCCTAAATGATTTATTTTAAGGTCTGCTATAAAAGCAAGACATTGCTTAATTGTCTTGCTATAAAATATGTAAAGTATTACACTATTGGGGCTCATTAGCTAAAGCGGAGCTGCTGTTTAGAAATCCATACGGTGATACTGGTTAATGAATGCTGCAAATAACGCTGCTAACTACCTAAAGAGTAATAATAGGTATGTCAGCTCGAACAAACAAGTCCCCAGTCCCCAGGGGCCACGGAGACACTGGATCATAATTAGAGGCGCGGAGCAGACACTTGTATTTTTGTGGCTGTGGTTCTCTGTGTGCTTTCCCGTCGTTCCTTCTGGGTCTGCAGAGGTGGAGTGCCTCTTGCATCTGCACCCTCATCTGGTGAAGCCTCTTTTCCTGTTCATCGTGGAAGTCACCAATGGACGATGCTGAGAGTCAGAGTTCCATTTGCCAAAATGTGGAGCTGTTAGGATTCTTATGTACAGGTGGAGTGGTGCTTCCGGTGGGTCTCCCAATCCCTTGAGGCTAAAGTGGAAGCTCATTATTGTTATGCACTCCACGGCTCTGAAGTCTGAAATAAAGCAGGGTGGGTGTGGGCGGAGAGGGAGTATTTGGGGCGCTGGTGTGTTAAAAGCCATTTGGTCCTTGGAAAACAATATGACGGTTCCTCAAAAATTAAACATAGAATTACCATATGGTCCAGCAAGTCCACTTCTGGGTATATACCCCAAAGAATCGAAAGCAGGGACTCAGACAGATATTTGCACACCCATGTTCTTAGCAGCACTCAAAAGGTGCAAAAACAATCCAAATGTCCATCGATGGATGAATGGATAAAGCCCATGTGGTAGGTACATACACTGGAATGTTATTTAGCCTTAGAAGGAAGCGAAATTCTGATACACGCTACAGCACGGATGAACTTTGAAGATGTCCTCGTGCTAACTGAAAGAAGCCAGATACAAAAAGACAAATACTGTATGAATCCACTTGTATTAGGTACCTAAAATAGTCAAATTCACAGAGACTGAAAGTAGAACAGAGGTTATCAGGGGCTGGGGGTGGCGATGGTATGGGAAGTTACTGTTTAATGGGTACAGAGTTGCAGTTTAGGATGACGAAAATGTTCTGCAGCTGGATAGTGGTGACAGTTGCACCACAATGTGAAGGTACTTAAAGCTACTGAACCGTATACTTAAAATTGACAAAATGGTAAATTTTATGTTACGTATATTTTGCTGCAATAGAACAGAAAGCCAGTGGGTCCTTATTTAAGTCAAACTGGTACTCTGTGGTCAGATGTGGCTAGAAACGTCCCACATTATGCCCTGACCCAGTGGTTGGGAGGAAGTGGGGTATAGGCAGGTCAAAGGCATGGACAAACATTGGCATACTTTGTGGGTAGTGAACTAGGCCAGACCAGGGATGCTGGGGCTGAGGCAACCAGAAGTCATCTCTGGTTCAATGTCGTGGCCTTTGGTCATTGCAGAAATGCTTTGGGAATTGGTGCTGCCTCTGTTCTTTGCTTTAGTTTTGACAGTGTCACTGGACCCCTTAACCTTTCTGTGAGACCCCTGACAAGTGACATTCCCTTTCTTGGTTCATTTCCCCCTCTGCCAGGGGAAGGGCCTGGTGAGGAGGCTCTCAGAGGCACCTGAACCCTGGCGTTCTAAGAAGCCAGGGACACCCCTGGAGGCCTTTGAGAACTGAAAGGTCCCTGCATCCTAGGCTGCGCTTGCGCAGAACTTTTGAGGTCCTTGACAAGGAGGCATCCTGGACCCCTGCCCAGGCTGGGGACCTGGGCCGAGACAAAACCATCTCTCTACTGCTTTATGAAGTTTCCACATGAAAGTGTTAAGTCCCAGGACTCAGGAGACAGACCGTGTTCAAATCCTGATTCCTCCTCTTACTGTTGATTTTAGCATATTAACCTCTCCAAAGCACCAGTTTCCACATCTAAAATAGTGGGATTGCCTCATAGGCTCATTGTGAGAATTAAATGAGATAATGTGAGTAAAATGCTTAGCTTGTGCCTGAAACATGGCAAATGTTTAGTATATAGTGGTCATCACTGAAATTAATAATAGGTATTTTTAATACTTAGGAATAAGCCTACCTAAGGAGGCAAAAGACCTATACTCAGAAAACTATAAAACGCTGATGAAAGAAATCAAAGATGACATAAACAGATGGAGAAATATGTTCTTGGATTGGATGAATCAATATTGTGAAAATGACTATACTACCCAAAGCAATCTACAGGTTCAATGCAATCCCTATCAAATTACCAATGGCATTTTTCACAGAACTAGAACAAGAAATTTTACAGTTTGTATGGAAACACAAAAGACCCTGAATAGCCAAAGCAATCTTGAGAAAGAAAAACAGAGCTGGAGGAATCAGGCTCCCAGACTTCAGACTATGCTACAAAGCTACAGTAATCCAGACAGTGTGGTGTTGGCACAAATACAGAAATATAGATCAGTGGAACAGGATAGAAAGCCCAGAGATAAACCAACACACATATGGTCACCTTATCTTTGATAAAGGAGGCAAGGATATACAATGGAGAAAAGACAGCCCCTTCAATAAGTGGTACTGGGAAAACTGGACAGCTACATGTAAAAGAATGAAATTAGAACACACCCTAACACCATACACAAAAATAAACTCAAAATGGATTAAAGACCTAAATGTAAGGCCAGACACTATGAAACTCTTAGAGGAAAACATAGGCAGAACACTCTATGACACAAGTCACAGCAAGATCCTTTTTGACCCACCTCCTAGAGTAATGGAAATAAAAAAAAAATAAACAAATGGGACCTAATGAAACTTCAAAGCTTTTGCACAGCAAGGGAAACCATAAACAAGATGAAAAGACAACCCTCAGACTGGGAGAAAGTGTTTGCAAATGAAGCAACTGACAAAGGATTAATCTCCAAAATATACAAGCAGCTCATGCAGCTCAGTATCACAGAAACAAACAACCCAGTCCAAAAATGGACGGAAGACCTAAATAGACATTTCTCCAAAGAAGACATACAGATGGCCAACAAACACATGAAAAGATGCTCAACATCACTAATCATTAGAGAAATGCAAATCAAAACCACAATGAGGTATCACCTCACACCAGTCAGAATGGCCATCATCAAAAAATCTACAAACAACAAATGCTGGAGAGGGTGTGGAGAAAAGGGAACCCTCTTGCACTGTTGGTGGGAATGTAAATTGATACAGCCACTGTGGAGAACAGTATGGAGGTTCCTTAAAAAACTGAAAATAGAACTACCGTATGACCCAGCAATCCCACTAATGGGCATATACCCTGAGAAAACCATAATTCAAAAAGAGACGTGCCACAATGTTCATTGCAGCACTATTTACAACAGCCAGGACATGGAAGCAACCTAAATGTCCATCACCAGATGATTGGATAAAGAAGATGTGGCACATATATACAATGGAATATTACTCAGCCATAAAAAGGAACAAAATTGACTTATTTGTAGTGAGGTGGATAGACCTAGAGTCTGTCATACAGAGTGAAGTAAGTCAGAAAGAGAAAAACAAATACTGTATGCTAACACATACATATAGAATTTAAAAAAGCAGGACTGATGAACCTAGTGGCAGAGCAGGAATAAAGATGCAGACGTAGAGAACAGGCTTGAGGGCACGGGAGTGTGGGGGGAAAGGGGAATATGGGACGAAGTGAGAGAGTAGCACTGACCTGTATATACTATCAAATGTAAGATGATGGCTAGTGGGAAGCTGCTGCATAGCACAGGGAGATCAGCTCGGTGCTTTGTGACCACCTAGAGGGGTGGGATAGGGAGGGTGGGGGGGAGGTTCAAGAGGGAGGAGGTATGGGGATATATGTATATGTATAGCTGATTCACTTTGTTGTACAGCAGAAACTAACACAACAGTGTAAAGCAATTATACTCCAATAAAGATGTGAAAAAAAAAATTAGTAATAGGTTTTTTTTTTTTTTTTTTTGCGGTATGCAGTCCTCTCACTGTTGTGGCCTCTCCTGCTGTGGAGCACAGGCTCTGGACGTGCAGGCTTAGCGGCCATGGCTCATGGGCCCAGCCGCTCCGCAGCATGTGGGATCCTCCCGGACCAGGACACGAACCCGTGTCCCCTGCATCGGCAGGCGGACTCTCAACCACTGCGCCACCAGGGAAGCCCAATAATAGGTATTTTTAATGGTAGAAGAGAGAGCACTTGAATTCCTGTGGATCTCGGGCAATAGCCTGGATCAGCCACTGCAAACTCTAATACTTCTCTTAACAGTTCATGGGATTGGAGGTTCATAGTTCATAGATTCATAAGAATCTATGACTTCATACTCATGATAAATAAATGAATAAATAAAGAGGAGGGAAGCTTTTCATTATAGTAGCTTTCAAACAATAGATGTAGAAAGAATGATGGAATTGAAAATTAACATTTGACATCTACTGTAGTTATAATTGTTTCAGGCAAGAATCATCAATGGGCGCTGACATTATTGGTTGAAGTTAGGATGAGAAACAGGATATTTACATTGTTTCAAAGTCTTTCTCCACAAGATACTGATTAGTTACAGAGAGGAAAATGGTAACTCTACAGTAGAGAAACCTGGAGACACCGGATGAACTAAGGATCAAAGTGAACATTTCAGTAACAGAGACAAGTCAACATTGTTTGTCTCCCCATGTGGTGCTCTGAGACAGTGTAACACCCTTACCATGGTTTTCCTCATGAAAACTCATAACCGGAACCCAGTCATGAGAAAAACTCAGACACACTCAAATTGAAGGACATGCCACAAAAAAAACTGCTTTTCCTCTTCAAAATGGTCAAGATCATGAAAGATAAAATTGGAAGACTGTTCCAGATTCAGCGAGAGTAAAGAGACATGACAGGTAAATGAACTGTTGTCTTGGATTGGATTCTGGACCAGGAAAAGGACCGTGGTGTGACAGTTGATGAAATCTGAACAAAGTGTGTCCGTTAGATAAATGCTATTTTATCAATGGCAATTTCTTGATTTTGATAATTGCACTGTGGTTATGTAGGAGAATGTCTTTTTTTTTTTTTTTAAGAAATACACATTGGGCTTCCTGGTGGTGCAGCGGTTGGGAGTCCACCTGCCAATGCAGGGGAAATGGGTTCGAGCCCTGGTCTGGGAAGATCCCACATGCCACGGAGCAACAAAGCCCGTGCGTCACAACTGCTGAGCCTGTGCTCTAGAGCCGCAAGCCACAACTACTGAAGCCTGCGCACCACAAGGAAGAGTAGCCCCCACTCACTGCAGCTATAGGAAAGCCCGCGTGCAGCAACAGAGACCCAACGCAGTCAAAAATAAATAAATAAATAAACCATTCACTTTATAGCAGTACACCATATATACTCAATAAATATTTGTTAAAAAAAGAAAAAAAAGAAATACACATTAAAGTAGAGATAAAAGGGCATTATGCCTCCACCTACCCTCAAAAATTCAGAGAAAAAAATTAAACTTATACACATATAAATTTGTATATATTAGAGAGAAACAGAGAGAATGATAAAGCAAGTTGGGAAAATGTTAACATTTGAGGCAGCTGAGTAAACGCTCTATGCAAATTCTTTATACTACTTTTGCAACTTTTTAAGTCCAGCATTATTCCAATGAGAATTTAAATTTTTTTTAAATTTATGAGTATTATCCTACCATGTAACTTCTCCTACCACTCGTCTCATTTAATTAATTTATTCCTCTAGGCCACTGTGGAAGGTAGGTTCTGTTATTTGCCTCATTTCAAACATGAGAAAAGGGAGGCTTCGGCAAGATTCAGTAACTTGCCCAAGTCTCAGCGCTAGTAAATGGCGGAGTTTTGATTTGAGATTTGGTTATAGGTGGTTTCACTGCAGTGCCTGCCTGCTTAAACACTTCATAACAGGTATTGATTGTGTCCAGTAGGGGCTCAGTACTCTGCATATGATGCTTTATTTAATTCTTGCTGTAACCCTTTACAGCAGGCAGTGCCATTCTGGTTTAACGCATGGGAACTTGTCTGCTCAGGAAGGCTAAAGGATGGGCAAATGTCCTACAGCTAAGAGACAGCAGATACGGGATTCGAACTCAGATCCTTCTGAGGCCAAAGTGTGTCTCTCTACTATGCCATGTGCTTCCAGGCTGGGTCCAGGCTGGGAACAGTCAACAGAGTATCCGTATCCTGGCCCACATCAGGCTAGCAGCTGTGCTGCCCTTCTTCCTTGTGGAACAACTATCTATCAGTTACAAGCATGGGCTCCATCTTGCAAATCTGAGGAGCCAAGTGCTAGTTGCACGCTGGCGTGCACTGTCATTGATGGGGAGACACAGTATCATCGTGGCTGGGAAGACTCCTGGGGAAAAGCCTGCAGACACCACCATTCACACGATGATCTGATCTCCGTGAACCGTGCCTGGCTCTTGACCCAGCCTCAGTGAGAGTGGGCCCAGGGTTGGGGATCCTCTTCTCCCAGGGGCATTTTGCTGTGGCCCATGGGATGTGGACTCAGGGCCTCGTTAAGAGAGTCTGCAGGATTTATCCACAGCCTCCAGGCCTGCCCCCCTCTCCGAGGGGCGACTGTGGACAGCATTTGCTCACAATTTTGGCAAGGAAGCCTGATCATGAGTTAGGTATAAAAATATTCAGGGGAAGACAGTGACTCATGATTGGGGAATTCGAGGGGACACACGCGATGTAATGTGGTTTTAGCACGAAATCCAAGGGGCCGCTAGGGTGTGAAAGAACTCGATCAGCAGAGGAAGAGGCCCAAGGGGGGACTATTAATTCCTTCAAACAGGCTGTAGATGTCACTTTGATATTTTCTTAGATTAAAAATATGTATGATGTTCATAGATGTGGGTGTTGGAATATGCAAATAAATCAACTTCCAAAACAGAATCTTAGCCAGTTAGCGCTGGCTGGAGCTCACAGGTCATGGAGTTCAGGGCCTGTATTTTGGCCTGAGGTGGAAGAAGCCCCATCAGTCCCGACTCCCAGCCCAGTGCTTTTCCTCACCAAGTTCGCTCAGCCTGGCCACCCCGCTGAGGCCTTCCCCAGCTCACCCTCGGCCTGCATTCCCCAAGCTGTTTTGCATTAGAATTCCCCTAGGTCAGTGGCTCTTACACTTTTTAAAAATTGTAACTCACAGTAAGAAATATATTTTACATTGTGACCCAGTACACACACACACACACACACACACACACACACACACACACACACACACACACACACACTTGCCCTGGATCAGCAGTAGTCAGGGTCCCAGTAGGAAATAAAATCTCCCTCCAAATGGTTTGAATAAAGAGACAATAAAGGAGGGATATGCCAGAGGTGTGGGCGGACTGAAAGAAACAAACAATGGCGGCTGAGGCACGCAGACACTCACAATAGTGGGAAGCTGTTACCACCCCCAAGAGTGTGGAATCCTGAAGAAGGCTCCTGGCAGGAGCTGTGGTCCTGGGAGATGCAATCTTCATCAGAGGCGCTGCGCTGAAGCTGGGCTCGCGCTGAAGCCCAGCCTCTCTCTGCTCCAGCCTTGTGACCTCAGGCAGAGCTACCCACTGGCCAAACCCAACTGGCAATAAAGCCAAGGAGCTAGATTTGGAGGAGTCAGCTGCAGGGGCCCAGATCAGAGCAGGGAAGGGAGGAAAATGGACAGTGACCGCGACGGGGCCCAAGGGACAGGGTCCAGCTCATGCACACAGACACTACTGGCCCATGCACCCCTTTTGTGAGTAGGAGAAAAAGGGCGCCCCCCTCTGGGGAGACACAGCTCAGTCGGCACACAGCCTGGCACATGGGAGAGCATCTCTGTGCACATGGCAAGCAGGTGCCCTTTCCTCCTGGAGATGAGGCCCCATATGAGAGCGTGGGTGGTGAGTGAAGGTGGGGCTGGTGCATGAAGGCCAGCCTGCCAACTGTTCCCCGCGGCCCTGCACACACATGTGCAAAAGCAAAATAAAATTTCCTGAAACAGTACTTACCATTGCTTGCTTGCATTGCATCCATCTAGCTTAATCCCATCTCATCCCATTCCATTCTTTCATTAAAAAATGCTGGTCTTGACTTGACAAGTGAGTGGTCTTTGCAGTTTAAAAATATGCTCCTGAATGTGGGTTGGGGAGCTTCCAGAGCCCGATAACCAGGTGTAGCATTGTTTTTAGGGCCCAGGATGGACTTCATCTTGGCACTACTCACCCCCTGGGTCTAGACTTCTCAGGGGGTGCCCAGTCTACCTGCAGGGGTGGGTAGGGCACAGAGCCTGTGCAACATTATTGTGGCTTTGGTGTTAGAAGGATTTGGGCTCAAATCTGGCCTCCATCATGAGTGACATTGGCTAGGTGACCCAACCTCTTTAACCTTCAGTGTCCTCATCTGTAAAATGGGTATGATAATTACCCAACTCTTAGATTTATGTGAGCATTAAATTAAACTAGATGAGGTCAGTAATACACATGGCACATCTACATGCTCAACAAATATTGCAGCAGTTATTATTATTGTGATTATTGCTCCTAGGATCTCTGATTCTTTGCAAGGAGTCATCTCCCACCCCTGGAATGGCAGGCAGAGACTGTGTTTCTCAGGCAGATGTTGGTAACTCGGGAGTTGCCTGGTCTGGAGGGAGAGCTGGCTACCAGCTTCTGCTTTTCTAAACTGTGAATGAAATAGGCCAAGGATCAGCTTCTATGTGCCCGGGGGGTACTCAGAGGATGGAG